>NC_141365.1:442916-1042916 GCF_057382095.1 Aulonocara sp. 'chitande type north' Nkhata Bay
AACCCTAACCCTAACCCTAACCCCCTAACCCTAACCCTAACCCTAACCTAATTAACCAAAACCCTTAAAAAATGAGCCCCAACCCATATTCTGGCCCTAACCCTAACCACTCCATTGATCTGGCCCTAACCCTAACCTAATTAACCTTAATCTGGCCCCAACCCTATTCCTTACTTTAGCCCCAACCCACGTGACAAACCCTAACCACTTAATGTTCTGGCCTTAACCCTAATTAATTGGGTTCATAATTCATAATTAAATATTTTTTGATTTGGCCCTAACCCTAATTACTGGATAAAAATTACTTACAATTAATTAAAAACACTCAATTCATGACTTACAACAAAATACTACATACACAATAATAAAAAAAATAAAAAAATACAGTAGACATGGTTAAATGTGGTTAAAAAATTGTTTCTACGATTATAAATTATTTACATGGTTAAAAAGTTAAAATCTTTCTAAAAATATGTTTTTGCCAGTGAGGAGTGATTAAAAAATACATTTGTAAAAATTCTATTCGAAAAATTAAAAGCGAAAGGGTAAAAACACTAATTTGGCTTTCTAAAACTAAATTCAAACTGGAAAAAAGAGGGAGGGTATAAATAGAAGGGGATGGCACTCGCTGCTCATTTCATTCCAAACTACCGGACAGAGCAGACCTCTGAGAGCAAGCCTGTTTCCCATTTATTTTAGTGTGTGCCTGGCCTGAAGAAGACCTTCACAGGTCGAAACGTTGCCACATAGGCACACAAATTCATATTCATTTGGCCTATTGTAATTTGATTTCTTTTTTCTTTAATAACTAAAAGGTTTTTTTCAAAACCAATTCATTTTTTAATTTTATTTCTTTAAAAATTTAAGTTAAAAATTACATATTTAAGTTAAAGCTTTAAAAATTTACTTTACAAAATTTAATTTAAAATTTGGTAGAAAAACCAATTAAAAAAACACTCGCCTCCATCCAACTCACCATGGTTGGATGGACTTCTGACTGGACCCTGGTGCGCCATGGCGGACGCCGTGGACAATCCAAGGTCCAGGCCCCTTACCGAGGGATGGCCCGTGCACCGCCCGCCTCCAATTGGAGGAGGGGCCCAAACACTCATCCTAACCGGCCTGCGCCTCCCTTCGGTACCTCAGCTAGATATCTGGGACCTCAATCACGGTCCTACGCTTCAGTGACCCGACACGGAACTTTTGGTTCAGTTGCCGGACCTCAGCGCTTGAACCAAGGCCGTCAACGGCAACCCACGGACCCAAAATTTGCCAAGTTGGTCAGACAACTTCATTCGGTCATCAAAGTGGTCCACCATTTACAGAACGTTTCCCAGGAACCAGGGAAACCTGAACCTGTCATGATCTCTCGCATGGTCGAGACCCTGTCCACCATGATTAAGCCTGCATGCCCCAATCGAACAACAAGGGACTTGATTGACGGCAATGCCAGGAATTGGGGACATACCACACTCATCATTCTTGAGGATCATTACACAACCATATTGGAAGACGTTTTGTCAGAACTCAGTGGGACTCTGCCATCTGACTGGCAAACGGCCTTTGAGGTGGCCACCAGATGGGCAAAGAAAAACTTGCCCCGAATCACCCAGGAGGTGATCGACCATGCGGAGGCATTGGTCGCAACATGTACCGAGGTGGAAATGGACCTCGAAACGCAACTAACACCAGTTCCTCTGGACACGGGACAACGGTCAGTAGACGTACATGAACCACCACAACGGGCACGCCCACAGAAACGACCACAAGTGCGTCCTCCACGGGCTAACTTTGTCACCATCGATGCCCCACATGTCCAGAAAAACCGGACAGTGGCAACTATGACTGGTGATGTGTCTGAGGGGACACCAGAGCCCCCCCAAGATGGACAGGCTGAACCAAGTGTTCAGGCTGCCCCACTCATGGAACATAGCGACCCCAGGCCCGAAAGACAGGGGAGGAGGGCCCGTCGGGGGGTAGTGGTACAGGATGACAGTTTTGACTTTGACATAGTGGCCATGGAGGGGGAGATAGACGGACTGGGTGCCACTTGTGCACAACGTCCATTGCCACAGTTTGAGCCCCTGGATGGGGAGGAGGGCAATAGGCTAGGCGGCACTCCTCCATTGGTCCCCGCTGTCGCTGGCACACGTCCCCAACCGGGAAACCGAGATAGCATTCAGGTGTCGGCGATGGTGCACCTGGACCCCACTGCGCACCAGGATTCGCCTGACCTGGAGTGGAGTCCATTGTTTGATAGAATAGAAGATGGCTCAGGGGAGGTGACGAGTACCCCACTGCAGTTCAAAAACAAAGTCACGCGACACATTAACACTGATAGGAAAATGGTCGACTGGACCTTGAGTGTCAACAAAAAATGGTTGATTGTAGGGGATTCGAACCTCGCCCGGATTCCCCCATTCACAATCCGTGACCTTCAGGTAGATAGTTATCCTGGGGGTAATTTCAGACACGCACAAGCCTTTATCTCGGCCGCAACATCCCAAGTGACAGTGGAAAAGGTGGTCCTCGCATTTGGGATCAACTGTAGGTTGCAGAAACCGAAACAGACTGCCATCAAACAGATGCAGGCGGCAGTAAGGGCAGCCAAACGGAAGTTCCCTTACTCTGAGATATGGGTTCCGGTCATCAACTTCTCCACTCTCTTGTCCAGTGAGGAGCGGACCAATCTCCGGATCTTGAATGGACACATTGAACGGAATATGCCATTCATTCCAGCCTTGGACTACAACCACTTCCGCACCGAAAGTGATTGTGTGCACTGGACTAGGGATACGGGCCGGGCAATGTTGGATCATTGGGCGACTTATTTAAACTTGAACCCCCGTTAAGCCCCTTACAGGACGGGAATGAGGGAGTAATGCCCCTTCTCTCCCAAAATGTGATGGTCTTAGCCAAAAACTTTACCTTGTCGGACACGCAAAAGTCTCTCCTAAACAGGGGGTTGACCTTTGTTCCGACGATGGACTTTAATTGGAATCAGAGAACTAAATTTGAATTTGACATGCAAAATTACCACCGGAGACTCAAATTGGCTGCATACTTCAGGAATTCGACAAAACAGCATAAGGTCTCATTTCCCATGGCTAAATCTCATTGGACACCACCTGCAGAGAAGCTGCCGCCAGAAATCAATTTCTTGGTTAAAAAAGATCAAAAGGATTTTAATAAACACTTTAAAAACTATACAGAGAAACCGAATTTGTTACCAGAAGAACAAGACGCATTACAACAATTGATGAAAAATACGCACATAGTGATCAAACCCGCGGATAAGGGCAGTGTGGTGGTGATCCTCGATCGGGATCAGTACATAAGGGAAGTCGATCGCCAATTAAGTGATAAAATATATTACACCAAATTAAAAGAACCAATTTATTTAAAAACTGTTCCTGAAGTTCATAGGATAATTGATGATTTGTACAATAAAAAATACATTAATAACAGACAACGACAATATTTGAAGGGTGATTGTGAACCCCGGCCACGTCGATTTTACATCCTGCCCAAGATTCATAAGGATCCAATAAAGTGGACAGTGCCCTTCGAAATTCCTCCGGGTAGACCCATCGTCTCTGATTGCGGAAGCGAGACATATCAGACCGCCAAATTTATTGATTACTTTTTGACTCCACTGTCGATGAAGCATCCGGCATACCTCAAAGACACATATCATTTCATCAGCATAATTCATGGATTAAAAATTCCAGTGGAGTCCTTCTTTTTCACCATAGACATAGACAGTCTATACACGAATATAGACATCAGGTCAGGACTGTCTACTGTCGAAAATGTGTTCTTGGAGTATCCAGATCCGGACAGACCGGACACGGAATTGTTACAGCTTCTAGAAATCAATTTGACCAAAAACGATTTTGAGTTTAATGGGGAGTATTTCTTACAAATTAAAGGCACGGCCATGGGCAAAACTTTTGCCCCGGCCTACGCAAACATCTTTATGGCGGACTGGGAGGGGAAAGCCCTAGACAAGTGCCATAAGAAACCTCTCCATTATCTCAGATATCTCGATGATATCTTTGGAATTTGGACTTATTCAAAAGAGGATTTTGCAGATTTTATCCAAATTTTAGATGCCCATGATCCGTCAATTCGGGTAAAGTACGAAATAGGTGAAAGATCTATCCATTTTCTGGATACGACGGTGTATAAAGGGGAATCCTTCAATTCGGACCAGAAATTGGACATCAAAGTTTATTTTAAAGACACTGATACACATGCATTATTATTTAAAAACAGTTTCCATCCGAAACACATCTATAGAGGATTAGTGAAGTCACAATTAATGAGATTTAAAAGGATTTGCACGAAGGACAAGGACTTTCGGGAAGCTGTAACCATTCTCTTTAGGGCTCTAAGGAGCAGGGGTTACTCAAGGCCCTTTTTGAGAGAATGTCTTAAAACCTTCCAGGTCTCTAAACAAAGGGAACAGAAGAACATTATTCCATTAGTCACTGATTTTGCAACTATGACTGGAAGGTTTCATCACAAATTTAAGAACAATTACCAATTGATCATCAAAAATTCGGGTCTATTGCAGGATTATTCGGTTATTTCGGCATATAGGAGACATCAAAATTTGAAAGACATTCTGGTAAGAGCAAGATTACCATCTGTACAAGCATTTCAGAAAAGGAATACCCTTTCGGGAATGTTTGTGAGACTCAAATTTGTGCGAAATAGGGTGAAAAAGACTATTTTTGAAATCAAACAAGTTTTTTCACCGCACACAACCAATTGCATTTATCTCATATTTTGTGCGAGATGCGGTAAGCAATACATTGGACAAACCAAAAATTCAATCCTTCTTAGAATGACCCAACATAGATTTAATGTGAGAAACCAAAAGAATGTTCACATTCCGTTAGTTCATCATTTTGTTTTGCATGGCTTACAATCAGTCAGAGTGTCGGGAATCCAAAGCAACTCTTCCTGGACGGAAGTAGAGAGAAAGAAATTAGAAAGGCGTTGGATCTATTGGCTAGATACCAAACAGCCTCATGGATTAAATATTAAAAGCAATTGAAATCTGAAGGTAAATTAAGCCCCACCCAAACACTGAATCCTAACCCTAACCAATTTGGCCCTAATCCCACCCACTTGAATGCTAATTTGTCCCAAAACCCTTAAAAAATGAGCCCCAACCCATATTCTGGCCCTAACCCTAACCACTCCATTAATCTGGCCCTAACCCTAACCTAATTAACCAAAACCCTTAAAAAATGAGCCCCAACCCATATTCTGGCCCTAACCCTAACCACTCCATTGATCTGGCCCTAACCCTAACCTAATTAACCTTAATCTGGCCCCAACCCTATTCCTTACTTTAGCCCCAACCCACGTGACAAACCCTAACCACTTAATGTTCTGGCCTTAACCCTAATTAATTGGGTTCATAATTCATAATTAAATATTTTTTGATTTGGCCCTAACCCTAATTACTGGATAAAAATTACTTACAATTAATTAAAAACACTCAATTCATGACTTACAACAAAATACTACATACACAATAATAAAAAAAATAAAAAAATACAGTAGACATGGTTAAATGTGGTTAAAAAATTGTTTCTACGATTATAAATTATTTACATGGTTAAAAAGTTAAAATCTTTCTAAAAATATGTTTTTGCCAGTGAGGAGTGATTAAAAAATACATTTGTAAAAATTCTATTCGAAAAATTAAAAGCGAAAGGGTAAAAACACTAATTTGGCTTTCTAAAACTAAATTCAAACTGGAAAAAAGAGGGAGGGTATAAATAGAAGGGGATGGCACTCGCTGCTCATTTCATTCCAAACTACCGGACAGAGCAGACCTCTGAGAGCAAGCCTGTTTCCCATTTATTTTAGTGTGTGCCTGGCCTGAAGAAGACCTTCACAGGTCGAAACGTTGCCACATAGGCACACAAATTCATATTCATTTGGCCTATTGTAATTTGATTTCTTTTTTCTTTAATAACTAAAAGGTTTTTTTCAAAACCAATTCATTTTTTAATTTTATTTCTTTAAAAATTTAAGTTAAAAATTACATATTTAAGTTAAAGCTTTAAAAATTTACTTTACAAAATTTAATTTAAAATTTGGTAGAAAAACCAATTAAAAAAACACTCGCCTCCATCCAACTCACCATGGTTGGATGGACTTCTGACTGGACCCTGGTGCGCCATGGCGGACGCCGTGGACAATCCAAGGTCCAGGCCCCTTACCGAGGGATGGCCCGTGCACCGCCCGCCTCCAATTGGAGGAGGGGCCCAAACACTCATCCTAACCCTAACCCCCCTAACCCCTAACCCTAACCCTAACCCTAACCCCCTAACCCTAACCCTAACCCTAACCCTAACCAGGGGGGGGTCTAATTCAACTTAGAAAAAATGAAAAAACCTAAAAAAAGAGAGAAAGAGAAAAAACCTAAATAAAGAGAAGGGAAAAAGGAAAAATACTTACCTGAAAAAAACCTAAATAAAGGAAAAAATACTTACCTGAAAAAAACCTATAAAAAGGAAGAAAGCAAATTATCTGGGCTAGTCTGAAGAAGGCACAACGAAGCCGAAACGTCGCGACAGCCCACTAGCTATTTAACCCAAGATGGGTAATTTTTGGAACCACCGGGCAGGGTCTCCACCTCCCGGCAAGAACCCTCGGCCCCCACGATGGACAGTGCACGCCAGGCTCATTGTTGGCCTGTTTTCCTCTACTCCTAACTCAGCCCGTGCCTCGTGGGGGTGGGAGATGCCCCTGCCTGGTTCAAGACCCTAACCCTAACCAGGGGGGGGTCTAATTCAACTTAGAAAAAATGAAAAAACCTAAAAAAAGAGAGAAAGAGAAAAAACCTAAATAAAGAGAAGGGAAAAAGGAAAAATACTTACCTGAAAAAAACCTAAATAAAGGAAAAAATACTTACCTGAAAAAAACCTATAAAAAGGAAGAAAGCAAATTATCTGGGCTAGTCTGAAGAAGGCACAACGAAGCCGAAACGTCGCGACAGCCCACTAGCTATTTAACCCAAGATGGGTAATTTTTGGAACCACCGGGCAGGGTCTCCACCTCCCGGCAAGAACCCTCGGCCCCCACGATGGACAGTGCACGCCAGGCTCATTGTTGGCCTGTTTTCCTCTACTCCTAACTCAGCCCGTGCCTCGTGGGGGTGGGAGATGCCCCTGCCTGGTTCAAGACCCTAACCCTAACCAGGGGGGGGTCTAATTCAACTTAGAAAAAATGAAAAAACCTAAAAAAAGAGAGAAAGAGAAAAAACCTAAATAAAGAGAAGGGAAAAAGGAAAAATACTTACCTGAAAAAAACCTAAATAAAGGAAAAAATACTTACCTGAAAAAAACCTATAAAAAGGAAGAAAGCAAATTATCTGGGCTAGTCTGAAGAAGGCACAACGAAGCCGAAACGTCGCGACAGCCCACTAGCTATTTAACCCAAGATGGGTAATTTTTGGAACCACCGGGCAGGGTCTCCACCTCCCGGCAAGAACCCTCGGCCCCCACGATGGACAGTGCACGCCAGGCTCATTGTTGGCCTGTTTTCCTCTACTCCTAACTCAGCCCGTGCCTCGTGGGGGTGGGAGATGCCCCTGCCTGGTTCAAGACCCTAACCCTAACCAGGGGGGGGTCTAATTCAACTTAGAAAAAATGAAAAAACCTAAAAAAAGAGAGAAAGAGAAAAAACCTAAATAAAGAGAAGGGAAAAAGGAAAAATACTTACCTGAAAAAAACCTAAATAAAGGAAAAAATACTTACCTGAAAAAAACCTATAAAAAGGAAGAAAGCAAATTATCTGGGCTAGTCTGAAGAAGGCACAACGAAGCCGAAACGTCGCGACAGCCCACTAGCTATTTAACCCAAGATGGGTAATTTTTGGAACCACCGGGCAGGGTCTCCACCTCCCGGCAAGAACCCTCGGCCCCCACGATGGACAGTGCACGCCAGGCTCATTGTTGGCCTGTTTTCCTCTACTCCTAACCCTAACCCTAACCCCTAACCCTAACCCTAACCCAAGAGTGGGAGGAGCTAAGAAAGAGTATAAAAGCCAAGAGAGGCACAGACAAGACAGAAGTCAAACAGACACAAGAGAACACACATTGGGCCAGCCTGAAGAAGGCACAGAAATGCCGAAACGTCGCGAGGGCCCAATGATGTACAATGCGCATACACCCAAGATGGGTAATTTTTTGAAACAGGGCAGGGGTATCACCACCCGGCCCCATCGATGGCCCGTGCACCTCAGGCTACCAGCTTGCTGGTGGCCTGATTCTTTTCTAACACCTAACCAGCCAGTGCCTCGTGGGGTTGGGGATGCCCCTGCCCAAACCCAAGACCCTAACCCTAACCAGGGGGGTCCCCTAAAACACAAAGAGAAAGAAACAAAGTCACGTAAAAAACCAAGTAGGAAATAAGGAAAGGACATAAAAGGAAGGGGGTGCCAAAATCATAAATATGAATAAAGATCAAAGGACGGGATGTCAAAACAGCAGGGGGTGCCATGAAAAATAATAATAAGAAAAGTAGACAAAGAGAAAGTCACGAAAAAACAAACAGAGAAAGAAAAGTAAGAAACAAAGATAAAGAGATGAAAAGTAAGGGAAAACATAAGTATAGTAAGACAAGAAAGTCACGTAAAGAAAAACAGTAAGAAAAGCAGTAAGTAAGACAAGAAAGTCACGTAAAGAGAAAAAACAGAAAGAAAAACAAGTAAGACAAAGAAGTCACGTAAAGAGAAAAACAGTAAGAAAAACAAGTAAGACAAAGAAGTCACATAAAGAGAAAAACAGTAAGACAAGAAAGTCACGTAAAGAGGAAAAACAGAAAGAAAAACAAGTAAGACAAAGAAGTCACGTAAAGAGAAAAAACAGAAAGAAAAACAAGTAAGACAAAGAAGTCACATAAAGAGAAAAACAGTAAGACAAGAAAGTCACGTAAAGAGAAAAACAGAAAGAAAAACAAGTAAGAATTTTTAAGAAACACAAGTTGGAAACCCAAGAGTGGGAGGAGCTAAGAAAGAGTATAAAAGCCAAGAGAGGCACAGACAAGACAGAAGTCAAACAGACACAAGAGAACACACATTGGGCCAGCCTGAAGAAGGCACAGAAATGCCGAAACGTCGCGAGGGCCCAATGATGTACAATGCGCATACACCCAAGATGGGTAATTTTTTGAAACAGGGCAGGGGTATCACCACCCGGCCCCATCGATGGCCCGTGCACCTCAGGCTACCAGCTTGCTGGTGGCCTGATTCTTTTCTAACACCTAACCAGCCAGTGCCTCGTGGGGTTGGGGATGCCCCTGCCCAAACCCAAGACCCTAACCCTAACCAGGGGGGTCCCCTAAAACACAAAGAGAAAGAAACAAAGTCACGTAAAAAACCAAGTAGGAAATAAGGAAAGGACATAAAAGGAAGGGGGTGCCAAAATCATAAATATGAATAAAGATCAAAGGACGGGATGTCAAAACAGCAGGGGGTGCCATGAAAAATAATAATAAGAAAAGTAGACAAAGAGAAAGTCACGAAAAAACAAACAGAGAAAGAAAAGTAAGAAACAAAGATAAAGAGATGAAAAGTAAGGGAAAACATAAGTATAGTAAGACAAGAAAGTCACGTAAAGAAAAACAGTAAGAAAAGCAGTAAGTAAGACAAGAAAGTCACGTAAAGAGAAAAAACAGAAAGAAAAACAAGTAAGACAAAGAAGTCACGTAAAGAGAAAAACAGTAAGAAAAACAAGTAAGACAAAGAAGTCACATAAAGAGAAAAACAGTAAGACAAGAAAGTCACGTAAAGAGGAAAAACAGAAAGAAAAACAAGTAAGACAAAGAAGTCACGTAAAGAGAAAAAACAGAAAGAAAAACAAGTAAGACAAAGAAGTCACATAAAGAGAAAAACAGTAAGACAAGAAAGTCACGTAAAGAGAAAAACAGAAAGAAAAACAAGTAAGAATTTTTAAGAAACACAAGTTGGAAACCCAAGAGTGGGAGGAGCTAAGAAAGAGTATAAAAGCCAAGAGAGGCACAGACAAGACAGAAGTCAAACAGACACAAGAGAACACACATTGGGCCAGCCTGAAGAAGGCACAGAAATGCCGAAACGTCGCGAGGGCCCAATGATGTACAATGCGCATACACCCAAGATGGGTAATTTTTTGAAACAGGGCAGGGGTATCACCACCCGGCCCCATCGATGGCCCGTGCACCTCAGGCTACCAGCTTGCTGGTGGCCTGATTCTTTTCTAACACCTAACCAGCCAGTGCCTCGTGGGGTTGGGGATGCCCCTGCCCAAACCCAAGACCCTAACCCTAACCAGGGGGGTCCCCTAAAACACAAAGAGAAAGAAACAAAGTCACGTAAAAAACCAAGTAGGAAATAAGGAAAGGACATAAAAGGAAGGGGGTGCCAAAATCATAAATATGAATAAAGATCAAAGGACGGGATGTCAAAACAGCAGGGGGTGCCATGAAAAATAATAATAAGAAAAGTAGACAAAGAGAAAGTCACGAAAAAACAAACAGAGAAAGAAAAGTAAGAAACAAAGATAAAGAGATGAAAAGTAAGGGAAAACATAAGTATAGTAAGACAAGAAAGTCACGTAAAGAAAAACAGTAAGAAAAGCAGTAAGTAAGACAAGAAAGTCACGTAAAGAGAAAAAACAGAAAGAAAAACAAGTAAGACAAAGAAGTCACGTAAAGAGAAAAACAGTAAGAAAAACAAGTAAGACAAAGAAGTCACATAAAGAGAAAAACAGTAAGACAAGAAAGTCACGTAAAGAGGAAAAACAGAAAGAAAAACAAGTAAGACAAAGAAGTCACGTAAAGAGAAAAAACAGAAAGAAAAACAAGTAAGACAAAGAAGTCACATAAAGAGAAAAACAGTAAGACAAGAAAGTCACGTAAAGAGAAAAACAGAAAGAAAAACAAGTAAGAATTTTTAAGAAACACAAGTTGGAAACCCAAGAGTGGGAGGAGCTAAGAAAGAGTATAAAAGCCAAGAGAGGCACAGACAAGACAGAAGTCAAACAGACACAAGAGAACACACATTGGGCCAGCCTGAAGAAGGCACAGAAATGCCGAAACGTCGCGAGGGCCCAATGATGTACAATGCGCATACACCCAAGATGGGTAATTTTTTGAAACAGGGCAGGGGTATCACCACCCGGCCCCATCGATGGCCCGTGCACCTCAGGCTACCAGCTTGCTGGTGGCCTGATTCTTTTCTAACACCTAACCAGCCAGTGCCTCGTGGGGTTGGGGATGCCCCTGCCCAAACCCAAGACCCTAACCCTAACCAGGGGGGTCCCCTAAAACACAAAGAGAAAGAAACAAAGTCACGTAAAAAACCAAGTAGGAAATAAGGAAAGGACATAAAAGGAAGGGGGTGCCAAAATCATAAATATGAATAAAGATCAAAGGACGGGATGTCAAAACAGCAGGGGGTGCCATGAAAAATAATAATAAGAAAAGTAGACAAAGAGAAAGTCACGAAAAAACAAACAGAGAAAGAAAAGTAAGAAACAAAGATAAAGAGATGAAAAGTAAGGGAAAACATAAGTATAGTAAGACAAGAAAGTCACGTAAAGAAAAACAGTAAGAAAAGCAGTAAGTAAGACAAGAAAGTCACGTAAAGAGAAAAAACAGAAAGAAAAACAAGTAAGACAAAGAAGTCACGTAAAGAGAAAAACAGTAAGAAAAACAAGTAAGACAAAGAAGTCACATAAAGAGAAAAACAGTAAGACAAGAAAGTCACGTAAAGAGGAAAAACAGAAAGAAAAACAAGTAAGACAAAGAAGTCACGTAAAGAGAAAAAACAGAAAGAAAAACAAGTAAGACAAAGAAGTCACATAAAGAGAAAAACAGTAAGACAAGAAAGTCACGTAAAGAGAAAAACAGAAAGAAAAACAAGTAAGAATTTTTAAGAAACACAAGTTGGAAACCCAAGAGTGGGAGGAGCTAAGAAAGAGTATAAAAGCCAAGAGAGTGAAGGATATAAAAAAACAACAACAGCAATAGAATAATATTAAACACAAAGTGAACCCGTCTTCCTTCATTAAATAGGTTCTTTTAGATGTTAAGGAGGAATTGACTTAACCAGGCTGGCGGAGAATGAAGACAACCGGACACCTGCTGCAGATGGGGAATCAGTGAACTTTTATTGATACAGAGACAAGCTCTCAAAACAGCTCACATCAAGAGATTCCAAATATTTGCTGTGAGGATGGGTATATATTCTCTAAAACTTACAGGAGGGGGTTGTGAGGCAAGTGCTGCATTAGCAGAAAAACAACTCCATAAAAGGAAAGCGGCCTTGGGTGTTCTAGTCTCTTCGCTTCTTATCGCTCTCAAGGCCAAAGTCGTGAGCACACATTTTTATTACACAGTTGCACAGTAACTTTAAAGCTGAACAATATTTAAAGCTGAATAATGTTTGATTCAGATTATATTTTCTTCAAATCCCCCTTTTGACCCATCTTAAATGGGTCAACACACAAAAATAAGTAACATTCAAAGGAACACAGAGACGTGTCGAAGCCTGGCTCGAAAAACTCCTCGGGTCTTTTCATTTGTCTTTATCTGTCATTGCAGATGAGGAGAAAAGAGTCCAGGCACCACCCTGCCCAGGGGTCGGCTGCAAGCAGTCTCGGTTCCCGATGAAAGCAGTAACAGCTGTCCTGCACACACGGATACAACGAGTTAGTGCAACCAGGGTAGTGACACAAAATTAACAGTTGCTGTAACCTAGCAACCAAAAAACATAAGTAATGATAAAAATGTGGAGAGTACAGAGTATACTATAATAATGAGAGATATAAACGTGAAAATGTGAAAGAATAAATCAACCGTAAAATAAACTCAGAACGGTAACTGCTAAGGACATTCAAAAGTGAATATGGTAAAACTGGAGAGGAAGTGGTGGGCAAGACCCTAGGGGCTACATTTGTCAGATTGGGACTGTCAGAAGGGGGCGAAGCTTTTGAACTTTAAGGTGTCAGAAGTGTCGAGGGCCCTTCACAGATCAGGATTATGCCAATGGGAATGAGACCCAGGGCCAGGAAGCAAACAAAGACGCAACATCTTTGCCTGCCTGTCATTTCAGGGGGAAAGGGCCAAGACATGTTTACTTAGCTTGGATGTCGTCTAATAGAGGATGATGGGGCACAGAAAGGTGGTCCAGTTCCCCCCACCTCGCCAAGGGCGTGTTCTAGGAGTTAAAGAGCAACAACCTGCAAGCTGTACCAAAAAATCTTCATAGTCCCACCGGAAAATCATAAGAGTAATAAACGATTCAGCTCAACAGACAAGTATCATGTTCAGGTTTCTCCAATCATTAAATCACTATTATTGCCACAATTTGCTTTATTCACCCTTTGGGCAATGAGAGAGAGAGCCCCTAATGGCCAGTTAGTGGGCTCTAGGTCAAACTGTCCCCAAATTTGTTATCTGTTATTATTACTTGTTGTCATGTCACTTGTCTGTTTTCTACTGCACCCCTCTCACCAAAGCAAAGCAAACATTAGCAGCACATTGACCGTAGTCAGACATCCTCATTCCATAGGTGCTATAAAACATTTCCTGTAAAAGAATCACAGTTTTCAAGACAGGGTGTGTCTCCCCCAACACTCTCACCAGAATACAGTGTAATAGCATCCCCAACTCCTAACCCATAAACACCGTTTCTTCACACATCCGCCCAGAAATCCTGTAATAGAAAAACATTAAAACTGTAACCCTGTAGGGAAGAAAATGTAAATGGTAACGCTGCGCAGTTACCTCTGTAAGCAACACAAGACACAAAAATGGCATTTACAGGTTCACTCATCCTCGAATATTTTGTCATCCTTCTACTCCTGTAAAAGAAACCCACATAAATTCATCCACCCTTTTATCCTATCTAGGTGGAGGTGGTTAACCTTGAGTCATGGTCAAGTCTTGTCATCTCTTACCAGTCAGTCCGTTTGTTTTTATTCCCAGTCTTTCATCCATTCATCCGTTCTTTGCTGATAGTGAAACCTGTCGTCGCATCTAGTTTCCACACTCAGCAAAATGACGTCATCTCAAAAAGAAACAAGAACTTGAGTTTGGATTACCTCGCTGAATCCTTTTTTAAACAGGGACTCTCGTTTCTAATTGTCCCCACAAGTGTTTCCTCCAGAACCCATTTCAATGCGGAGAAACTCACTTACAACAATTTTCTCGCCGACGTGTAATGCTTGTAATTTCCGATGTGCAGATCTGCTTAAAGAAAAGATTCACAAACAAAAATCAGTAAACATAAAACAAAATAAAATGAAAAATAACAAAAACAAAATGCAGACGCCCGGGTCTTAGGACTTGTCACTGAATATTCTTCCCATCAATAAAAATACCAACCTAAACCTACACAGAGTCAAATCAACACCACCTCAACCTTTTCATATTCATAAACCTATATGTTTTGCGTTCGTGAAACAAAATTGAACCATTAAGTAAGTTGAGCTCTTGAAATGTTTTAATTCTCTTAATTCTGCCAGTTTATTTCAACACTTATTCAATGACTTTTATTCAACTGCTACTTGGTCACTCGACTTTTACCTGTTCAAATTGCCTAGGGTTCAACAAAGTCTAGATCCCCGTTTTCATGAAACTTGAACGGTGTACGATGATTTACTTACAGTAATTTAGAATCATCACTCAACCTAGCTCTACTACTGGCACTGCGTGACTTTTCTCACACTGGAAACCAGAATTTAGTACAGAACTTTAATGCCTCAGGCAATCGCGTTCAAGGGCTGCCCCCCCTTCTCTTCTTCTTTGTCCGTGTGTTCCTCCTTTATTAAATCTCCATCACAATGACGTGGCGCTCTGAAATAAAACTCACACTGTTAATTCCTCGTTTTCACTCTGCACCACTGCTCAGAGTGTTTTCTTTTCTTTTTAGTGTAGAGTAAACAATTAAGTCGAGGCCTTAAGCCCCAGATATCTTGCACGGGCATCATTTTCATAACCAAACCGCTCCGGACTCTGCTCCCCAGACCACACAAATGCCCTCTGGGCTTATTATTATAGCAAATTCTGTATTTGACTTTGTTGTGTGCAGCATTGAGCCTTTGTCAGTAAAGCATTCTTCATTGCAGCAGCTGGAGCATTGTGTGTCACTTCTTAGTAAATTAAATCAACATTTTGATTTTAGTGCATGGGTATGTATCAGTTTTTACTCCCTCAACAAGTGCATAAGTGTTCATGTGTGTGTTTCCCTTCATTCTAAGTAGGCGCATGCAGAAGTGTGTGTTCGTGTGTTGGTATATGTTTGTGTTCATCACCTTCCTGTTCTGTAGTTTAGGTAAACCAGCGGCCTGACGCATGGCCTAGGGTCCTCCCCTCCTCTTTGGGTCTGTTTATGTTGTCCTTACTTTGCTCCACGGCCTTCTGCAGCTCTGCTGTTCGGCTCTTCTCAGAGGTCAGCATCCTTCTGCTCACCGTCCCTTTTCCTCCGGGCTTAATGCGCGTCTCGTCACAGCTCTGTCAGCTGACGCAGCCTGGGAATTTCCCCCGTGTAGTGAAACGGGCTTTAGGTTTAGTGCTCTCCGTCTCTGCTGCATGAGATCACTCTTTTGCAGCACTGTTGACATCCTCAAGTTGTTGTTGTGAGTCCAGCTGCTGTGGCCTTCAGGGGTCAAAGGGTCAAAGATGGTCGCGGAGAGGGCAACGATGGTAGAGGGGAGGGTAGGAGTCCAGGTCAGCTTCGGCTCTCAGAAAAAACAAAAACAAAACAAAACAGGCGAACAGGAAAATGATGTTGTGTTGGCTGTGCTGTGTTGGCTGTGTTATCCCGAGAGGGGAGAAACAAGAGATCTCGTCTCCCCCCTTTTTTGTTTTTGTTTTTTTTTTTTTTTTTTTCACCATATAATCAACTCATAACCCCTCAAGTTGACAGGACAACACAGGTACGTGTTAAAATTCTTAAGATCCTGTTTAGAAACCTAAAAAGGAATTTCCTATCATTCAGTAGTCATTTGTCTTAAACAATCAACAAAAACATGTCCCAAGTCGACCCTTTTAACCACTAAATTTGTCGTGTCCTCACTTAATCCTCAGACCAGTGTCTTTGTCTTTTGACGTTACGTTGTTGTCCTGCAACCCAAAGCGTTTAATTGTCAGTAATGTATAAACTATATCATTTAAAAACAGGTGTATGTTAAGTGTCGCTACTTTAACCTTGCATGTACGTGCACATGTATGTAAGCTGTTTCTTCATTGCATGTATGGGTGCGTCTGTATATGGGTTACTTTAACTTTTTCTCAAACGAGGCATGTCTCTAACACGCACATGTGTCTGTTCCTCACCCTTCTCATATCTTTCTCTGGTTGTGTGTGGTTTTATTTGTTTCAGTGATTTACCAGGAACATCTTTTCCTTTTCTCCATGTCTTCCGCCAGAGGTTAACACTGGTGAGATTCAGGGACACAGCACCCAGAGCAGTTCAGCGAGAAAAACCCGCCTCAAACTACATTCTCTCTTTTTTGTTTTACCGGGAGGGGTGAGGACAACTCTGGTGTCCAGCCGTGAATTTTAGCCAAAGCTTGGCCTGTCTTCTGCTGCCGTACTCAGGCTTCCAGGTTAAGAAAAAACACCTGTATGAAGACACTAAACATACATTTAGTATTTGTATAAACATAACTGCCTAAATCATTGAACTCTTGAGGAGGGTGTATTTCAGAATCAGAATCAAAATCAAAAACTTTATTGTCATTGTCATGAGACCGACGACATTAAGAATGGTCCCCGATCATTGCATCATCCCTAGTAATATCAAATATAAAAAAACAATAAAATTCAATCAATAAAATAGATAGAATACTTAAAATACTAAGTATTCCCACCGTCATGCTTCAGACCGTGCATAGATTAACACAAGAGTGGCATGGTGGACATTTTTGTAGTATTCAGATGTGTTATTGCAGTTGGATAACAGCTGTGTTTGAGTCTATTAGTCCTTGCTCTGATTGCCCTGTACCGTCTGCCTTAGGGCAACAGTTCGAACAGGGAGTGGCCAGGATGTGAGGTGTCTTTTATGATGTTTTGGGCCTTTTTAAAACAGCGGGCGTTGTTTGACTCTTTACTAACTTTAAAACCCCACCATAACAATTTCTCACTGACAAACTTCTATGCATCCATTTAAACATGCGAAGCCAGCACAAAATCACACACATACCCCTACAGCAAAGCTTTAACATAACCACAATGCAACTCCTCCCTTAAACGGGAGAAATCACCCTGAATCAACCAACTCTATATAAAACGTCAAACAAAGATAAACCACAAACATTTCTACACTTCTGTGTCTTCCACGCAGCACAATAGGCAGAAAAACACCGATTACTCACAGTCTACAACAAAAGAAAAACCTGCTCTTTTCACAACTCTCACAGCTAAAGTCAAAACTCTTACCCAGTGCCTCTGAAATAATAAAAAAATCACCAAATACTCGATTACTCTTTCCACTCGCTCCCTCTCACTCCCTTCTTCCTCATACAGCATACACGCTCGCTCCCGCGGACCCGCTCGGCCCCGCGGGCTCACTCGGCCCCCACCTTTTTCTCTCACAGAGACAGAGAGAGAGAGACCCTTTTCCTTTTTTTTTTTTTTTTACTTCGGTCTATCTGCACAGAGTTTACCTCATCTCTTTCCTTCTATGGGCATGCACACTTCCTGTCTCACACACACAGCCCCTCTCTCAGAGAGAGCAGAAAAGAGTTTTTCCTTTTTTTCAACACTCAGGAGAAATTCAACAGACAGTTTATACCACTATTTTACACTTTATTTACACACACCGGTAATTTATGTTCTATTTACACACGGGCCCGCATAGACATATGCCAGAAGAGGTTACCCCTAACTTTTTGACTAATTTAAAAGCACCTATAGCCCAGGCCTAGCCTTGCTGATCAATACATACCTCGGGAACGCCCTCCCAATGTGCTAAGAATAACACCGGGACCCCAACCATCATCATTAGTTTCTCGATCTAATTCTCCATCCATTTTACTGTCAATGGAGGAGTGTTCTTTTATTGCTTTTAAAGGAGAATTTGGGCCAGCTGGGTTTCTGCCTCTGTTAGGCACTAATCAGCTGGGGCGCTGCTTTAAAGGTGAGTCAGCACTGAAATATCCCTTCAGGTGTTACCAAGCTTCTACCAAACCGGAGTCTGGCGGGTAACCTTGCCTAGAGCTTCCTGATAGGGGTGCTAGTTGGTTGTCACCTTGTTCACACGTCTCATTCACACTTCATACATTACCTGCAGTCACTCATTACCCTCCTTATGTATGTAATAAATGTGTAAAAAAATTCTATGTGTGGTGTATTATTTTAACCAAAAGAGGAACCTAGTTCCTTTAATTGTGTAATCTGTGAACAACGGAGAACCAAACTGTCCTGCCCAGTGTTCCACAGCAAGCATTCAGCGTGTATTTATGTGTGTCCAATATCAAACAGAACATCAAAACATTTAAAACACTAAAATCATCGGGGTTTTAAGAAGAGATCCGTTTTCTCCTATTGATCAAAGGGACCCCTCCTATGGACTCCAACCAGTACTTCTCTTTTTTAAGTTTTAGAGGATCTTTTCTAATAAAGTCCTCTGGGCCTTCCTAACCCTTCTGTAGTTTAGAGAATATTACTAAAAAATATTCTCAAGGCCTTTAACCTTTTAATTTGTTTAGAAAGGCGTTACTAATAAACCCTTTCAAGGTCCCAGACCTGCTGAGGTATGTATCCGACACCGGAGAGCAAACCCGTCGGCTGCAACCGTGGTCAGACCTCAGTTCACTCTTATCTTTATTCACTTATTCACTTATTTCTTATTCACTTATCTCTTATTCACTTGTCTGATTCTCAACAAGCCTTAAGTAAGCCAGACAATTTTGGTTATGAATTACTAGGAGTTTGGACACTAAGTATTTTTATAATGTTCAATATAGCAGAAATAAAAGGTCTGCTTACCTTGTTTTTTGTGTGTACACAGCTTTTGTCCAAACTCCGTTCACTCAGACCACGGCCGATGTCCTCCCTCCCGTTCCAGTTTGACCTGGAGCGGATCCTGTTCGTGACGCCAATTGAAGGATATAAAAAAACAACAACAGCAATAGAATAATATTAAACACAAAGTGAACCCGTCTTCCTTCATTAAATAGGTTCTTTTAGATGTTAAGGAGGAATTGACTTAACCAGGCTGGCGGAGAATGAAGACAACCGGACACCTGCTGCAGATGGGGAATCAGTGAACTTTTATTGATACAGAGACAAGCTCTCAAAACAGCTCACATCAAGAGATTCCAAATATTTGCTGTGAGGATGGGTATATATTCTCTAAAACTTACAGGAGGGGGTTGTGAGGCAAGTGCTGCATTAGCAGAAAAACAACTCCATAAAAGGAAAGCGGCCTTGGGTGTTCTAGTCTCTTCGCTTCTTATCGCTCTCAAGGCCAAAGTCGTGAGCACACATTTTTATTACACAGTTGCACAGTAACTTTAAAGCTGAACAATATTTAAAGCTGAATAATGTTTGATTCAGATTATATTTTCTTCAAGAGGCACAGACAAGACAGAAGTCAAACAGACACAAGAGAACACACATTGGGCCAGCCTGAAGAAGGCACAGAAATGCCGAAACGTCGCGAGGGCCCAATGATGTACAATGCGCATACACCCAAGATGGGTAATTTTTTGAAACAGGGCAGGGGTATCACCACCCGGCCCCATCGATGGCCCGTGCACCTCAGGCTACCAGCTTGCTGGTGGCCTGATTCTTTTCTAACACCTAACCAGCCAGTGCCTCGTGGGGTTGGGGATGCCCCTGCCCAAACCCAAGACCCTAACCCTAACCAGGGGGGTCCCCTAAAACACAAAGAGAAAGAAACAAAGTCACGTAAAAAACCAAGTAGGAAATAAGGAAAGGACATAAAAGGAAGGGGGTGCCAAAATCATAAATATGAATAAAGATCAAAGGACGGGATGTCAAAACAGCAGGGGGTGCCATGAAAAATAATAATAAGAAAAGTAGACAAAGAGAAAGTCACGAAAAAACAAACAGAGAAAGAAAAGTAAGAAACAAAGATAAAGAGATGAAAAGTAAGGGAAAACATAAGTATAGTAAGACAAGAAAGTCACGTAAAGAAAAACAGTAAGAAAAGCAGTAAGTAAGACAAGAAAGTCACGTAAAGAGAAAAAACAGAAAGAAAAACAAGTAAGACAAAGAAGTCACGTAAAGAGAAAAACAGTAAGAAAAACAAGTAAGACAAAGAAGTCACATAAAGAGAAAAACAGTAAGACAAGAAAGTCACGTAAAGAGGAAAAACAGAAAGAAAAACAAGTAAGACAAAGAAGTCACGTAAAGAGAAAAAACAGAAAGAAAAACAAGTAAGACAAAGAAGTCACATAAAGAGAAAAACAGTAAGACAAGAAAGTCACGTAAAGAGAAAAACAGAAAGAAAAACAAGTAAGAATTTTTAAGAAACACAAGTTGGAAACCCAAGAGTGGGAGGAGCTAAGAAAGAGTATAAAAGCCAAGAGAGGCACAGACAAGACAGAAGTCAAACAGACACAAGAGAACACACATTGGGCCAGCCTGAAGAAGGCACAGAAATGCCGAAACGTCGCGAGGGCCCAATGATGTACAATGCGCATACACCCAAGATGGGTAATTTTTTGAAACAGGGCAGGGGTATCACCACCCGGCCCCATCGATGGCCCGTGCACCTCAGGCTACCAGCTTGCTGGTGGCCTGATTCTTTTCTAACACCTAACCAGCCAGTGCCTCGTGGGGTTGGGGATGCCCCTGCCCAAACCCAAGACCCTAACCCTAACCAGGGGGGTCCCCTAAAACACAAAGAGAAAGAAACAAAGTCACGTAAAAAACCAAGTAGGAAATAAGGAAAGGACATAAAAGGAAGGGGGTGCCAAAATCATAAATATGAATAAAGATCAAAGGACGGGATGTCAAAACAGCAGGGGGTGCCATGAAAAATAATAATAAGAAAAGTAGACAAAGAGAAAGTCACGAAAAAACAAACAGAGAAAGAAAAGTAAGAAACAAAGATAAAGAGATGAAAAGTAAGGGAAAACATAAGTATAGTAAGACAAGAAAGTCACGTAAAGAAAAACAGTAAGAAAAGCAGTAAGTAAGACAAGAAAGTCACGTAAAGAGAAAAAACAGAAAGAAAAACAAGTAAGACAAAGAAGTCACGTAAAGAGAAAAACAGTAAGAAAAACAAGTAAGACAAAGAAGTCACATAAAGAGAAAAACAGTAAGACAAGAAAGTCACGTAAAGAGGAAAAACAGAAAGAAAAACAAGTAAGACAAAGAAGTCACGTAAAGAGAAAAAACAGAAAGAAAAACAAGTAAGACAAAGAAGTCACATAAAGAGAAAAACAGTAAGACAAGAAAGTCACGTAAAGAGAAAAACAGAAAGAAAAACAAGTAAGAATTTTTAAGAAACACAAGTTGGAAACCCAAGAGTGGGAGGAGCTAAGAAAGAGTATAAAAGCCAAGAGAGGCACAGACAAGACAGAAGTCAAACAGACACAAGAGAACACACATTGGGCCAGCCTGAAGAAGGCACAGAAATGCCGAAACGTCGCGAGGGCCCAATGATGTACAATGCGCATACACCCAAGATGGGTAATTTTTTGAAACAGGGCAGGGGTATCACCACCCGGCCCCATCGATGGCCCGTGCACCTCAGGCTACCAGCTTGCTGGTGGCCTGATTCTTTTCTAACACCTAACCAGCCAGTGCCTCGTGGGGTTGGGGATGCCCCTGCCCAAACCCAAGACCCTAACCCTAACCAGGGGGGTCCCCTAAAACACAAAGAGAAAGAAACAAAGTCACGTAAAAAACCAAGTAGGAAATAAGGAAAGGACATAAAAGGAAGGGGGTGCCAAAATCATAAATATGAATAAAGATCAAAGGACGGGATGTCAAAACAGCAGGGGGTGCCATGAAAAATAATAATAAGAAAAGTAGACAAAGAGAAAGTCACGAAAAAACAAACAGAGAAAGAAAAGTAAGAAACAAAGATAAAGAGATGAAAAGTAAGGGAAAACATAAGTATAGTAAGACAAGAAAGTCACGTAAAGAAAAACAGTAAGAAAAGCAGTAAGTAAGACAAGAAAGTCACGTAAAGAGAAAAAACAGAAAGAAAAACAAGTAAGACAAAGAAGTCACGTAAAGAGAAAAACAGTAAGAAAAACAAGTAAGACAAAGAAGTCACATAAAGAGAAAAACAGTAAGACAAGAAAGTCACGTAAAGAGGAAAAACAGAAAGAAAAACAAGTAAGACAAAGAAGTCACGTAAAGAGAAAAAACAGAAAGAAAAACAAGTAAGACAAAGAAGTCACATAAAGAGAAAAACAGTAAGACAAGAAAGTCACGTAAAGAGAAAAACAGAAAGAAAAACAAGTAAGAATTTTTAAGAAACACAAGTTGGAAACCCAAGAGTGGGAGGAGCTAAGAAAGAGTATAAAAGCCAAGAGAGGCACAGACAAGACAGAAGTCAAACAGACACAAGAGAACACACATTGGGCCAGCCTGAAGAAGGCACAGAAATGCCGAAACGTCGCGAGGGCCCAATGATGTACAATGCGCATACACCCAAGATGGGTAATTTTTTGAAACAGGGCAGGGGTATCACCACCCGGCCCCATCGATGGCCCGTGCACCTCAGGCTACCAGCTTGCTGGTGGCCTGATTCTTTTCTAACACCTAACCAGCCAGTGCCTCGTGGGGTTGGGGATGCCCCTGCCCAAACCCAAGACCCTAACCCTAACCAGGGGGGTCCCCTAAAACACAAAGAGAAAGAAACAAAGTCACGTAAAAAACCAAGTAGGAAATAAGGAAAGGACATAAAAGGAAGGGGGTGCCAAAATCATAAATATGAATAAAGATCAAAGGACGGGATGTCAAAACAGCAGGGGGTGCCATGAAAAATAATAATAAGAAAAGTAGACAAAGAGAAAGTCACGAAAAAACAAACAGAGAAAGAAAAGTAAGAAACAAAGATAAAGAGATGAAAAGTAAGGGAAAACATAAGTATAGTAAGACAAGAAAGTCACGTAAAGAAAAACAGTAAGAAAAGCAGTAAGTAAGACAAGAAAGTCACGTAAAGAGAAAAAACAGAAAGAAAAACAAGTAAGACAAAGAAGTCACGTAAAGAGAAAAACAGTAAGAAAAACAAGTAAGACAAAGAAGTCACATAAAGAGAAAAACAGTAAGACAAGAAAGTCACGTAAAGAGGAAAAACAGAAAGAAAAACAAGTAAGACAAAGAAGTCACGTAAAGAGAAAAAACAGAAAGAAAAACAAGTAAGACAAAGAAGTCACATAAAGAGAAAAACAGTAAGACAAGAAAGTCACGTAAAGAGAAAAACAGAAAGAAAAACAAGTAAGAATTTTTAAGAAACACAAGTTGGAAACCCAAGAGTGGGAGGAGCTAAGAAAGAGTATAAAAGCCAAGAGAGGCACAGACAAGACAGAAGTCAAACAGACACAAGAGAACACACATTGGGCCAGCCTGAAGAAGGCACAGAAATGCCGAAACGTCGCGAGGGCCCAATGATGTACAATGCGCATACACCCAAGATGGGTAATTTTTTGAAACAGGGCAGGGGTATCACCACCCGGCCCCATCGATGGCCCGTGCACCTCAGGCTACCAGCTTGCTGGTGGCCTGATTCTTTTCTAACACCTAACCCGATTGTGCACGTTCCCCCACCTAAAATGATGACAGAGGTCAGTAATTTGCACCAGAGGTACACTTCAACTGTGAGAGACAGAATGTGAAAAAAAAATCCATGAATCCACATGGTAGGATTTGTAAAGAATTTATTGGTAAATCAGGGTGGAAAATAAGTATTTGGTCAATAACAAAAATACAACTCAATACTTTGTAACATAACCTTTGTTGGCAATAACAGAGGTCAAACGTTTACTATAGGTCTTTACCAGGTTTGCACACACAGTAGCTGGTATTTTGGCCCATTCCTCCATGCAGATCTTCTCGAGAGCAGTGATGTTTTGGGGCTGTCGCCGAGCAACACGGACTTTCAACTCCCGCCACAGATTTTCTATGGGGTTGAGGTCTGGAGACTGGCTAGGCCACTCCAGGACTTTCAAATGCTTCTTACGGAGCCACTCCTTTGTTGCCCGGGCGGTGTGTTTTGGATCATTGTCATGTTGGAAGACCCAGCCTCGTTTCATCTTCAAAGTTCTCACTGATGGAAGGAGGTTTTGGCTCAAAATCTCACGATACATGGCCCCATTCATTCTGTCCTTAACACGGATCAGTCGTCCTGTCCCCTTGGCAGAAAAACAGCCCCATAGCATGATGTTTCCACCCCCATGCTTCACAGTAGGTATGGTGTTCTTGGGATGCAACTCAGTATTCTTCTTCCTCCAAACACGACGAGTTGAGTTTATACCAAAAAGTTCTACTTTGGTTTCATCTGACCACATGACATTCTCCCAATCCTCTGCTGTATCATCCATGTGCTCTCTGGCAAACTTCAGACGGGCCTGGACATGCACTGGCTTCAGCAGCGGAACACGTCTGGCACTGCGGGATTTGATTCCCTGCCGTTGTAGTGTGTTACTGATGGTGACCTTTGTTACTTTGGTCCCAGCTCTCTGCAGGTCATTCACCAGGTCCCCCCGTGTGGTTCTGGGATCTTTGCTCACCGTTCTCATGATCATTTTGACCCCACGGGATGAGATCTTGCGTGGAGCCCCAGATCGAGGGAGATTATCAGTGGTCTTGTATGTCTTCCATTTTCTGATGATTGCTCCCACAGTTGATTTTTTCACACCAAGCTGCTTGCCTATTGTAGATTCACTCTTCCCAGTCTGGTGCAGCTCTACAATACTTTTCCTGGTGTCCTTCGAAAGCTCTTTGGTCTTGGCCATGGCGGAGTTTGGAGTCTGACTGTTTGAGGCTGTGGACAGGTGTCTTTTATACAGATGATGAGTTCAAACAGGTGCCATTCATACAGGTAACGAGTGGGGGACAGAAAAGCTTCTTACAGAAGACGTTACAGGTCTGTGAGAGCCAGAGATTTTCCTTGTTTGAGGTGACCAAATACTTATTTTCCACCCTGATTTACGAATAAATTCTTTACAAATCCTACCATGTGGATTCATGGATTTTTCTTTTCACATTCTGTCTCTCACAGTTGAAGTGTACCTCTGGTGCAAATTACTGACCTCTGTCATCATTTTAAGTGGGGGAACTTGCACAATCGGTGGCTGACTAAATACTTTTTTGCCCCACTGTAAATAGCTGTAACTTTTGATAGAAGACTCGGATACACATGTTTATGGCTTTATCTTATAGAACTCAAGGTCTCCGTGCTGGGCAAACAGGTTTTGCAGCTGTTTGAGCTAAGATTTCCAAGTTATTCACATAATGAAAACCTATACTTTGTTTCGGTGGAGTTCCCCATTCAAATGCATGTAACAGTGAGAAACGCACTGTCTTGGCGAAAGAAAGCGTTTTTGTACAACTTCATATAAATAGCTGTAACTTTTGATAGACGACTCAGACAAACATGTTCATGGCTTTATCTTATAGAACTCAAGGTTCCCGTGCTGGGAAAACAGGTTTTGCAGCTGTTTGAGCTAAGATTTCCAAGTTATTCACATAATGAAAACCTATACTTTGTTTCGGTGGAGTTCCCCATTCAAATGCATGTAACAGTGAGAAACGCACTGTCTTGGCGAAAGAAAACGTTTTTGTACAACTTCATAGAAATAGCTGTAACTTTTGATAGAAGACTCAGACAAACATGTTTATGGCCTTATATTATAGAACTCAAGGTCTCCGTGCTGGGCAAACAGGTTTTGCAGCTGTTTGAGCTAAGATTCCCAAGTTATTCACATAATGAAAACTTATACTTTGTTTCGGTGGAGTTCCCCATTCAAATGCATGTAACAGTGAGAAACGCACTGTCTTGGTGAAAGAAAGCGTTTTTGTACAACTTCATATGAATAGCTGTAACTTTTGATAGAAGACTCGGATACACATGTTTATGGCTTTATCTTATAGAACTCAAGGTTCCCGTGCTGGGCAAACAGGTTTTGCAGCTGTTTGAGCTAAGATTTCCAAGTTATTCACATAATGAAAACCTATACTTTGTTTCGGTCGAGTTCCCCATTCAAATGCATGTAACAGTGAGAAACGCACTGTCTTGGCGAAAGAAAACGTTTTTGTACAACTTCATAGAAATAGCTGTAACTTTTGATAGAAGACTCAGACAAACATGTTTATGGCTTTATCTTATAGAACTCAAGGTCTCCGTGCTGGGCAAACAGGTTTTGCAGCTGTTTGAGCTAAGATTTCCAAGTTATTCACATAATGAAAACCTATACTTTGTTTCGGTCGAGTTCCCCATTCAAATGCATGTAACAGTGAGAAACGCACTGTCTTGGCGAAAGAAAGCGTTTTTGTACAACTTCATATAAATAGCTGTAACTTTTGATAGACGACTCAGACAAACATGTTTATGGCTTTATCTTATAGAACTCAAGGTTCCCGTGCTGGGAAAACAGGTTTTGCAGCTGTTTGAGCTAAGATTTCCAAGTTATTCACATAATGAAAACTTATACTTTGTTTCGGTGGAGTTCCCCATTCAAATGCATGTAACAGTGAGAAACGCACTGTCTTGGTGAAAGAAAGCGTTTTTGTACAACTTCATATGAATAGCTGTAACTTTTGATAGAAGACTCGGATACACATGTTTATGGCTTTATCTTATAGAACTCAAGGTTCCCGTGCTGGGCAAACAGGTTTTGCAGCTGTTTGAGCTAAGATTTCCAAGTTATTCACATAATGAAAACCTATACTTTGTTTCGGTGGAGTTCCCCATTCAAATGCATGTAACAGTGAGAAACGCACTGTCTTGGCGAAAGAAAACGTTTTTGTACAACTTCATAGAAATAGCTGTAACTTTTGATAGAAGACTCAGACAAACATGTTTATGGCTTTATCTTATAGAACTCAAGGTCTCCGTGCTGGGAAAACAGGTTTTGCAGCTGTTTGAGCTAAGATTTCCAAGTTATTCACATAATGAAAACCTATACTTTGTATCGGTCGAGTTCCCCATTCAAATTCATGTAACAGTGAGAAACGCACTGTCTTGGCGAAAGAAAGCGTTTTTGTACAACTTCATATAAATAGCTGTAACTTTTGATAGAAGACTCGGATACACATGTTTATGGCTTTATCTTATAGAACTCAAGGTTCCCGTGCTGGGAAAACAGGTTTTGCAGCTGTTTGAGCTAAGATTTCCAAGTTATTCACATAATGAAAACCTATACTTTGTTTCGGTGGAGTTCCCCATTCAAATGCATGTAACAGTGAGAAACGCACTGTCTTGGCGAAAGAAAACGTTTTTGTACAACTTCATAGAAATAGCTGTAACTTTTGATAGAAGACTCAGACAAACATGTTTATGGCTTTATCTTATAGAACTCAAGGTTCCCGTGCTGGGAAAACAGGTTTTGCAGCTGTTTGAGCTAAGATTTCCAAGTTATTCACATAATGAAAACCTATACTTTGTATCGGTCGAGTTCCCCATTCAAATTCATGTAACAGTGAGAAACGCACTGTCTTGGCGAAAGAAAGCGTTTTTGTACAACTTCATATAAATAGCTGTAACTTTTGATAGAAGACTCGGATACACATGTTTATGGCTTTATCTTATAGAACTCAAGGTCTCCGTGCTGGGAAAACAGGTTTTGCAGCTGTTTGAGCTAAGATTTCCAAGTTATTCACATAATGAAAACCTATACTTTGTTTCGGTCGAGTTCCCCATTCAAATGCATGTAACAGTGAGAAACGCACTGTCTTGGCGAAAGAAAGCGTTTTTGTACAACTTCATATAAATAGCTGTAACTTTTGATAGAAGACTCGGATACACATGTTTATGGCTTTATCTTATAGAACTCAAGGTCTCCGTGCTGGGCAAACAGGTTTTGCAGCTGTTTGAGCTAAGATTTCCAAGTTATTCACATAATGAAAACCTATACTTTGTTTCGGTCGAGTTCCCCATTCAAATGCATGTAACAGTGAGAAACGCACTGTCTTGGCGAAAGAAAGCGTTTTTGTACAACTTCATATAAATAGCTGTAACTTTTGATAGACGACTCAGACAAACATGTTTATGGCTTTATCTTATAGAACTCAAGGTTCCCGTGCTGGGAAAACAGGTTTTGCAGCTGTTTGAGCTAAGATTTCCAAGTTATTCACATAATGAAAACCTATACTTTGTTTCGGTGGAGTTCCCCATTCAAATGCATGTAACAGTGAGAAACGCACTGTCTTGGCGAAAGAAAGCGTTTTTGTACAACTTCATATGAATAGCTGTAACTTTTGATAGAAGACTCGGATACACATGTTTATGGCTTTATCTTATAGAACTCAAGGTCTCCGTGCTGGGCAAACAGGTTTTGCAGCTGTTTGAGCTAAGATTTCCAAGTTATTCACATAATGAAAACCTATACTTTGTTTCGGTCGAGTTCCCCATTCAAATGCATGTAACAGTGAGAAACGCACTGTCTTGGCGAAAGAAAGCGTTTTTGTACAACTTCATATAAATAGCTGTAACTTTTGATAGAAGACTCAGACAAACATGTTTATGGCTTTATCTTATAGAACTCAAGGTTCCCGTGCTGGGAAAACAGGTTTTGCAGCTGTTTGAGCTAAGATTTCCAAGTTATTCACATAATGAAAACCTATACTTTGTTTCGGTCGAGTTCCCCATTCAAATTCATGTAACAGTGAGAAACGCACTGTCTTGGCGAAAGAAAGCGTTTTTGTACAACTTCATATAAATAGCTGTAACTTTTGATAGAAGACTCGGATACACATGTTTATGGCTTTATCTTATAGAACTCAAGGTCTCCGTGCTGGGCAAACAGGTTTTGCAGCTGTTTGAGCTAAGATTTCCAAGTTATTCACATAATGAAAACCTATACTTTGTTTCGGTCGAGTTCCCCATTCAAATGCATGTAACAGTGAGAAACGCACTGTCTTGGCGAAAGAAAGCGTTTTTGTACAACTTCATATGAATAGCTGTAACTTTTGATAGAAGACTCGGATACACATGTTTATGGCCTTATATTATAGAACTCAAGGTCTCCGTGCTGGGAAAACAGGTTTTGCAGCTGTTTGAGCTAAGATTTCCAAGTTATTCACATAATGAAAACCTATACTTTGTTTCGGTCAAGTTCCCCATTCAAATGCATGTAACAGTGAGAAACGCACTGTCTTGGCGAAAGAAAACGTTTTTGTACAACTTCATAGAAATAGCTGTAACTTTTGATAGAAGACTCAGACAAACATGTTTATGGCCTTATATTATAGAACTCAAGGTCTCCGTGCTGGGCAAACAGGTTTTGCAGCTGTTTGAGCTAAGATTCCCAAGTTATTCACATAATGAAAACTTATACTTTGTTTCGGTGGAGTTCCCCATTCAAATGCATGTAACAGTGAGAAACGCACTGTCTTGGCGAAAGAAAGCGTTTTTGTACAACTTCATATAAATAGCTGTAACTTTTGATAGAAGACTCGGATACACATGTTTATGGCTTTATCTTATAGAACTCAAGGTTCCCGTGCTGGGCAAACAGGTTTTGCAGCTGTTTGAGCTAAGATTTCCAAGTTATTCACATAATGAAAACCTATACTTTGTTTCGGTGGAGTTCCCCATTCAAATGCATGTAACAGTGAGAAACGCACTGTCTTGGCGAAAGAAAGCGTTTTTGTACAACTTCATATAAATAGCTGTAACTTTTGATAGAAGACTCGGATACACATGTTTATGGCTTTATCTTATAGAACTCAAGGTCTCCGTGCTGGGCAAACAGGTTTTGCAGCTGTTTGAGCTAAGATTTCCAAGTTATTCACATAATGAAAACCTATACTTTGTTTCGGTCGAGTTCCCCATTCAAATGCATGTAACAGTGAGAAACGCACTGTCTTGGCGAAAGAAAGCGTTTTTGTACAACTTCATATAAATAGCTGTAACTTTTGATAGACGACTCAGGCAAACATGTTTATGGCTTTATCTTATAGAACTCAAGGTTCCCGTGCTGGGAAAACAGGTTTTGCAGCTGTTTGAGCTAAGATTTCCAAGTTATTCACATAATGAAAACCTATACTTTGTTTCGGTGGAGTTCCCCATTCAAATGCATGTAACAGTGAGAAACGCACTGTCTTGGCGAAAGAAAGCGTTTTTGTACAACTTCATATGAATAGCTGTAACTTTTGATAGAAGACTCGGATACACATGTTTATGGCTTTATCTTATAGAACTCAAGGTTCCCGTGCTGGGCAAACAGGTTTTGCAGCTGTTTGAGCTAAGATTTCCAAGTTATTCACATAATGAAAACCTATACTTTGTTTCGGTCGAGTTCCCCATTCAAAATGCATGTAACAGTGAGAAACGCACTGTCTTGGCGAAAGAAAACGTTTTTGTACAACTTCATAGAAATAGCTGTAACTTTTGATAGAAGACTCAGACAAACATGTTTATGGCTTTATCTTATAGAACTCAAGGTTCCCGTGCTGGGAAAACAGGTTTTGCAGCTGTTTGAGCTAAGATTTCCAAGTTATTCACATAATGAAAACCTATACTTTGTATCGGTCGAGTTCCCCATTCAAATTCATGTAACAGTGAGAAACGCACTGTCTTGGCGAAAGAAAGCGTTTTTGTACAACTTCATATAAATAGCTGTAACTTTTGATAGAAGACTCGGATACACATGTTTATGGCTTTATCTTATAGAACTCAAGGTCTCCGTGCTGGGAAAACAGGTTTTGCAGCTGTTTGAGCTAAGATTTCCAAGTTATTCACATAATGAAAACCTATACTTTGTTTCGGTCGAGTTCCCCATTCAAATGCATGTAACAGTGAGAAACGCACTGTCTTGGCGAAAGAAAGCGTTTTTGTACAACTTCATATAAATAGCTGTAACTTTTGATAGAAGACTCGGATACACATGTTTATGGCTTTATCTTATAGAACTCAAGGTCTCCGTGCTGGGCAAACAGGTTTTGCAGCTGTTTGAGCTAAGATTTCCAAGTTATTCACATAATGAAAACCTATACTTTGTTTCGGTCGAGTTCCCCATTCAAATGCATGTAACAGTGAGAAACGCACTGTCTTGGCGAAAGAAAGCGTTTTTGTACAACTTCATATAAATAGCTGTAACTTTTGATAGACGACTCAGACAAACATGTTTATGGCTTTATCTTATAGAACTCAAGGTTCCCGTGCTGGGAAAACAGGTTTTGCAGCTGTTTGAGCTAAGATTTCCAAGTTATTCACATAATGAAAACCTATACTTTGTTTCGGTCGAGTTCCCCATTCAAATGCATGTAACAGTGAGAAACGCACTGTCTTGGCGAAAGAAAGCGTTTTTGTACAACTTCATATGAATAGCTGTAACTTTTGATAGAAGACTCGGATACACATGTTTATGGCTTTATCTTATAGAACTCAAGGTCTCCGTGCTGGGCAAACAGGTTTTGCAGCTGTTTGAGCTAAGATTTCCAAGTTATTCACATAATGAAAACCTATACTTTGTTTCGGTGGAGTTCCCCATTCAAATGCATGTAACAGTGAGAAACGCACTGTCTTGGCGAAAGAAAGCGTTTTTGTACAACTTCATATAAATAGCTGTAACTTTTGATAGAAGACTCAGACAAACATGTTTATGGCTTTATCTTATAGAACTCAAGGTTCCCGTGCTGGGGAAACAGGTTTTGCAGCTGTTTGAGCTAAGATTTCCAAGTTATTCACATAATGAAAACCTATACTTTGTTTCGGTCGAGTTCCCCATTCAAATTCATGTAACAGTGAGAAACGCACTGTCTTGGCGAAAGAAAGCGTTTTTGTACAACTTCATATAAATAGCTGTAACTTTTGATAGAAGACTCGGATACACATGTTTATGGCTTTATCTTATAGAACTCAAGGTCTCCGTGCTGGGCAAACAGGTTTTGCAGCTGTTTGAGCTAAGATTTCCAAGTTATTCACATAATGAAAACCTATACTTTGTTTCGGTCGAGTTCCCCATTCAAATGCATGTAACAGTGAGAAACGCACTGTCTTGGCGAAAGAAAGCGTTTTTGTACAACTTCATATGAATAGCTGTAACTTTTGATAGAAGACTCGGATACACATGTTTATGGCCTTATATTATAGAACTCAAGGTCTCCGTGCTGGGAAAACAGGTTTTGCAGCTGTTTGAGCTAAGATTTCCAAGTTATTCACATAATGAAAACCTATACTTTGTTTCGGTCGAGTTCCCCATTCAAATTCATGTAACAGTGAGAAACGCACTGTCTTGGCGAAAGAAAGCGTTTTTGTACAACTTCATATAAATAGCTGTAACTTTTGATAGAAGACTCGGATACACATGTTTATGGCTTTATCTTATAGAACTCAAGGTCTCCGTGCTGGGCAAACAGGTTTTGCAGCTGTTTGAGCTAAGATTTCCAAGTTATTCACATAATGAAAACCTATACTTTGTTTCGGTCGAGTTCCCCATTCAAATGCATGTAACAGTGAGAAACGCACTGTCTTGGCGAAAGAAAGCGTTTTTGTACAACTTCATATGAATAGCTGTAACTTTTGATAGAAGACTCGGATACACATGTTTATGGCCTTATATTATAGAACTCAAGGTCTCCGTGCTGGGAAAACAGGTTTTGCAGCTGTTTGAGCTAAGATTTCCAAGTTATTCACATAATGAAAACCTATACTTTGTTTCGGTCAAGTTCCCCATTCAAATGCATGTAACAGTGAGAAACGCACTGTCTTGGCGAAAGAAAACGTTTTTGTACAACTTCATAGAAATAGCTGTAACTTTTGATAGAAGACTCAGACAAACATGTTTATGGCCTTATATTATAGAACTCAAGGTCTCCGTGCTGGGCAAACAGGTTTTGCAGCTGTTTGAGCTAAGATTCCCAAGTTATTCACATAATGAAAACTTATACTTTGTTTCGGTGGAGTTCCCCATTCAAATGCATGTAACAGTGAGAAACGCACTGTCTTGGCGAAAGAAAGCGTTTTTGTACAACTTCATATAAATAGCTGTAACTTTTGATAGAAGACTCGGATACACATGTTTATGGCTTTATCTTATAGAACTCAAGGTTCCCGTGCTGGGCAAACAGGTTTTGCAGCTGTTTGAGCTAAGATTTCCAAGTTATTCACATAATGAAAACCTATACTTTGTTTCGGTGGAGTTCCCCATTCAAATGCATGTAACAGTGAGAAACGCACTGTCTTGGCGAAAGAAAGCGTTTTTGTACAACTTCATATAAATAGCTGTAACTTTTGATAGAAGACTCGGATACACATGTTTATGGCTTTATCTTATAGAACTCAAGGTCTCCGTGCTGGGCAAACAGGTTTTGCAGCTGTTTGAGCTAAGATTTCCAAGTTATTCACATAATGAAAACCTATACTTTGTTTCGGTCGAGTTCCCCATTCAAATGCATGTAACAGTGAGAAACGCACTGTCTTGGCGAAAGAAAGCGTTTTTGTACAACTTCATATAAATAGCTGTAACTTTTGATAGACGACTCAGGCAAACATGTTTATGGCTTTATCTTATAGAACTCAAGGTTCCCGTGCTGGGAAAACAGGTTTTGCAGCTGTTTGAGCTAAGATTTCCAAGTTATTCACATAATGAAAACCTATACTTTGTTTCGGTGGAGTTCCCCATTCAAATGCATGTAACAGTGAGAAACGCACTGTCTTGGCGAAAGAAAGCGTTTTTGTACAACTTCATATGAATAGCTGTAACTTTTGATAGAAGACTCGGATACACATGTTTATGGCTTTATCTTATAGAACTCAAGGTTCCCGTGCTGGGCAAACAGGTTTTGCAGCTGTTTGAGCTAAGATTTCCAAGTTATTCACATAATGAAAACCTATACTTTGTTTCGGTCGAGTTCCCCATTCAAATGCATGTAACAGTGAGAAACGCACTGTCTTGGCGAAAGAAAGCGTTTTTGTACAACTTCATAGAAATAGCTGTAACTTTTGATAGAAGAGTCAGACAAACATGTTTATGGCTTTATCTTATAGAACTCAAGGTCTCCGTGCTGGGAAAACAGGTTTTGCAGCTGTTTGAGCTAAGATTTCCAAGTTATTCACATAATGAAAACCTATACTTTGTTTCGGTGGAGTTCCCCATTCAAAATGCATGTAACAGTGAGAAACGCACTGTCTTGGCGAAAGAAAGCGTTTTTGTACAACTTCATATAAATAGCTGTAACTTTTGATAGAAGACTCGGATACACATGTTTATGGCTTTATCTTATAGAACTCAAGGTTCCCGTGCTGGGCAAACAGGTTTTGCAGCTGTTTGAGCTAAGATTTCCAAGTTATTCACATAATGAAAACCTATACTTTGTTTCGGTGGAGTTCCCCATTCAAATGCATGTAACAGTGAGAAACGCACTGTCTTGGCGAAAGAAAGCGTTTTTGTACAACTTCATATAAATAGCTGTAACTTTTGATAGAAGACTCGGATACACATGTTTATGGCTTTATCTTATAGAACTCAAGGTCTCCGTGCTGGGCAAACAGGTTTTGCAGCTGTTTGAGCTAAGATTTCCAAGTTATTCACATAATGAAAACCTATACTTTGTTTCGGTCGAGTTCCCCATTCAAATGCATGTAACAGTGAGAAACGCACTGTCTTGGCGAAAGAAAGCGTTTTTGTACAACTTCATATAAATAGCTGTAACTTTTGATAGACGACTCAGGCAAACATGTTTATGGCTTTATCTTATAGAACTCAAGGTTCCCGTGCTGGGAAAACAGGTTTTGCAGCTGTTTGAGCTAAGATTTCCAAGTTATTCACATAATGAAAACCTATACTTTGTTTCGGTGGAGTTCCCCATTCAAATGCATGTAACAGTGAGAAACGCACTGTCTTGGCGAAAGAAAGCGTTTTTGTACAACTTCATATGAATAGCTGTAACTTTTGATAGAAGACTCGGATACACATGTTTATGGCTTTATCTTATAGAACTCAAGGTTCCCGTGCTGGGCAAACAGGTTTTGCAGCTGTTTGAGCTAAGATTTCCAAGTTATTCACATAATGAAAACCTATACTTTGTTTCGGTCGAGTTCCCCATTCAAAATGCATGTAACAGTGAGAAACGCACTGTCTTGGCGAAAGAAAACGTTTTTGTACAACTTCATAGAAATAGCTGTAACTTTTGATAGAAGACTCAGACAAACATGTTTATGGCTTTATCTTATAGAACTCAAGGTTCCCGTGCTGGGAAAACAGGTTTTGCAGCTGTTTGAGCTAAGATTTCCAAGTTATTCACATAATGAAAACCTATACTTTGTATCGGTCGAGTTCCCCATTCAAATTCATGTAACAGTGAGAAACGCACTGTCTTGGCGAAAGAAAGCGTTTTTGTACAACTTCATATAAATAGCTGTAACTTTTGATAGAAGACTCGGATACACATGTTTATGGCTTTATCTTATAGAACTCAAGGTCTCCGTGCTGGGAAAACAGGTTTTGCAGCTGTTTGAGCTAAGATTTCCAAGTTATTCACATAATGAAAACCTATACTTTGTTTCGGTCGAGTTCCCCATTCAAATGCATGTAACAGTGAGAAACGCACTGTCTTGGCGAAAGAAAGCGTTTTTGTACAACTTCATATAAATAGCTGTAACTTTTGATAGAAGACTCGGATACACATGTTTATGGCTTTATCTTATAGAACTCAAGGTCTCCGTGCTGGGCAAACAGGTTTTGCAGCTGTTTGAGCTAAGATTTCCAAGTTATTCACATAATGAAAACCTATACTTTGTTTCGGTCGAGTTCCCCATTCAAATGCATGTAACAGTGAGAAACGCACTGTCTTGGCGAAAGAAAGCGTTTTTGTACAACTTCATATAAATAGCTGTAACTTTTGATAGACGACTCAGACAAACATGTTTATGGCTTTATCTTATAGAACTCAAGGTTCCCGTGCTGGGAAAACAGGTTTTGCAGCTGTTTGAGCTAAGATTTCCAAGTTATTCACATAATGAAAACCTATACTTTGTTTCGGTCGAGTTCCCCATTCAAATGCATGTAACAGTGAGAAACGCACTGTCTTGGCGAAAGAAAGCGTTTTTGTACAACTTCATATGAATAGCTGTAACTTTTGATAGAAGACTCGGATACACATGTTTATGGCTTTATCTTATAGAACTCAAGGTCTCCGTGCTGGGCAAACAGGTTTTGCAGCTGTTTGAGCTAAGATTTCCAAGTTATTCACATAATGAAAACCTATACTTTGTTTCGGTGGAGTTCCCCATTCAAATGCATGTAACAGTGAGAAACGCACTGTCTTGGCGAAAGAAAGCGTTTTTGTACAACTTCATATAAATAGCTGTAACTTTTGATAGAAGACTCAGACAAACATGTTTATGGCTTTATCTTATAGAACTCAAGGTTCCCGTGCTGGGGAAACAGGTTTTGCAGCTGTTTGAGCTAAGATTTCCAAGTTATTCACATAATGAAAACCTATACTTTGTTTCGGTCGAGTTCCCCATTCAAATTCATGTAACAGTGAGAAACGCACTGTCTTGGCGAAAGAAAGCGTTTTTGTACAACTTCATATAAATAGCTGTAACTTTTGATAGAAGACTCGGATACACATGTTTATGGCTTTATCTTATAGAACTCAAGGTCTCCGTGCTGGGCAAACAGGTTTTGCAGCTGTTTGAGCTAAGATTTCCAAGTTATTCACATAATGAAAACCTATACTTTGTTTCGGTCGAGTTCCCCATTCAAATGCATGTAACAGTGAGAAACGCACTGTCTTGGCGAAAGAAAGCGTTTTTGTACAACTTCATATGAATAGCTGTAACTTTTGATAGAAGACTCGGATACACATGTTTATGGCCTTATATTATAGAACTCAAGGTCTCCGTGCTGGGAAAACAGGTTTTGCAGCTGTTTGAGCTAAGATTTCCAAGTTATTCACATAATGAAAACCTATACTTTGTTTCGGTCGAGTTCCCCATTCAAATTCATGTAACAGTGAGAAACGCACTGTCTTGGCGAAAGAAAGCGTTTTTGTACAACTTCATATAAATAGCTGTAACTTTTGATAGAAGACTCGGATACACATGTTTATGGCTTTATCTTATAGAACTCAAGGTCTCCGTGCTGGGCAAACAGGTTTTGCAGCTGTTTGAGCTAAGATTTCCAAGTTATTCACATAATGAAAACCTATACTTTGTTTCGGTCGAGTTCCCCATTCAAATGCATGTAACAGTGAGAAACGCACTGTCTTGGCGAAAGAAAGCGTTTTTGTACAACTTCATATGAATAGCTGTAACTTTTGATAGAAGACTCGGATACACATGTTTATGGCCTTATATTATAGAACTCAAGGTCTCCGTGCTGGGAAAACAGGTTTTGCAGCTGTTTGAGCTAAGATTTCCAAGTTATTCACATAATGAAAACCTATACTTTGTTTCGGTCAAGTTCCCCATTCAAATGCATGTAACAGTGAGAAACGCACTGTCTTGGCGAAAGAAAACGTTTTTGTACAACTTCATAGAAATAGCTGTAACTTTTGATAGAAGACTCAGACAAACATGTTTATGGCCTTATATTATAGAACTCAAGGTCTCCGTGCTGGGCAAACAGGTTTTGCAGCTGTTTGAGCTAAGATTCCCAAGTTATTCACATAATGAAAACTTATACTTTGTTTCGGTGGAGTTCCCCATTCAAATGCATGTAACAGTGAGAAACGCACTGTCTTGGCGAAAGAAAGCGTTTTTGTACAACTTCATATAAATAGCTGTAACTTTTGATAGAAGACTCGGATACACATGTTTATGGCTTTATCTTATAGAACTCAAGGTTCCCGTGCTGGGCAAACAGGTTTTGCAGCTGTTTGAGCTAAGATTTCCAAGTTATTCACATAATGAAAACCTATACTTTGTTTCGGTGGAGTTCCCCATTCAAATGCATGTAACAGTGAGAAACGCACTGTCTTGGCGAAAGAAAGCGTTTTTGTACAACTTCATATAAATAGCTGTAACTTTTGATAGAAGACTCGGATACACATGTTTATGGCTTTATCTTATAGAACTCAAGGTCTCCGTGCTGGGCAAACAGGTTTTGCAGCTGTTTGAGCTAAGATTTCCAAGTTATTCACATAATGAAAACCTATACTTTGTTTCGGTCGAGTTCCCCATTCAAATGCATGTAACAGTGAGAAACGCACTGTCTTGGCGAAAGAAAGCGTTTTTGTACAACTTCATATAAATAGCTGTAACTTTTGATAGACGACTCAGGCAAACATGTTTATGGCTTTATCTTATAGAACTCAAGGTTCCCGTGCTGGGAAAACAGGTTTTGCAGCTGTTTGAGCTAAGATTTCCAAGTTATTCACATAATGAAAACCTATACTTTGTTTCGGTGGAGTTCCCCATTCAAATGCATGTAACAGTGAGAAACGCACTGTCTTGGCGAAAGAAAGCGTTTTTGTACAACTTCATATGAATAGCTGTAACTTTTGATAGAAGACTCGGATACACATGTTTATGGCTTTATCTTATAGAACTCAAGGTTCCCGTGCTGGGCAAACAGGTTTTGCAGCTGTTTGAGCTAAGATTTCCAAGTTATTCACATAATGAAAACCTATACTTTGTTTCGGTCGAGTTCCCCATTCAAATGCATGTAACAGTGAGAAACGCACTGTCTTGGCGAAAGAAAGCGTTTTTGTACAACTTCATAGAAATAGCTGTAACTTTTGATAGAAGAGTCAGACAAACATGTTTATGGCTTTATCTTATAGAACTCAAGGTCTCCGTGCTGGGAAAACAGGTTTTGCAGCTGTTTGAGCTAAGATTTCCAAGTTATTCACATAATGAAAACCTATACTTTGTTTCGGTGGAGTTCCCCATTCAAAATGCATGTAACAGTGAGAAACGCACTGTCTTGGCGAAAGAAAACGTTTTTGTACAACTTCATAGAAATAGCTGTAACTTTTGATAGAAGACTCGGATACACATGTTTATGGCTTTATCTTATAGAACTCAAGGTTCCCGTGCTGGGCAAACAGGTTTTGCAGCTGTTTGAGCTAAGATTTCCAAGTTATTCACATAATGAAAACCTATACTTTGTTTCGGTCGAGTTCCCCATTCAAATGCATGTAACAGTGAGAAACGCACTGTCTTGGCGAAAGAAAGCGTTTTTGTACAACTTCATATAAATAGCCGTAACTTTTGATAGAAGACTCGGATACACATGTTTATGGCTTTATCTTATAGAACTCAAGGTTCCCGTGCTGGGAAAACAGGTTTTGCAGCTGTTTGAGCTAAGATTTCCAAGTTATTCACATAATGAAAACCTATACTTTGTTTCGGTCGAGTTCCCCATTCAAAATGCATGTAACAGTGAGAAACGCACTGTCTTGGCGAAAGAAAACGTTTTTGTACAACTTCATAGAAATAGCTGTAACTTTTGATAGAAGACTCAGACAAACATGTTTATGGCTTTATCTTATAGAACTCAAGGTCTCCGTGCTGGGCAAACAGGTTTTGCAGCTGTTTGAGCTAAGATTTCCAAGTTATTCACATAATGAAAACCTATACTTTGTTTCGGTCGAGTTCCCCATTCAAATGCATGTAACAGTGAGAAACGCACTGTCTTGGCGAAAGAAAGCGTTTTTGTACAACTTCATATGAATAGCTGTAACTTTTGATAGAAGACTCGGATACACATGTTTATGGCTTTATCTTATAGAACTCAAGGTTCCCGTGCTGGGCAAACAGGTTTTGCAGCTGTTTGAGCTAAGATTTCCAAGTTATTCACATAATGAAAACCTATACTTTGTTTCGGTCGATTTCCCCATTCAAATGCATGTAACAGTGAGAAACGCACTGTCTTGGCGAAAGAAAGCGTTTTTGTACAACTTCATAGAAATAGCTGTAACTTTTGATAGAAGAGTCAGACAAACATGTTTATGGCTTTATCTTATAGAACTCAAGGTCTCCGTGCTGGGAAAACAGGTTTTGCAGCTGTTTGAGCTAAGATTTCCAAGTTATTCACATAATGAAAACCTATACTTTGTTTCGGTGGAGTTCCCCATTCAAAATGCATGTAACAGTGAGAAACGCACTGTCTTGGCGAAAGAAAACGTTTTTGTACAACTTCATAGAAATAGCTGTAACTTTTGATAGAAGACTCAGACAAACATGTTTATGGCTTTATCTTATAGAACCCAAGGTCTCCGTGCTGGGCAAACAGGTTTTGCAGCTGTTTGAGCTAAGATTTCCAAGTTATTCACATAATGAAAACTTATACTTTGTTTCGGTGGAGTTCCCCATTCAAATGCATGTAACAGTGAGAAACGCACTGTCTTGGCGAAAGAAAACGTTTTTGTACAACTTCATAGAAATAGCTGTAACTTTTGATAGAAGACTCAGACAAACATGTTTATGGCTTTATCTTATAGAACTCAAGGTTCCCGTGCTGGGAAAACAGGTTTTGCAGCTGTTTGAGCTAAGATTTCCAAGTTATTCACATAATGAAAACCTATACTTTGTTTCGGTGGAGTTCCCCATTCAAATGCATGTAACAGTGAGAAACGCACTGTCTTGGCGAAAGAAAGCTATTTTGTACAACTTCATATAAATAGCCGTAACTTTTGATAGAAGACTCGGATACACATGTTTATGGCTTTATCTTATAGAACTCAAGGTTCCCGTGCTGGGAAAACAGGTTTTGCAGCTGTTTGAGCTAAGATTTCCAAGTTATTCACATAATGAAAACCTATACTTTGTTTCGGTCGAGTTCCCCATTCAAAATGCATGTAACAGTGAGAAACGCACTGTCTTGGCGAAAGAAAACGTTTTTGTACAACTTCATAGAAATAGCTGTAACTTTTGATAGAAGACTCAGACAAACATGTTTATGGCTTTATCTTATAGAACTCAAGGTTCCCGTGCTGGGCAAACAGGTTTTGCAGCTGTTTGAGCTAAGATTTCCAAGTTATTCACATAATGAAAACCTATACTTTGTTTCGGTCGAGTTCCCCATTCAAATGCATGTAACAGTGAGAAACGCACTGTCTTGGCGAAAGAAAGCGTTTTTGTATAACTTCATATAAATAGCTGTAACTTTTGATAGAAGACTCAGACAAACATGTTTATGGCTTTATCTTATAGAACTCAAGGTCTCCGTGCTGGGCAAACAGGTTTTGCAGCTGTTTGAGCTAAGATTTCCAAGTTATTCACATAATGAAAACCTATACTTTGTTTCGGTCGAGTTCCCCATTCAAATGCATGTAACAGTGAGAAACGCACTGTCTTGGCGAAAGAAAGCGTTTTTGTACAACTTCATATGAATAGCTGTAACTTTTGATAGAAGACTCGGATACACATGTTTATGGCTTTATCTTATAGAACTCAAGGTTCCCGTGCTGGGCAAACAGGTTTTGCAGCTGTTTGAGCTAAGATTTCCAAGTTATTCACATAATGAAAACCTATACTTTGTTTCGGTGGAGTTCCCCATTCAAATGCATGTAACAGTGAGAAACGCACTGTCTTGGCGAAAGAAAGCGTTTTTGTACAACTTCATAGAAATAGCTGTAACTTTTGATAGAAGAGTCAGACAAACATGTTTATGGCTTTATCTTATAGAACTCAAGGTCTCCGTGCTGGGAAAACAGGTTTTGCAGCTGTTTGAGCTAAGATTTCCAAGTTATTCACATAATGAAAACCTATACTTTGTTTCGGTGGAGTTCCCCATTCAAAATGCATGTAACAGTGAGAAACGCACTGTCTTGGCGAAAGAAAACGTTTTTGTACAACTTCATAGAAATAGCTGTAACTTTTGATAGAAGACTCAGACAAACATGTTTATGGCTTTATCTTATAGAACTCAAGGTCTCCGTGCTGGGCAAACAGGTTTTGCAGCTGTTTGAGCTAAGATTTCCAAGTTATTCACATAATGAAAACTTATACTTTGTTTCGGTGGAGTTCCCCATTCAAATGCATGTAACAGTGAGAAACGCACTGTCTTGGCGAAAGAAAACGTTTTTGTACAACTTCATAGAAATAGCTGTAACTTTTGATAGAAGACTCAGACAAACATGTTTATGGCCTTATATTATAGAACTCAAGGTCTCCGTGCTGGGCAAACAGGTTTTGCAGCTGTTTGAGCTAAGATTCCCAAGTTATTCACATAATGAAAACTTATACTTTGTTTCGGTGGAGTTCCCCATTCAAATGCATGTAACAGTGAGAAACGCACTGTCTTGGCGAAAGAAAGCGTTTTTGTACAACTTCATATAAATAGCTGTAACTTTTGATAGAAGACTCGGATACACATGTTTATGGCTTTATCTTATAGAACTCAAGGTTCCCGTGCTGGGCAAACAGGTTTTGCAGCTGTTTGAGCTAAGATTTCCAAGTTATTCACATAATGAAAACCTATACTTTGTTTCGGTGGAGTTCCCCATTCAAATGCATGTAACAGTGAGAAACGCACTGTCTTGGCGAAAGAAAGCGTTTTTGTACAACTTCATATAAATAGCTGTAACTTTTGATAGAAGACTCGGATACACATGTTTATGGCTTTATCTTATAGAACTCAAGGTCTCCGTGCTGGGCAAACAGGTTTTGCAGCTGTTTGAGCTAAGATTTCCAAGTTATTCACATAATGAAAACCTATACTTTGTTTCGGTCGAGTTCCCCATTCAAATGCATGTAACAGTGAGAAACGCACTGTCTTGGCGAAAGAAAGCGTTTTTGTACAACTTCATATAAATAGCTGTAACTTTTGATAGACGACTCAGGCAAACATGTTTATGGCTTTATCTTATAGAACTCAAGGTTCCCGTGCTGGGAAAACAGGTTTTGCAGCTGTTTGAGCTAAGATTTCCAAGTTATTCACATAATGAAAACCTATACTTTGTTTCGGTGGAGTTCCCCATTCAAATGCATGTAACAGTGAGAAACGCACTGTCTTGGCGAAAGAAAGCGTTTTTGTACAACTTCATATGAATAGCTGTAACTTTTGATAGAAGACTCGGATACACATGTTTATGGCTTTATCTTATAGAACTCAAGGTTCCCGTGCTGGGCAAACAGGTTTTGCAGCTGTTTGAGCTAAGATTTCCAAGTTATTCACATAATGAAAACCTATACTTTGTTTCGGTCGAGTTCCCCATTCAAAATGCATGTAACAGTGAGAAACGCACTGTCTTGGCGAAAGAAAACGTTTTTGTACAACTTCATAGAAATAGCTGTAACTTTTGATAGAAGACTCAGACAAACATGTTTATGGCTTTATCTTATAGAACTCAAGGTTCCCGTGCTGGGAAAACAGGTTTTGCAGCTGTTTGAGCTAAGATTTCCAAGTTATTCACATAATGAAAACCTATACTTTGTATCGGTCGAGTTCCCCATTCAAATTCATGTAACAGTGAGAAACGCACTGTCTTGGCGAAAGAAAGCGTTTTTGTACAACTTCATATAAATAGCTGTAACTTTTGATAGAAGACTCGGATACACATGTTTATGGCTTTATCTTATAGAACTCAAGGTCTCCGTGCTGGGAAAACAGGTTTTGCAGCTGTTTGAGCTAAGATTTCCAAGTTATTCACATAATGAAAACCTATACTTTGTTTCGGTCGAGTTCCCCATTCAAATGCATGTAACAGTGAGAAACGCACTGTCTTGGCGAAAGAAAGCGTTTTTGTACAACTTCATATAAATAGCTGTAACTTTTGATAGAAGACTCGGATACACATGTTTATGGCTTTATCTTATAGAACTCAAGGTCTCCGTGCTGGGCAAACAGGTTTTGCAGCTGTTTGAGCTAAGATTTCCAAGTTATTCACATAATGAAAACCTATACTTTGTTTCGGTCGAGTTCCCCATTCAAATGCATGTAACAGTGAGAAACGCACTGTCTTGGCGAAAGAAAGCGTTTTTGTACAACTTCATATAAATAGCTGTAACTTTTGATAGACGACTCAGACAAACATGTTTATGGCTTTATCTTATAGAACTCAAGGTTCCCGTGCTGGGAAAACAGGTTTTGCAGCTGTTTGAGCTAAGATTTCCAAGTTATTCACATAATGAAAACCTATACTTTGTTTCGGTCGAGTTCCCCATTCAAATGCATGTAACAGTGAGAAACGCACTGTCTTGGCGAAAGAAAGCGTTTTTGTACAACTTCATATGAATAGCTGTAACTTTTGATAGAAGACTCGGATACACATGTTTATGGCTTTATCTTATAGAACTCAAGGTCTCCGTGCTGGGCAAACAGGTTTTGCAGCTGTTTGAGCTAAGATTTCCAAGTTATTCACATAATGAAAACCTATACTTTGTTTCGGTCGAGTTCCCCATTCAAATGCATGTAACAGTGAGAAACGCACTGTCTTGGCGAAAGAAAGCGTTTTTGTACAACTTCATATAAATAGCTGTAACTTTTGATAGAAGACTCAGACAAACATGTTTATGGCTTTATCTTATAGAACTCAAGGTTCCCGTGCTGGGGAAACAGGTTTTGCAGCTGTTTGAGCTAAGATTTCCAAGTTATTCACATAATGAAAACCTATACTTTGTTTCGGTCGAGTTCCCCATTCAAATTCATGTAACAGTGAGAAACGCACTGTCTTGGCGAAAGAAAGCGTTTTTGTACAACTTCATATAAATAGCTGTAACTTTTGATAGAAGACTCGGATACACATGTTTATGGCTTTATCTTATAGAACTCAAGGTCTCCGTGCTGGGCAAACAGGTTTTGCAGCTGTTTGAGCTAAGATTTCCAAGTTATTCACATAATGAAAACCTATACTTTGTTTCGGTCGAGTTCCCCATTCAAATGCATGTAACAGTGAGAAACGCACTGTCTTGGCGAAAGAAAGCGTTTTTGTACAACTTCATATGAATAGCTGTAACTTTTGATAGAAGACTCGGATACACATGTTTATGGCTTTATATTATAGAACTCAAGGTCTCCGTGCTGGGAAAACAGGTTTTGCAGCTGTTTGAGCTAAGATTTCCAAGTTATTCACATAATGAAAACCTATACTTTGTTTCGGTCGAGTTCCCCATTCAAATTCATGTAACAGTGAGAAACGCACTGTCTTGGCGAAAGAAAGCGTTTTTGTACAACTTCATATAAATAGCTGTAACTTTTGATAGAAGACTCGGATACACATGTTTATGGCTTTATCTTATAGAACTCAAGGTCTCCGTGCTGGGCAAACAGGTTTTGCAGCTGTTTGAGCTAAGATTTCCAAGTTATTCACATAATGAAAACCTATACTTTGTTTCGGTCGAGTTCCCCATTCAAATGCATGTAACAGTGAGAAACGCACTGTCTTGGCGAAAGAAAGCGTTTTTGTACAACTTCATATGAATAGCTGTAACTTTTGATAGAAGACTCGGATACACATGTTTATGGCCTTATATTATAGAACTCAAGGTCTCCGTGCTGGGAAAACAGGTTTTGCAGCTGTTTGAGCTAAGATTTCCAAGTTATTCACATAATGAAAACCTATACTTTGTTTCGGTCAAGTTCCCCATTCAAATGCATGTAACAGTGAGAAACGCACTGTCTTGGCGAAAGAAAACGTTTTTGTACAACTTCATAGAAATAGCTGTAACTTTTGATAGAAGACTCAGACAAACATGTTTATGGCCTTATATTATAGAACTCAAGGTCTCCGTGCTGGGCAAACAGGTTTTGCAGCTGTTTGAGCTAAGATTCCCAAGTTATTCACATAATGAAAACTTATACTTTGTTTCGGTGGAGTTCCCCATTCAAATGCATGTAACAGTGAGAAACGCACTGTCTTGGCGAAAGAAAGCGTTTTTGTACAACTTCATATAAATAGCTGTAACTTTTGATAGAAGACTCGGATACACATGTTTATGGCTTTATCTTATAGAACTCAAGGTTCCCGTGCTGGGCAAACAGGTTTTGCAGCTGTTTGAGCTAAGATTTCCAAGTTATTCACATAATGAAAACCTATACTTTGTTTCGGTGGAGTTCCCCATTCAAATGCATGTAACAGTGAGAAACGCACTGTCTTGGCGAAAGAAAGCGTTTTTGTACAACTTCATATAAATAGCTGTAACTTTTGATAGAAGACTCGGATACACATGTTTATGGCTTTATCTTATAGAACTCAAGGTCTCCGTGCTGGGCAAACAGGTTTTGCAGCTGTTTGAGCTAAGATTTCCAAGTTATTCACATAATGAAAACCTATACTTTGTTTCGGTCGAGTTCCCCATTCAAATGCATGTAACAGTGAGAAACGCACTGTCTTGGCGAAAGAAAGCGTTTTTGTACAACTTCATATAAATAGCTGTAACTTTTGATAGACGACTCAGGCAAACATGTTTATGGCTTTATCTTATAGAACTCAAGGTTCCCGTGCTGGGAAAACAGGTTTTGCAGCTGTTTGAGCTAAGATTTCCAAGTTATTCACATAATGAAAACCTATACTTTGTTTCGGTGGAGTTCCCCATTCAAATGCATGTAACAGTGAGAAACGCACTGTCTTGGCGAAAGAAAGCGTTTTTGTACAACTTCATATGAATAGCTGTAACTTTTGATAGAAGACTCGGATACACATGTTTATGGCTTTATCTTATAGAACTCAAGGTTCCCGTGCTGGGCAAACAGGTTTTGCAGCTGTTTGAGCTAAGATTTCCAAGTTATTCACATAATGAAAACCTATACTTTGTTTCGGTCGAGTTCCCCATTCAAATGCATGTAACAGTGAGAAACGCACTGTCTTGGCGAAAGAAAGCGTTTTTGTACAACTTCATAGAAATAGCTGTAACTTTTGATAGAAGAGTCAGACAAACATGTTTATGGCTTTATCTTATAGAACTCAAGGTCTCCGTGCTGGGAAAACAGGTTTTGCAGCTGTTTGAGCTAAGATTTCCAAGTTATTCACATAATGAAAACCTATACTTTGTTTCGGTGGAGTTCCCCATTCAAAATGCATGTAACAGTGAGAAACGCACTGTCTTGGCGAAAGAAAACGTTTTTGTACAACTTCATAGAAATAGCTGTAACTTTTGATAGAAGACTCGGATACACATGTTTATGGCTTTATCTTATAGAACTCAAGGTTCCCGTGCTGGGCAAACAGGTTTTGCAGCTGTTTGAGCTAAGATTTCCAAGTTATTCACATAATGAAAACCTATACTTTGTTTCGGTCGAGTTCCCCATTCAAAATGCATGTAACAGTGAGAAACGCACTGTCTTGGCGAAAGAAAGCGTTTTTGTACAACTTCATATGAATAGCTGTAACTTTTGATAGAAGACTCGGATACACATGTTTATGGCTTTATCTTATAGAACTCAAGGTTCCCGTGCTGGGCAAACAGGTTTTGCAGCTGTTTGAGCTAAGATTTCCAAGTTATTCACATAATGAAAACCTATACTTTGTTTCGGTCGATTTCCCCATTCAAATGCATGTAACAGTGAGAAACGCACTGTCTTGGCGAAAGAAAGCGTTTTTGTACAACTTCATAGAAATAGCTGTAACTTTTGATAGAAGAGTCAGACAAACATGTTTATGGCTTTATCTTATAGAACTCAAGGTCTCCGTGCTGGGAAAACAGGTTTTGCAGCTGTTTGAGCTAAGATTTCCAAGTTATTCACATAATGAAAACCTATACTTTGTTTCGGTGGAGTTCCCCATTCAAAATGCATGTAACAGTGAGAAACGCACTGTCTTGGCGAAAGAAAACGTTTTTGTACAACTTCATAGAAATAGCTGTAACTTTTGATAGAAGACTCAGACAAACATGTTTATGGCTTTATCTTATAGAACCCAAGGTCTCCGTGCTGGGCAAACAGGTTTTGCAGCTGTTTGAGCTAAGATTTCCAAGTTATTCACATAATGAAAACTTATACTTTGTTTCGGTGGAGTTCCCCATTCAAATGCATGTAACAGTGAGAAACGCACTGTCTTGGCGAAAGAAAACGTTTTTGTACAACTTCATAGAAATAGCTGTAACTTTTGATAGAAGACTCAGACAAACATGTTTATGGCTTTATCTTATAGAACTCAAGGTTCCCGTGCTGGGAAAACAGGTTTTGCAGCTGTTTGAGCTAAGATTTCCAAGTTATTCACATAATGAAAACCTATACTTTGTTTCGGTGGAGTTCCCCATTCAAATGCATGTAACAGTGAGAAACGCACTGTCTTGGCGAAAGAAAGCTATTTTGTACAACTTCATATAAATAGCCGTAACTTTTGATAGAAGACTCGGATACACATGTTTATGGCTTTATCTTATAGAACTCAAGGTTCCCGTGCTGGGAAAACAGGTTTTGCAGCTGTTTGAGCTAAGATTTCCAAGTTATTCACATAATGAAAACCTATACTTTGTTTCGGTCGAGTTCCCCATTCAAAATGCATGTAACAGTGAGAAACGCACTGTCTTGGCGAAAGAAAACGTTTTTGTACAACTTCATAGAAATAGCTGTAACTTTTGATAGAAGACTCAGACAAACATGTTTATGGCTTTATCTTATAGAACTCAAGGTTCCCGTGCTGGGCAAACAGGTTTTGCAGCTGTTTGAGCTAAGATTTCCAAGTTATTCACATAATGAAAACCTATACTTTGTTTCGGTCGAGTTCCCCATTCAAATGCATGTAACAGTGAGAAACGCACTGTCTTGGCGAAAGAAAGCGTTTTTGTATAACTTCATATAAATAGCTGTAACTTTTGATAGAAGACTCAGACAAACATGTTTATGGCTTTATCTTATAGAACTCAAGGTCTCCGTGCTGGGCAAACAGGTTTTGCAGCTGTTTGAGCTAAGATTTCCAAGTTATTCACATAATGAAAACCTATACTTTGTTTCGGTCGAGTTCCCCATTCAAATGCATGTAACAGTGAGAAACGCACTGTCTTGGCGAAAGAAAGCGTTTTTGTACAACTTCATATGAATAGCTGTAACTTTTGATAGAAGACTCGGATACACATGTTTATGGCTTTATCTTATAGAACTCAAGGTTCCCGTGCTGGGCAAACAGGTTTTGCAGCTGTTTGAGCTAAGATTTCCAAGTTATTCACATAATGAAAACCTATACTTTGTTTCGGTGGAGTTCCCCATTCAAATGCATGTAACAGTGAGAAACGCACTGTCTTGGCGAAAGAAAGCGTTTTTGTACAACTTCATAGAAATAGCTGTAACTTTTGATAGAAGAGTCAGACAAACATGTTTATGGCTTTATCTTATAGAACTCAAGGTCTCCGTGCTGGGAAAACAGGTTTTGCAGCTGTTTGAGCTAAGATTTCCAAGTTATTCACATAATGAAAACCTATACTTTGTTTCGGTGGAGTTCCCCATTCAAAATGCATGTAACAGTGAGAAACGCACTGTCTTGGCGAAAGAAAACGTTTTTGTACAACTTCATAGAAATAGCTGTAACTTTTGATAGAAGACTCAGACAAACATGTTTATGGCTTTATCTTATAGAACTCAAGGTCTCCGTGCTGGGCAAACAGGTTTTGCAGCTGTTTGAGCTAAGATTTCCAAGTTATTCACATAATGAAAACTTATACTTTGTTTCGGTGGAGTTCCCCATTCAAATGCATGTAACAGTGAGAAACGCACTGTCTTGGCGAAAGAAAACGTTTTTGTACAACTTCATAGAAATAGCTGTAACTTTTGATAGAAGACTCAGACAAACATGTTTATGGCTTTATCTTATAGAACTCAAGGTTCCCGTGCTGGGCAAACAGGTTTTGCAGCTGTTTGAGCTAAGATTTCCAAGTTATTCACATAATGAAAACTTATACTTTGTTTCGGTGGAGTTCCCCATTCAAATGCATGTAACAGTGAGAAACGCACTGTCTTGGCGAAAGAAAACGTTTTTGTACAACTTCATAGAAATAGCTGTAACTTTTGATAGAAGACTCAGACAAACATGTTTATGGCCTTATATTATAGAACTCAAGGTCTCCGTGCTGGGAAAACAGGTTTTGCAGCTGTTTGAGCTAAGATTTCCAAGTTATTCACATAATGAAAACTTATACTTTGTTTCGGTCGAGTTCCCCATTCAAATGTATGTAACAGTGAGAAACGCACTGTCTTGGCGAAAGAAAGCGTTTTTGTACAACTTCATATAAATAGCTGTAACTTTTGATAGAAGACTCGGATACACATGTTTATGGCTTTATCTTATAGAACTCAAGGTTCCCGTGCTGGGAAAACATTTGATAGAAGACTCAGACAAACATGTTTATGGCTTTATCTTATAGAACTCAAGGTCTCCGTGCTGGGAAAACAGGTTTTGCAGCTGTTTGAGCTAAGATTTCCAAGTTATTCACATAATGAAAACCTATACTTTGTTTCGGTCGAGTTCCCCATTCAAAATGCATGTAACAGTGAGAAACGCACTGTCTTGGCGAAAGAAAACGTTTTTGTACAACTTCATAGAAATAGCTGTAACTTTTGATAGAAGACTCAGACAAACATGTTTATGGCCTTATATTATAGAACTCAAGGTCTCCGTGCTGGGAAAACAGGTTTTGCAGCTGTTTGAGCTAAGATTTCCAAGTTATTCACATAATGAAAACCTATACTTTGTTTCGGTGGAGTTCCCCATTCAAATGCATGTAACAGTGAGAAACGCACTGTCTTGGCGAAAGAAAGCGTTTTTGTACAACTTCATATAAATAGCTGTAACTTTTGATAGAAGACTCGGATACACATGTTTATGGCTTTATCTTATAGAACTCAAGGTCTCCGTGCTGGGCAAACAGGTTTTGCAGCTGTTTGAGCTAAGATTTCCAAGTTATTCACATAATGAAAACCTATACTTTGTTTCGGTGGAGTTCCCCATTCAAATGCATGTAACAGTGAGAAACGCACTGTCTTGGCGAAAGAAAACGTTTTTGTACAACTTCATATAAATAGCTGTAACTTTTGATAGAAGACTCAGACAAACATGTTTATGGCTTTATCTTATAGAACTCAAGGTCTCCGTGCTGGGAAAACAGGTTTTGCAGCTGTTTGAGCTAAGATTTCCAAGTTATTCACATAATGAAAACCTATACTTTGTTTCGGTCGAGTTCCCCATTCAAAATGCATGTAACAGTGAGAAACGCACTGTCTTGGCGAAAGAAAACGTTTTTGTACAACTTCATAGAAATAGCTGTAACTTTTGATAGAAGACTCAGACAAACATGTTTATGGCCTTATATTATAGAACTCAAGGTCTCCGTGCTGGGAAAACAGGTTTTGCAGCTGTTTGAGCTAAGATTTCCAAGTTATTCACATAATGAAAACCTATACTTTGTTTCGGTGGAGTTCCCCATTCAAATGCATGTAACAGTGAGAAACGCACTGTCTTGGCGAAAGAAAGCGTTTTTGTACAACTTCATATAAATAGCTGTAACTTTTGATAGAAGACTCGGATACACATGTTTATGGCTTTATCTTATAGAACTCAAGGTCTCCGTGCTGGGCAAACAGGTTTTGCAGCTGTTTGAGCTAAGATTTCCAAGTTGTTCACATAATGAAAACCTATACTTTGTTTCGGTGGAGTTCCCCATTCAAATGCATGTAACAGTGAGAAACGCACTGTCTTGGCGAAAGAAAGCGTTTTTGTATAACTTCATATAAATAGCTGTAACTTTTGATAGAAGACTCAGACAAACATGTTTATGGCTTTATCTTATAGAACTCAAGGTCTCCGTGCTGGAAAAACAGGTTTTGCAGCTGTTTGAGCTAAGATTTCCAAGTTATTCGCATAATGAAAACTTATAATTTGTTTCGGTGGAGTTCCCCATTCAAATGCATGTAACAGTGAGAAACGCACTGTCTTGGCGAAAGAAAGCGTTTTTGTACAACTTCATATAAATAGCCGTAACTTTTGATAGAAGACTCAGACAAACATGTTTATGGCTTTATCTTATAGAACTCAAGGTTCCCGTGCTGGGAAAACAGGTTTTGCAGCTGTTTGAGCTAAGATTTCCAAGTTATTCACATAATGAAAACCTATACTTTGTTTCGGTGGAGTTCCCCATTCAAATGCATGTAACAGTGAGAAACGCACTGTCTTGGCGAAAGAAAGCGTTTTTGTACAACTTCATATAAATAGCCGTAACTTTTGATAGAAGACTCAGACAAACATGTTTATGGCTTTATCTTATAGAACTCAAGGTTCCCGTGCTGGGAAAACAGGTTTTGCAGCTGTTTGAGCTAAGATTTCCAAGTTATTCACATAATGAAAACCTATATTTTGTTTCGGTCGAGTTCCCCATTCAAATGCATGTAACAGTGAGAAACGCACTGTCTTGGCGAAAGAAAGCTATTTTGTACAACTTCATAGAAATAGCTGTAACTTTTGATAGAAGTCTCAGACAAACATGTTTATGGCTTTGTCTTATAGAACTCAAGGTCTCCGTGCTGGGAAAACAGGTTTTGCAGCTGTTTGAGCTAAGATTTCCAAGTTATTCACATAATGAAAACCTATACTTTGTTTCGGTGGAGTTCCCCATTCAAATGCATGTAACAGTGAGAAACGCACTGTCTTGGCGAAAGAAAGCGTTTTTGTATAACTTCATATAAATAGCTGTAACTTTTGATAGAAGACTCAGACAAACATGTTTATGGCTTTATCTTATAGAACTCAAGGTCTCCGTGCTGGGAAAACAGGTTTTGCAGCTGTTTGAGCTAAGATTTCCAAGTTATTCACATAATGAAAACCTATACTTTGTTTCGGTCGAGTTCCCCATTCAAAATGCATGTAACAGTGAGAAACGCACTGTCTTGGCGAAAGAAAACGTTTTTGTACAACTTCATATAAATAGCTGTAACTTTTGATAGAAGACTCAGACAAACATGTTTATGGCTTTATCTTATAGAACTCAAGGTCTCCATGCTGGGAAAACAGGTTTTGCAGCTGTTTGAGCTAAGATTTCCAAGTTATTCACATAATGAAAACCTATACTTTGTTTCGGTCGAGTTCCCCATTCAAAATGCATGTAACAGTGAGAAACGCACTGTCTTGGCGAAAGAAAACGTTTTTGTACAACTTCATAGAAATAGCTGTAACTTTTGATAGAAGACTCAGACAAACATGTTTATGGCCTTATATTATAGAACTCAAGGTCTCCGTGCTGGGAAAACAGGTTTTGCAGCTGTTTGAGCTAAGATTTCCAAGTTATTCACATAATGAAAACCTATACTTTGTTTCGGTGGAGTTCCCCATTCAAATGCATGTAACAGTGAGAAACGCACTGTCTTGGCGAAAGAAAGCGTTTTTGTACAACTTCATATAAATAGCTGTAACTTTTGATAGAAGACTCAGACAAACATGTTTATGGCTTTATCTTATAGAACTCAAGGTCTCCGTGCTGGGAAAACAGGTTTTGCAGCTGTTTGAGCTAAGATTTCCAAGTTATTCACATAATGAAAACCTATACTTTGTTTCGGTGGAGTTCCCCATTCAAATGCATGTAACAGTGAGAAACGCACTGTCTTGGCGAAAGAAAACGTTTTTGTACAACTTCATAGAAATAGCTGTAACTTTTGATAGAAGACTCAGACAAACATGTTTATGGCCTTATATTATAGAACTCAAGGTCTCCGTGCTGGGCAAACAGGTTTTGCAGCTGTTTGAGCTAAGATTTCCAAGTTATTCACATAATGAAAACCTATACTTTGTTTCGGTGGAGTTCCCCATTCAAATGCATGTAACAGTGAGAAACGCACTGTCTTGGCGAAAGAAAGCGTTTTTGTACAACTTCATATAAATAGCTGTAACTTTTGATAGAAGACTCAGACAAACATGTTTATGGCTTTATCTTATAGAACTCAAGGTCTCCGTGCTGGGAAAACAGGTTTTGCAGCTGTTTGAGCTAAGATTTCCAAGTTATTCACATAATGAAAACCTATACTTTGTTTCGGTCGAGTTCCCCATTCAAATGCATGTAACAGTGAGAAACGCACTGTCTTGGCGAAAGAAAACGTTTTTGTACAACTTCATATAAATAGCTGTAACTTTTGATAGAAGACTTAGACAAACATGTTTATGGCTTTATCTTATAGAACTCAAGGTTCCCGTGCTGGGAAAACAGGTTTTGCAGCTGTTTGAGCTAAGATTTCCAAGTTATTCACATAATGAAAACTTATACTTTGTTTCGGTCGAGTTCCCCATTCAAAATGCATGTAACAGTGAGAAACGCACTGTCTTGGCGAAAGAAAGCGTTTTTGTACAACTTCATATAAATAGCTGTAACTTTTGATAGAAGACTCGGATACACATGTTTATGGCTTTATCTTATAGAACTCAAGGTTCCCGTACTGGGCAAACAGGTTTTGCAGCTGTTTGAGCTAAGATTTCCAAGTTATTCACATAATGAAAACCTATACTTTGTTTCGGTGGAGTTCCCCATTCAAATGCATGTAACAGTGAGAAACGCACTGTCTTGGCGAAAGAAAGCGTTTTTGTACAACTTCATATAAATAGCTGTAACTTTTGATAGAAGACTCAGACAAACATGTTTATGGCTTTATCTTATAGAACTCAAGGTCTCCGTGCTGGGCAAACAGGTTTTGCAGCTGTTTGAGCTAAGATTTCCAAGTTATTCACATAATGAAAACCTATACTTTGTTTCGGTGGAGTTCCCCATTCAAATGCATGTAACAGTGAGAAACGCACTGTCTTGGCGAAAGAAAGCGTTTTTGTACAACTTCATATAAATAGCTGTAACTTTTGATAGAAGACTTGGATACACATGTTTATGGCTTTATCTTATAGAACTCAAGGTCTCCGTGCTGGGCAAACAGGTTTTGCAGCTGTTTGAGCTAAGATTTCCAAGTTATTCACATAATGAAAACCTATACTTTGTTTCGGTCAAGTTCCCCATTCAAATGCATGTAACAGTGAGAAACGCACTGTCTTGGCGAAAGAAAGCGTTTTTGTACAACTTCATATGAATAGCTGTAACTTTTGATAGAAGACTCGGATACACATGTTTATGGCTTTATCTTATAGAACTCAAGGTTCCCGTGCTGGGAAAACAGGTTTTGCAGGTGTTTGAGCTAAGATCTCCAAGTTATTCACATAATGAAAACCTATACTTTGTTTCGGTCGAGTTCCCCATTCAAATGCATGTAACAGTGAGAAACGCACTGTCTTGGCGAAAGAAAGCGTTTTTGTACAACTTCATATAAATAGCTGTAACTTTTGATAGAAGACTCAGACAAACATGTTTATGGCTTTATCTTATAGAACTCAAGGTCTACGTGCTGGGAAAACAGGTTTTGCAGCTGTTTGAGCTAAGATTTCCAAGTTATTCACATAATGAAAACCTATACTTTGTTTCGGTGGAGTTCCCCATTCAAATGCATGTAACAGTGAGAAACGCACTGTCTTGGCGAAAGAAAGCGTTTTTGTACAACTTCATATGAATAGCTGTAACTTTTGATAGAAGACTCGGATACACATGTTTATGGCTTTATCTTATAGAACTCAAGGTTCCCGTGCTGGGAAAACAGGTTTTGCAGCTGTTTGAGCTAAGATCTCCAAGTTATTCACATAATGAAAACCTATACTTTGTTTCGGTGGAGTTCCCCATTCAAATGCATGTAACAGTGAGAAACGCACTGTCTTGGCGAAAGAAAGCGTTTTTGTACAACTTCATAGAAATAGCTGTAACTTTTGATAGAAGACTCAGACAAACATGTTTATGGCTTTATCTTATAGAACTCAAGGTCTACGTGCTGGGAAAACAGGTTTTGCAGCTGTTTGAGCTAAGATTTCCAAGTTATTCACATAATGAAAACCTATACTTTGTTTCAGTCGAGTTCCCCATTCAAAATGCATGTAACAGTGAGAAACGCACTGTCTTGGCGAAAGAAAACGTTTTTGTACAACTTCATAGAAATAGCTGTAACTTTTGATAGAAGACTCAGACAAACATGTTTATGGCCTTATATTATAGAACTCAAGGTCTCCGTGCTGGGAAAACAGGTTTTGCAGCTGTTTGAGCTAAGATTTCCAAGTTATTCACATAATGAAAACCTATACTTTGTTTCGGTCGAGTTCCCCATTCAAATGCATGTAACAGTGAGAAACGCACTGTCTTGGCGAAAGAAAGCGTTTTTGTACAACTTCATATAAATAGCTGTAACTTTTGATAGAAGACTCAGACAAACATGTTTATGGCTTTATCTTATAGAACTCAAGGTCTCCGTGCTGGGAAAACAGGTTTTGCAGCTGTTTGAGCTAAGATTTCCAAGTTATTCACATAATGAAAACCTATACTTTGTTTCGGTCGAGTTCCCCATTCAAAATGCATGTAACAGTGAGAAACACACTGTCTTGGCGAAAGAAAACGTTTTTGTACAACTTCATAGAAATAGCTGTAACTTTTGATAGAAGACTCAGACAAACATGTTTATGGCTTTATCTTATAGAACTCAAGGTCTCCGTGCTGGAAAAACAGGTTTTGCAGCTGTTTGAGCTAAGATTTCCAAGTTATTCACATAATGAAAACTTATACTTTGTTTCGGTGGAGTTCCCCATTCAAATGCATGTAACAGTGAGAAACGCACTGTCTTGGCGAAAGAAAGCGTTTTTGTACAACTTCATATAAATAGCTGTAACTTTTGATAGAAGACTCAGACAAACATGTTTATGGCTTTATCTTATAGAACTCAAGGTCTCCGTGCTGGGAAAACAGGTTTTGCAGCTGTTTGAGCTAAGATTTCCAAGTTATTCACATAATGAAAACCTATACTTTGTTTCGGTGGAGTTCCCCATTCAAATGCATGTAACAGTGAGAAACGCACTGTCTTGGCGAAAGAAAGCGTTTTTGTACAACTTCATATAAATAGCTGTAACTTTTGATAGAAGACTCGGATACACATGTTTATGGCTTTATCTTATAGAACTCAAGGTCTCCGTGCTGGGAAAACAGGTTTTGCAGCTGTTTGAGCTAAGATTTCCAAGTTATTCACATAATGAAAACCTATACTTTGTTTCGGTCGAGTTCCCCATTCAAATGCATGTAACAGTGAGAAACGCACTGTCTTGGCGAAAGAAAGCGTTTTTGTACAACTTCATATAAATAGCTGTAACTTTTGATAGAAGACTCAGACAAACATGTTTATGGCTTTATCTTATAGAACTCAAGGTCTCCGTGCTGGGAAAACAGGTTTTGCAGCTGTTTGAGCTAAGATTTCCAAGTTATTCACATAATGAAAACCTATACTTTGTTTCGGTCGAGTTCCCCATTCAAATGCATGTAACAGTGAGAAACGCACTGTCTTGGCGAAAGAAAAAGTTTTTGTACAACTTCATAGAAATAGCTGTAACTTTTGATAGAAGACTCAGACAAACATGTTTATGGCCTTATATTATAGAACTCAAGGTCTCCGTGCTGGGAAAACAGGTTTTGCAGCTGTTTGAGCTAAGATTTCCAAGTTATTCACATAATGAAAACCTATACTTTGTTTCGGTCGAGTTCCCCATTCAAATGCATGTAACAGTGAGAAACGCACTGTCTTGGCGAAAGAAAGCGTTTTTGTACAACTTCATATAAATAGCTGTAACTTTTGATAGAAGACTCGGATACACATGTTTATGGCTTTATCTTATAGAACTCAAGGTCTCCGTGCTGGGAAAACAGGTTTTGCAGCTGTTTGAGCTAAGATTTCCAAGTTATTCACATAATGAAAACCTATACTTTGTTTCGGTCGAGTTCCCCATTCAAATGCATGTAACAGTGAGAAACGCACTGTCTTGGCGAAAGAAAGCGTTTTTGTACAACTTCATATAAATAGCTGTAACTTTTGATAGAAGACTCAGACAAACATGTTTATGGCTTTATCTTATAGAACTCAAGGTCTCCGTGCTGGGAAAACAGGTTTTGCAGCTGTTTGAGCTAAGATTTCCAAGTTATTCACATAATGAAAACCTATACTTTGTTTCGGTCGAGTTCCCCATTCAAATGCATGTAACAGTGAGAAACGCACTGTCTTGGCGAAAGAAAAAGTTTTTGTACAACTTCATAGAAATAGCTGTAACTTTTGATAGAAGACTCAGACAAACATGTTTATGGCCTTATATTATAGAACTCAAGGTCTCCGTGCTGGGAAAACAGGTTTTGCAGCTGTTTGAGCTAAGATTTCCAAGTTATTCACATAATGAAAACCTATACTTTGTTTCGGTGGAGTTCACCATTCAAATGCATGTAACAGTGAGAAACGCACTGTCTTGGTGAAAGAAAGCGTTTTTGTATAACTTCATATAAATAGCTGTAACTTTTGATAGAAGACTCAGACAAACATGTTTATGGCTTTATCTTATAGAACTCAAGGTCTCCGTGCTGGGCAAACAGGTTTTGCAGCTGTTTGAGCTAAGATTTCCAAGTTATTCACATAATGAAAACCTATACTTTGTTTCGGTCGAGTTCCCCATTCAAATGCATGTAACAGTGAGAAACGCACTGTCTTGGCGAAAGAAAGCGTTTTTGTACAACTTCATATGAATAGCTGTAACTTTTGATAGAAGACTCGGATACACATGTTTATGGCTTTATCTTATAGAACTCAAGGTTCCCGTGCTGGGAAAACAGGTTTTGCAGCTGTTTGAGCTAAGATTTCCAAGTTATTCACATAATGAAAACCTATACTTTGTTTCGGTGGAGTTCCCCATTCAAATGCATGTAACAGTGAGAAACGCACTGTCTTGGCGAAAGAAAGCGTTTTTGTATAACTTCATATAAATAGCTGTAACTTTTGATAGAAGACTCGGATACACATGTTTATGGCTTTATCTTATAGAACTCAAGGTTCCCGTACTGGGCAAACAGGTTTTGCAGCTGTTTGAGCTAAGATTTCCAAGTTATTCACATAATGAAAACCTATACTTTGTTTCGGTGGAGTTCCCCATTCAAATGCATGTAACAGTGAGAAACGCACTGTCTTGGCGAAAGAAAGCGTTTTTGTACAACTTCATATAAATAGCTGTAACTTTTGATAGAAGACTCAGACAAACATGTTTATGGCTTTATCTTATAGAACTCAAGGTTCCCGTGCTGGGAAAACAGGTTTTGCAGCTGTTTGAGCTAAGATTTCCAAGTTATTCACATAATGAAAACCTATACTTTGTTTCGGTGGAGTTCCCCATTCAAATGCATGTAACAGTGAGAAACGCACTGTCTTGGCGAAAGAAAACGTTTTTGTACAACTTCATAGAAATAGCTGTAACTTTTGATAGAAGACTCAGACAAACATGTTTATGGCCTTATATTATAGAACTCAAGGTCTCCGTGCTGGGCAAACAGGTTTTGCAGCTGTTTGAGCTAAGATTTCCAAGTTATTCACATAATGAAAACCTATACTTTGTTTCGGTGGAGTTCCCCATTCAAATGCATGTAACAGTGAGAAACGCACTGTCTTGGCGAAAGAAAGCGTTTTTGTACAACTTCATATAAATAGCTGTAACTTTTGATAGAAGACTCAGACAAACATGTTTATGGCTTTATCTTATAGAACTCAAGGTCTCCGTGCTGGGAAAACAGGTTTTGCAGCTGTTTGAGCTAAGATTTCCAAGTTATTCACATAATGAAAACCTATACTTTGTTTCGGTGGAGTTCCCCATTCAAAATGCATGTAACAGTGAGAAACACACTGTCTTGGCAAAAGAAAACGTTTTTGTACAACTTCATAGAAATAGCTGTAACTTTTGATAGAAGACTCAGACAAACATGTTTATGGCTTTATCCTATAGAACTCAAGGTCTCCGTGCTGGAAAAACAGGTTTTGCAGCTGTTTGAGCTAAGATTTCCAAGTTATTCACATAATGAAAACTTATACTTTGTTTCGGTGGAGTTCCCCATTCAAATGCATGTAACAGTGAGAAACGCACTGTCTTGGCGAAAGAAAGCGTTTTTGTACAACTTCATATGAATAGCTGTAACTTTTGATAGAAGACTCAGACAAACATGTTTATGGCCTTATATTATAGAACTCAAGGTCTCCGTGCTGGGAAAACAGGTTTTGCAGCTGTTTGAGCTAAGATTTCCAAGTTATTCACATAATGAAAACCTATACTTTGTTTCGGTCGAGTTCCCCATTCAAATGCATATAACAGTGAGAAACGCACTGTCTTGGCGAAAGAAAGCGTTTTTGTACAACTTCATATGAATAGCTGTAACTTTTGATAGAAGACACGGATACACATGTTTATGGCTTTATCTTATAGAACTCAAGGTCTCCATGCTGGGCAAACAGGTTTTGCAGCTGTTTGAGCTAAGATTTCCAAGTTATTCACATAATGAAAACCTATACTTTGTTTCGGTCGAGTTCCCCATTCAAATGCATGTAACAGTGAGAAACGCACTGTCTTGGCGAAAGAAAGCGTTTTTGTACAACTTCATATAAATAGCTGTAACTTTTGATAGAAGACTCAGACAAACATGTTTATGGCTTTATCTTATAGAACTCAAGGTTCCCGTGCTGGGAAAACAGGTTTTGCAGCTGTTTGAGCTAAGATTTCCAAGTTATTCACATAATGAAAACCTATACTTTGTTTCGGTCGAGTTCCCCATTCAAATGCATATAACAGTGAGAAACGCACTGTCTTGGCGAAAGAAAGCGTTTTTGTACAACTTCATATGAATAGCTGTAACTTTTGATAGAAGACACGGATACACATGTTTATGGCTTTATCTTATAGAACTCAAGGTCTCCATGCTGGGCAAACAGGTTTTGCAGCTGTTTGAGCTAAGATTTCCAAGTTATTCACATAATGAAAACCTATACTTTGTTTCGGTCGAGTTCCCCATTCAAATGCATGTAACAGTGAGAAACGCACTGTCTTGGCGAAAGAAAGCGTTTTTGTACAACTTCATATAAATAGCTGTAACTTTTGATAGAAGACTCAGACAAACATGTTTATGGCTTTATCTTATAGAACTCAAGGTTCCCGTGCTGGGAAAACAGGTTTTGCAGCTGTTTGAGCTAAGATTTCCAAGTTATTCACATAATGAAAACTTATACTTTGTTTCGGTGGAGTTCCCCATTCAAATGCATGTAACAGTGAGAAACGCACTGTCTTGGCGAAAGAAAGCGTTTTTGTACAACTTCATATAAATAGCTGTAACTTTTGATAGAAGACTCAGACAAACATGTTTATGGCTTTATCTTATAGAACTCAAGGTTCCCGTGCTGGGAAAACAGGTTTTGCAGCTGTTTGAGCTAAGATTTCCAAGTTATTCACATAATGAAAACCTATACTTTGTTTCGGTGGAGTTCCCCATTCAAATGCATGTAACAGTGAGAAACGCACTGTCTTGGCGAAAGAAAACGTTTTTGTACAACTTCATAGAAATAGCTGTAACTTTTGATAGAAGACTCAGACAAACATGTTTATGGCCTTATATTATAGAACTCAAGGTCTCCGTGCTGGGCAAACAGGTTTTGCAGCTGTTTGAGCTAAGATTTCCAAGTTATTCACATAATGAAAACCTATACTTTGTTTCGGTGGAGTTCCCCATTCAAATGCATGTAACAGTGAGAAACGCACTGTCTTGGCGAAAGAAAGCGTTTTTGTACAACTTCATATAAATAGCTGTAACTTTTGATAGAAGACTCAGACAAACATGTTTATGGCTTTATCTTATAGAACTCAAGGTCTCCGTGCTGGGAAAACAGGTTTTGCAGCTGTTTGAGCTAAGATTTCCAAGTTATTCACATAATGAAAACCTATACTTTGTTTCGGTCGAGTTCCCCATTCAAAATGCATGTAACAGTGAGAAACACACTGTCTTGGCAAAAGAAAACGTTTTTGTACAACTTCATAGAAATAGCTGTAACTTTTGATAGAAGACTCAGACAAACATGTTTATGGCTTTATCCTATAGAACTCAAGGTCTCCGTGCTGGAAAAACAGGTTTTGCAGCTGTTTGAGCTAAGATTTCCAAGTTATTCACATAATGAAAACTTATACTTTGTTTCGGTGGAGTTCCCCATTCAAATGCATGTAACAGTGAGAAACGCACTGTCTTGGCGAAAGAAAGCGTTTTTGTACAACTTCATATGAATAGCTGTAACTTTTGATAGAAGACTCAGACAAACATGTTTATGGCCTTATATTATAGAACTCAAGGTCTCCGTGCTGGGAAAACAGGTTTTGCAGCTGTTTGAGCTAAGATTTCCAAGTTATTCACATAATGAAAACCTATACTTTGTTTCGGTCGAGTTCCCCATTCAAATGCATATAACAGTGAGAAACGCACTGTCTTGGCGAAAGAAAGCGTTTTTGTACAACTTCATATGAATAGCTGTAACTTTTGATAGAAGACACGGATACACATGTTTATGGCTTTATCTTATAGAACTCAAGGTCTCCATGCTGGGCAAACAGGTTTTGCAGCTGTTTGAGCTAAGATTTCCAAGTTATTCACATAATGAAAACCTATACTTTGTTTCGGTCGAGTTCCCCATTCAAATGCATGTAACAGTGAGAAACGCACTGTCTTGGCGAAAGAAAGCGTTTTTGTACAACTTCATATAAATAGCTGTAACTTTTGATAGAAGACTCAGACAAACATGTTTATGGCTTTATCTTATAGAACTCAAGGTTCCCGTGCTGGGAAAACAGGTTTTGCAGCTGTTTGAGCTAAGATTTCCAAGTTATTCACATAATGAAAACCTATACTTTGTTTCGGTCGAGTTCCCCATTCAAATGCATATAACAGTGAGAAACGCACTGTCTTGGCGAAAGAAAGCGTTTTTGTACAACTTCATATGAATAGCTGTAACTTTTGATAGAAGACACGGATACACATGTTTATGGCTTTATCTTATAGAACTCAAGGTCTCCATGCTGGGCAAACAGGTTTTGCAGCTGTTTGAGCTAAGATTTCCAAGTTATTCACATAATGAAAACCTATACTTTGTTTCGGTCGAGTTCCCCATTCAAATGCATGTAACAGTGAGAAACGCACTGTCTTGGCGAAAGAAAGCGTTTTTGTACAACTTCATATAAATAGCTGTAACTTTTGATAGAAGACTCAGACAAACATGTTTATGGCTTTATCTTATAGAACTCAAGGTTCCCGTGCTGGGAAAACAGGTTTTGCAGCTGTTTGAGCTAAGATTTCCAAGTTATTCACATAATGAAAACCTATACTTTGTTTCGGTCGAGTTCCCCATTCAAATGCATGTAACAGTGAGAAACGCACTGTCTTGGCGAAAGAAAACGTTTTTGTACAACTTCATAGAAATAGCTGTAACTTTTGATAGAAGACTCAGACAAACATGTTTATGGCTTTATCTTATAGAACTCAAGGTTCCCGTGCTGGGAAAACAGGTTTTGCAGCTGTTTGAGCTAAGATTTCCAAGTTATTCACATAATGAAAACCTATACTTTGTTTCGGTCGAGTTCCCCATTCAAATTCATGTAACAGTGAGAAACGCACTGTCTTGGTGAAAGAAAGCGTTTTTGTACAACTTCATATAAATAGCTGTAACTTTTGATAGAAGACTCGGATACACATGTTTATGGCTTTATCTTATAGAACTCAAGGTCTCCGTGCTGGGCAAACAGGTTTTGCAGCTGTTTGAGCTAAGATTTCCAAGTTATTCACATAATGAAAACCTATACTTTGTTTCAGTCGAGTTCCCCATTCAAATGCATGTAACAGTGAGAAACGCACTGTCTTGGCGAAAGAAAGCGTTTTTGTACAACTTCATATAAATAGCTGTAACTTTTGATAGAAGACTCGGATACACATGTTTATGGCTTTATCTTATAGAACTCAAGGTCTCCGTGCTGGGCAAACAGGTTTTGCAGCTGTTTGAGCTAAGATTTCCAAGTTATTCACATAATGAAAACCTATACTTTGTTTCGGTCGAGTTCCCCATTCAAATGCATGTAACAGTGAGAAACGCACTGTCTTGGCGAAAGAAAGCGTTTTTGTACAACTTCATATAAATAGCTGTAACTTTTGATAGAAGACTCAGACAAACATGTTTATGGCTTTATCTTATAGAACTCAAGGTTCCCGTGCTGGGAAAACAGGTTTTGCAGCTGTTTGAGCTAAGATTTCCAAGTTATTCACATAATGAAAACCTATACTTTGTTTCGGTCGAGTTCCCCATTCAAATGCATGTAACAGTGAGAAACGCACTGTCTTGGCGAAAGAAAACGTTTTTGTACAACTTCATAGAAATAGCTGTAACTTTTGATAGAAGACTCAGACAAACATGTTTATGGCCTTATATTATAGAACTCAAGTTCTCCGTGCTGGGCAAACAGGTTTTGCAGCTGTTTGAGCTAAGATTCCCAACTTATTCACATAATGAAAACTTATACTTTGTTTCGGTGGAGTTCCCCATTCAAATGCATGTAACAGTGAGAAACGCACTGTCTTGGCGAAAGAAAGCGTTTTTGTACAACTTCATATGAATAGCTGTAACTTTTGATAGAAGACTCGGATACACATGTTTATGGCTTTATCTTATAGAACTCAAGGTTCCCGTGCTGGGCAAACAGGTTTTGCAGCTGTTTGAGCTAAGATTTCCAAGTTATTCACATAATGAAAACCTATACTTTGTTTCGGTCGAGTTCCCCATTCAAATGCATGTAACAGTGAGAAACGCACTGTCTTGGCGAAAGAAAGCGTTTTTGTACAACTTCATATAAATAGCTGTAACTTTTGATAGAAGACTCGGATACACATGTTTATGGCTTTATCTTATAGAACTCAAGGTCTCCGTGCTGGGCAAACAGGTTTTGCAGCTGTTTGAGCTAAGATTTCCAAGTTATTCACATAATGAAAACCTATACTTTGTTTTGGTCGAGTTCCCCATTCAAATGCATGTAACAGTGAGAAACGCACTGTCTTGGCGAAAGAAAACGTTTTTGTACAACTTCATAGAAATAGCTGTAACTTTTGATAGAAGACTCAGACAAACATGTTTATGGTTTTATCTTATAGAACTCAAGGTTCCCGTGCTGGGAAAACAGGTTTTGCAGCTGTTTGAGCTAAGATTTCCAAGTTATTCACATAATGAAAACCTATACTTTGTTTCGGTCGAGTTCCCCATTCAAATTCATGTAACAGTGAGAAACGCACTGTCTTGGCGAAAGAAAGCGTTTTTGTACAACTTCATATAAATAGCTGTAACTTTTGATAGAAGACTCGGATACACATGTTTATGGCTTTATCTTATAGAACTCAAGGTCTCCGTGCTGGGCAAACAGGTTTTGCAGCTGTTTGAGCTAAGATTTCCAAGTTATTCACATAATGAAAACCTATACTTTGTTTCGGTCGAGTTCCCCATTCAAATGCATGTAACAGTGAGAAACGCACTGTCTTGGCGAAAGAAAGCGTTTTTGTACAACTTCATATAAATAGCTGTAACTTTTGATAGAAGACTCGGATACACATGTTTATGGCTTTATCTTATAGAACTCAAGGTCTCCGTGCTGGGAAAACAGGTTTTGCAGCTGTTTGAGCTAAGATTTCCAAGTTATTCACATAATGAAAACCTATACTTTGTTTCGGTCGAGTTCCCCATTCAAATGCATGTAACAGTGAGAAACGCACTGTCTTGGCGAAAGAAAGCGTTTTTGTACAACTTCATATAAATAGCTGTAACTTTTGATAGAAGACTCAGACAAACATGTTTATGGCTTTATCTTATAGAACTCAAGGTTCCCGTGCTGGGAAAACAGGTTTTGCAGCTGTTTGAGCTAAGATTTCCAAGTTATTCACATAATGAAAACCTATACTTTGTTTCGGTGGAGTTCCCCATTCAAATGCATGTAACAGTGAGAAACGCACTGTCTTGGCGAAAGAAAACGTTTTTGTACAACTTCATAGAAATAGCTGTAACTTTTGATAGAAGACTCAGACAAACATGTTTATGGCTTTATCTTATAGAACTCAAGGTTCCCGTGCTGGGAAAACAGGTTTTGCAGCTGTTTGAGCTAAGATTTCCAAGTTATTCACATAATGAAAACCTATACTTTGTTTCGGTCGAGTTCCCCATTCAAATTCATGTAACAGTGAGAAACGCACTGTCTTGGCAAAAGAAAGCGTTTTTGTACAACTTCATATAAATAGCTGTAACTTTTGATAGAAGACTCGGATACACATGTTTATGGCTTTATCTTATAGAACTCAAGGTCTCCGTGCTGGGCAAACAGGTTTTGCAGCTGTTTGAGCTAAGATTTCCAAGTTATTCACATAATGAAAACCTATACTTTGTTTCGGTGGAGTTCCCCATTCAAATGCATGTAACAGTGAGAAACGCACTGTCTTGGCGAAAGAAAGCGTTTTTGTACAACTTCATATGAATAGCTGTAACTTTTGATAGAAGACTCGGATACACATGTTTATGGCCTTATATTATAGAACTCAAGGTCTCCGTGCTGGGAAAACAGGTTTTGCAGCTGTTTGAGCTAAGATTTCCAAGTTATTCACATAATGAAAACCTATACTTTGTTTCGGTCGAGTTCCCCATTCAAATGCATGTAACAGTGAGAAACGCACTGTCTTGGCGAAAGAAAGCGTTTTTGTACAACTTCATATAAATAGCTGTAACTTTTGATAGAAGACTCGGATACACATGTTTATGGCTTTATCTTATAAAACTCAAGGTCTCCGTGCTGGGCAAACAGGTTTTGCAGCTGTTTGAGCTAAGATTTCCAAGTTATTCACATAATGAAAACCTATACTTTGTTTCGGTGGAGTTCCCCATTCAAATGCATGTAACAGTGAGAAACGCACTGTCTTGGCGAAAGAAAGCGTTTTTGTACAACTTCATATAAATAGCTGTAACTTTTGATAGAAGACTCAGACAAACATGTTTATGGCTTTATCTTATAGAACTCAAGGTTCCCATGCTGGGAAAACAGGTTTTGCAGCTGTTTGAGCTAAGATTTCCAAGTTATTCACATAATGAAAACCTATACTTTGTTTCGGTGGAGTTCCCCATTCAAATGCATGTAACAGTGAGAAACGCACTGTCTTGGCGAAAGAAAACGTTTTTGTACAACTTCATAGAAATAGCTGTAACTTTTGATAGAAGACTCAGACAAACATGTTTATGGCCTTATATTATAGAACTCAAGGTCTCCGTGCTGGGCAAACAGGTTTTGCAGCTGTTTGAGCTAAGATTCCCAAGTTATTCACATAATGAAAACTTATACTTTGTTTCGGTGGAGTTCCCCATTCAAATGCATGTAACAGTGAGAAACGCACTGTCTTGGCGAAAGAAAGCGTTTTTGTACAACTTCATATGAATAGCTGTAACTTTTGATAGAAGACTCGGATACACATGTTTATGGCTTTATCTTATAGAACTCAATGTTCCCGTGCTGGGCAAACAGGTTTTGCAGCTGTTTGAGCTAAGATTTCCAAGTTATTCACATAATGAAAACCTATACTTTGTTTCGGTCGAGTTCCCCATTCAAATGCATGTAACAGTGAGAAACGCACTGTCTTGGCGAAAGAAAGCGTTTTTGTACAACTTCATATAAATAGCTGTAACTTTTGATAGAAGACTCGGATACACATGTTTATGGCTTTATCTTATAGAACTCAAGGTCTCCGTGCTGGGCAAACAGGTTTTGCAGCTGTTTGAGCTAAGATTTCCAAGTTATTCACATAATGAAAACCTATACTTTGTTTCGGTGGAGTTCCCCATTCAAATGCATGTAACAGTGAGAAACGCACTGTCTTGGCGAAAGAAAGCGTTTTTGTACAACTTCATATAAATAGCTGTAACTTTTGATAGACGACTCAGACAAACATGTTCATGGCTTTATCTTATAGAACTCAAGGTTCCCGTGCTGGGAAAACAGGTTTTGCAGCTGTTTGAGCTAAGATTTCCAAGTTATTCACATAATGAAAACCTATACTTTGTTTCGGTGGAGTTCCCCATTCAAATGCATGTAACAGTGAGAAACGCACTGTCTTGGCGAAAGAAAACGTTTTTGTACAACTTCATAGAAATAGCTGTAACTTTTGATAGAAGACTCAGACAAACATGTTTATGGCCTTATATTATAGAACTCAAGGTCTCCGTGCTGGGCAAACAGGTTTTGCAGCTGTTTGAGCTAAGATTCCCAAGTTATTCACATAATGAAAACTTATACTTTGTTTCGGTGGAGTTCCCCATTCAAATGCATGTAACAGTGAGAAACGCACTGTCTTGGCGAAAGAAAGCGTTTTTGTACAACTTCATATGAATAGCTGTAACTTTTGATAGAAGACTCGGATACACATGTTTATGGCTTTATCTTATAGAACTCAATGTTCCCGTGCTGGGCAAACAGGTTTTGCAGCTGTTTGAGCTAAGATTTCCAAGTTATTCACATAATGAAAACCTATACTTTGTTTCGGTCGAGTTCCCCATTCAAATGCATGTAACAGTGAGAAACGCACTGTCTTGGCGAAAGAAAGCGTTTTTGTACAACTTCATATAAATAGCTGTAACTTTTGATAGACGACTCAGACAAACATGTTCATGGCTTTATCTTATAGAACTCAAGGTTCCCGTGCTGGGAAAACAGGTTTTGCAGCTGTTTGAGCTAAGATTTCCAAGTTATTCACATAATGAAAACCTATACTTTGTTTCGGTGGAGTTCCCCATTCAAATGCATGTATAAGTGAGAAACGCACTGTCTTGGCGAAAGAAAACGTTTTTGTACAACTTCATAGAAATAGCTGTAACTTTTGATAGAAGACTCAGACAAACATGTTTATGGCTTTATCTTATAGAACTCAAGGTCTCCGTGCTGGGCAAACAGGTTTTGCAGCTGTTTGAGCTAAGATTCCCAAGTTATTCACATAATGAAAACTTATACTTTGTTTCGGTGGAGTTCCCCATTCAAATGCATGTAACAGTGAGAAACGCACTGTCTTGGTGAAAGAAAGCGTTTTTGTACAACTTCATATGAATAGCTGTAACTTTTGATAGAAGACTCGGATACACATGTTTATGGCTTTATCTTATAGAAATCAAGGTTCCCGTGCTGGGCAAACAGGTTTTGCAGCTGTTTGAGCTAAGATTTCCAAGTTATTCACATAATGAAAACCTATACTTTGTTTCGGTGGAGTTCCCCATTCAAATGCATGTAACAGTGAGAAACGCACTGTCTTGGCGAAAGAAAACGTTTTTGTACAACTTCATAGAAATAGCTGTAACTTTTGATAGAAGACTCAGACAAACATGTTTATGGCTTTATCTTATAGAACTCAAGGTTCCCGTGCTGGGAAAACAGGTTTTGCAGCTGTTTGAGCTAAGATTTCCAAGTTATTCACATAATGAAAACCTATACTTTGTATCGGTCGAGTTCCCCATTCAAATTCATGTAACAGTGAGAAACGCACTGTCTTGGCGAAAGAAAGCGTTTTTGTACAACTTCATATAAATAGCTGTAACTTTTGATAGAAGACTCGGATACACATGTTTATGGCTTTATCTTATAGAACTCAAGGTCTCCGTGCTGGGCAAACAGGTTTTGCAGCTGTTTGAGCTAAGATTTCCAAGTTATTCACATAATGAAAACCTATACTTTGTTTCGGTGGAGTTCCCCATTCAAATGCATGTAACAGTGAGAAACGCACTGTCTTGGCGAAAGAAAGCGTTTTTGTACAACTTCATATGAATAGCTGTAACTTTTGATAGAAGACTCGGATACACATGTTTATGGCCTTATATTATAGAACTCAAGGTCTCCGTGCTGGGAAAACAGGTTTTGCAGCTGTTTGAGCTAAGATTTCCAAGTTATTCACATAATGAAAACCTATACTTTGTTTCGGTCGAGTTCCCCATTCAAATGCATGTAACAGTGAGAAACGCACTGTCTTGGCGAAAGAAAGCGTTTTTGTACAACTTCATAGAAATAGCTGTAACTTTTGATAGAAGACTCAGACAAACATGTTTATGGCTTTATCTTATAGAACTCAAGGTTCCCGTGCTGGGAAAACAGGTTTTGCAGCTGTTTGAGCTAAGATTTCCAAGTTATTCACATAATGAAAACCTATACTTTGTTTCGGTCGAGTTCCCCATTCGAATTCATGTAACAGTGAGAAACGCACTGTCTTGGCGAAAGAAAGCGTTTTTGTACAACTTCATATAAATAGCTGTAACTTTTGATAGAAGACTCGGATACACATGTTTATGGCTTTATCTTATAGAACTCAAGGTCTCCGTGCTGGGCAAACAGGTTTTGCAGCTGTTTGAGCTAAGATTTCCAAGTTATTCACATAATGAAAACCTATACTTTGTTTCGGTCGAGTTCCCCATTCAAATGCATGTAACAGTGAGAAACGCACTGTCTTGGCGAAAGAAAGCGTTTTTGTACAACTTCATATGAATAGCTGTAACTTTTGATAGAAGACTCGGATACACATGTTTATGGCCTTATATTATAGAACTCAAGGTCTCCGTGCTGGGAAAACAGGTTTTGCAGCTGTTTGAGCTAAGATTTCCAAGTTATTCACATAATGAAAACCTATACTTTGTTTCGGTCGAGTTCCCCATTCAAATGCATGTAACAGTGAGAAACGCACTGTCTTGGCGAAAGAAAACGTTTTTGTACAACTTCATAGAAATAGCTGTAACTTTTGATAGAAGACTCAGACAAACATGTTTATGGCCTTATATTATAGAACTCAAGGTCTCCGTGCTGGGCAAACAGGTTTTGCAGCTGTTTGAGCTAAGATTTCCAAGTTATTCACATAATGAAAACCTATACTTTGTTTCGGTCGAGTTCCCCATTCAAATGCATGTAACAGTGAGAAACGCACTGTCTTGGCGAAAGAAAGCGTTTTTGTACAACTTCATATAAATAGCCGTAACTTTTGATAGAAGACTCAGACAAACATGTTTATGGCTTTATCTTATAGAACTCAAGGTTCCCGTGCTGGGAAAACAGGTTTTGTAGCTGTTTGAGCTAAGATTTCCAAGTTATTCACATAATGAAAACCTATACTTTGTTTCGGTGGAGTTCCCCATTCAAATGCATGTAACAGTGAGAAACGCACTGTCTTGGCGAAAGAAAGCGTTTTTGTACAACTTCATATAAATAGCCGTAACTTTTGATAGAAGACTCAGACAAACATGTTTATGGCTTTATCTTATAGAACTCAAGGTTCCCGTGCTGGGAAAACAGGTTTTGTAGCTGTTTGAGCTAAGATTTCCAAGTTATTCACATAATGAAAACCTATACTTTGTTTCGGTGGAGTTCCCCATTCAAATGCATGTAACAGTGAGAAACGCACTGTCTTGGCGAAAGAAAGCGTTTTTGTACAACTTCATATAAATAGCTGTAACTTTTGATAGAAGACTCGGATACACATGTTTATGGCTTTATCTTATAGAACTCAAGGTCTCCGTGCTGGGCAAACAGGTTTTGCAGCTGTTTGAGCTAAGATTTCCATGTTATTCACATAATGAAAACCTATACTTTGTTTCGGTGGAGTTCCCCATTCAAATGCATGTAACAGTGAGAAACGCACTGTCTTGGCGAAAGAAAGCGTTTTTGTACAACTTCATATAAATAGCTGTAACTTTTGATAGAAGACTCGGATACACATGTTTATGGCTTTATCTTATAGAACTCAAGGTCTCCGTGCTGGGCAAACAGGTTTTGCAGCTGTTTGAGCTAAGATTTCCAAGTTATTCACATAATGAAAACCTATACTTTGTTTCGGTCGAGTTCCCCATTCAAATGCATGTAACAGTGAGAAACGCACTGTCTTGGCGAAAGAAAACGTTTTCGTACAACTTCATAGAAATAGCTGTAACTTTTGATAGAAGACTCAGACAAACATGTTTATGGCCTTATATTATAGAACTCAAGGTCTCCGTGCTGGGCAAACAGGTTTTGCAGCTGTTTGAGCTAAGATTCCCAAGTTATTCACATAATGAAAACTTATACTTTGTTTCGGTGGAGTTCCCCATTCAAATGCATGTAACAGTGAGAAACGCACTGTCTTGGCGAAAGAAAGCGTTTTTGTACAACTTCATATGAATAGCTGTAACTTTTGATAGAAGACTCGGATACACATGTTTATGGCTTTATCTTATAGAACTCAATGTTCCCGTGCTGGGCAAACAGGTTTTGCAGCTGTTTGAGCTAAGATTTCCAAGTTATTCACATAATGAAAACCTATACTTTGTTTCGGTCGAGTTCCCCATTCAAATGCATGTAACAGTGAGAAACGCACTGTCTTGGCGAAAGAAAGCGTTTTTGTACAACTTCATATAAATAGCTGTAACTTTTGATAGAAGACTCGGATACACATGTTTATGGCTTTATCTTATAGAACTCAAGGTCTCCGTGCTGGGCAAACAGGTTTTGCAGCTGTTTGAGCTAAGATTTCCAAGTTATTCACATAATGAAAACCTATACTTTGTTTCGGTGGAGTTCCCCATTCAAATGCATGTAACAGTGAGAAACGCACTGTCTTGGCGAAAGAAAGCGTTTTTGTACAACTTCATATAAATAGCTGTAACTTTTGATAGACGACTCAGACAAACATGTTCATGGCTTTATCTTATAGAACTCAAGGTTCCCGTGCTGGGAAAACAGGTTTTGCAGCTGTTTGAGCTAAGATTTCCAAGTTATTCACATAATGAAAACCTATACTTTGTTTCGGTGGAGTTCCCCATTCAAATGCATGTAACAGTGAGAAACGCACTGTCTTGGCGAAAGAAAACGTTTTTGTACAACTTCATAGAAATAGCTGTAACTTTTGATAGAAGACTCAGACAAACATGTTTATGGCCTTATATTATAGAACTCAAGGTCTCCGTGCTGGGCAAACAGGTTTTGCAGCTGTTTGAGCTAAGATTCCCAAGTTATTCACATAATGAAAACTTATACTTTGTTTCGGTGGAGTTCCCCATTCAAATGCATGTAACAGTGAGAAACGCACTGTCTTGGCGAAAGAAAGCGTTTTTGTACAACTTCATATGAATAGCTGTAACTTTTGATAGAAGACTCGGATACACATGTTTATGGCTTTATCTTATAGAACTCAATGTTCCCGTGCTGGGCAAACAGGTTTTGCAGCTGTTTGAGCTAAGATTTCCAAGTTATTCACATAATGAAAACCTATACTTTGTTTCGGTCGAGTTCCCCATTCAAATGCATGTAACAGTGAGAAACGCACTGTCTTGGCGAAAGAAAGCGTTTTTGTACAACTTCATATAAATAGCTGTAACTTTTGATAGACGACTCAGACAAACATGTTCATGGCTTTATCTTATAGAACTCAAGGTTCCCGTGCTGGGAAAACAGGTTTTGCAGCTGTTTGAGCTAAGATTTCCAAGTTATTCACATAATGAAAACCTATACTTTGTTTCGGTGGAGTTCCCCATTCAAATGCATGTAACAGTGAGAAACGCACTGTCTTGGCGAAAGAAAACGTTTTTGTACAACTTCATAGAAATAGCTGTAACTTTTGATAGAAGACTCAGACAAACATGTTTATGGCTTTATATTATAGAACTCAAGGTCTCCGTGCTGGGCAAACAGGTTTTGCAGCTGTTTGAGCTAAGATTCCCAAGTTATTCACATAATGAAAACTTATACTTTGTTTCGGTGGAGTTCCCCATTCAAATGCATGTAACAGTGAGAAACGCACTGTCTTGGTGAAAGAAAGCGTTTTTGTACAACTTCATATGAATAGCTGTAACTTTTGATAGAAGACTCGGATACACATGTTTATGGCTTTATCTTATAGAAATCAAGGTTCCCGTGCTGGGCAAACAGGTTTTGCAGCTGTTTGAGCTAAGATTTCCAAGTTATTCACATAATGAAAACCTATACTTTGTTTCGGTGGAGTTCCCCATTCAAATGCATGTAACAGTGAGAAACGCACTGTCTTGGCGAAAGAAAACGTTTTTGTACAACTTCATAGAAATAGCTGTAACTTTTGATAGAAGACTCAGACAAACATGTTTATGGCTTTATCTTATAGAACTCAAGGTTCCCGTGCTGGGAAAACAGGTTTTGCAGCTGTTTGAGCTAAGATTTCCAAGTTATTCACATAATGAAAACCTATACTTTGTATCGGTCGAGTTCCCCATTCAAATTCATGTAACAGTGAGAAACGCACTGTCTTGGCGAAAGAAAGCGTTTTTGTACAACTTCATATAAATAGCTGTAACTTTTGATAGAAGACTCGGATACACATGTTTATGGCTTTATCTTATAGAACTCAAGGTCTCCGTGCTGGGCAAACAGGTTTTGCAGCTGTTTGAGCTAAGATTTCCAAGTTATTCACATAATGAAAACCTATACTTTGTTTCGGTCGAGTTCCCCATTCAAATGCATGTAACAGTGAGAAACGCACTGTCTTGGCGAAAGAAAGCGTTTTTGTACAACTTCATATAAATAGCTGTAACTTTTGATAGAAGACTCGGATACACATGTTTATGGCTTTATCTTATAGAACTCAAGGTCTCCGTGCTGGGCAAACAGGTTTTGCAGCTGTTTGAGCTAAGATTTCCAAGTTATTCACATAATGAAAACCTATACTTTGTTTCGGTCGAGTTCCCCATTCAAATGCATGTAACAGTGAGAAACGCACTGTCTTGGCGAAAGAAAGCGTTTTTGTACAACTTCATATAAATAGCTGTAACTTTTGATAGAAGACTCGGATACACATGTTTATGGCTTTATCTTATAGAACTCAAGGTCTCCGTGCTGGGCAAACAGGTTTTGCAGCTGTTTGAGCTAAGATTTCCAAGTTATTCACATAATGAAAACCTATACTTTGTTTCGGTCGAGTTCCCCATTCAAATGCATGTAACAGTGAGAAACGCACTGTCTTGGCGAAAGAAAGCGTTTTTGTACAACTTCATATAAATAGCTGTAACTTTTGATAGAAGACTCAGACAAACATGTTTATGGCTTTATCTTATAGAACTCAAGGTCTCCGTGCTGGGCAAACAGGTTTTGCAGCTGTTTGAGCTAAGATTTCCAAGTTATTCACATAATGAAAACCTATACTTTGTTTCGGTCGAGTTCCCCATTCAAATGCATGTAACAGTGAGAAACGCACTGTCTTGGCGAAAGAAAGCGTTTTTGTACAACTTCATATAAATAGCTGTAACTTTTGATAGAAGACTCGGATACACATGTTTATGGCTTTATCTTATAGAACTCAAGGTCTCCGTGCTGGGCAAACAGGTTTTGCAGCTGTTTGAGCTAAGATTTCCAAGTTATTCACATAATGAAAACCTATACTTTGTTTCGGTGGAGTTCCCCATTCAAATGCATGTAACAGTGAGAAACGCACTGTCTTGGCGAAAGAAAGCGTTTTTGTACAACTTCATATAAATAGCTGTAACTTTTGATAGAAGACTCAGACAAACATGTTTATGGCTTTATCTTATAGAACTCAAGGTTCCCATGCTGGGAAAACAGGTTTTGCAGCTGTTTGAGCTAAGATTTCCAAGTTATTCACATAATGAAAACCTATACTTTGTTTCGGTGGAGTTCCCCATTCAAATGCATGTAACAGTGAGAAACGCACTGTCTTGGCGAAAGAAAACGTTTTTGTACAACTTCATAGAAATAGCTGTAACTTTTGATAGAAGACTCAGACAAACATGTTTATGGCCTTATATTATAGAACTCAAGGTCTCCGTGCTGGGCAAACAGGTTTTGCAGCTGTTTGAGCTAAGATTCCCAAGTTATTCACATAATGAAAACTTATACTTTGTTTCGGTGGAGTTCCCCATTCAAATGCATGTAACAGTGAGAAACGCACTGTCTTGGCGAAAGAAAACGTTTTTGTACAACTTCATATAAATAGCTGTAACTTTTGATAGAAGACTCAGACAAACATGTTTATGGCCTTATATTATAGAACTCAAGGTCTCCGTGCTGGGCAAACAGGTTTTGCAGCTGTTTGAGCTAAGATTCCCAAGTTATTCACATAATGAAAACTTATACTTTGTTTCGGTGGAGTTCCCCATTCAAATGCATGTAACAGTGAGAAACGCACTGTCTTGGTGAAAGAAAGCGTTTTTGTACAACTTCATATGAATAGCTGTAACTTTTGATAGAAGACTCGGATACACATGTTTATGGCTTTATCTTATAGAACTCAAGGTTCCCGTGCTGGGCAAACAGGTTTTGCAGCTGTTTGAGCTAAGATTTCCAAGTTATTCACATAATGAAAACCTATACTTTGTTTCGGTGGAGTTCCCCATTCAAATGCATGTAACAGTGAGAAACGCACTGTCTTGGCGAAAGAAAACGTTTTTGTACAACTTCATAGAAATAGCTGTAACTTTTGATAGAAGACTCAGACAAACATGTTTATGGCTTTATCTTATAGAACTCAAGGTTCCCGTGCTGGGAAAACAGGTTTTGCAGCTGTTTGAGCTAAGATTTCCAAGTTATTCACATAATGAAAACCTATACTTTGTATCGGTCGAGTTCCCCATTCAAATTCATGTAACAGTGAGAAACGCACTGTCTTGGCGAAAGAAAGCGTTTTTGTACAACTTCATATAAATAGCTGTAACTTTTGATAGAAGACTCGGATACACATGTTTATGGCTTTATCTTATAGAACTCAAGGTCTCCGTGCTGGGCAAACAGGTTTTGCAGCTGTTTGAGCTAAGATTTCCAAGTTATTCACATAATGAAAACCTATACTTTGTTTCGGTCGAGTTCCCCATTCAAATGCATGTAACAGTGAGAAACGCACTGTCTTGGCGAAAGAAAGCGTTTTTGTACAACTTCATATAAATAGCTGTAACTTTTGATAGAAGACTCGGATACACATGTTTATGGCTTTATCTTATAGAACTCAAGGTCTCCGTGCTGGGAAAACAGGTTTTGCAGCTGTTTGAGCTAAGATTTCCAAGTTATTCACATAATGAAAACCTATACTTTGTTTCGGTCGAGTTCCCCATTCAAATGCATGTAACAGTGAGAAACGCACTGTCTTGGCGAAAGAAAGCGTTTTTGTACAACTTCATATAAATAGCTGTAACTTTTGATAGAAGACTCAGACAAACATGTTTATGGCTTTATCTTATAGAACTCAAGGTTCCCGTGCTGGGAAAACAGGTTTTGCAGCTGTTTGAGCTAAGATTTCCAAGTTATTCACATAATGAAAACCTATACTTTGTTTCGGTGGAGTTCCCCATTCAAATGCATGTAACAGTGAGAAACGCACTGTCTTGGCGAAAGAAAACGTTTTTGTACAACTTCATAGAAATAGCTGTAACTTTTGATAGAAGACTCAGACAAACATGTTTATGGCTTTATCTTATAGAACTCAAGGTTCCCGTGCTGGGAAAACAGGTTTTGCAGCTGTTTGAGCTAAGATTTCCAAGTTATTCACATAATGAAAACCTATACTTTGTTTCGGTCGAGTTCCCCATTCAAATTCATGTAACAGTGAGAAACGCACTGTCTTGGCGAAAGAAAGCGTTTTTGTACAACTTCATATAAATAGCTGTAACTTTTGATAGAAGACTCGGATACACATGTTTATGGCTTTATCTTATAGAACTCAAGGTCTCCGTGCTGGGCAAACAGGTTTTGCAGCTGTTTGAGCTAAGATTTCCAAGTTATTCACATAATGAAAACCTATACTTTGTTTCGGTGGAGTTCCCCATTCAAATGCATGTAACAGTGAGAAACGCACTGTCTTGGCGAAAGAAAGCGTTTTTGTACAACTTCATATGAATAGCTGTAACTTTTGATAGAAGACTCGGATACACATGTTTATGGCCTTATATTATAGAACTCAAGGTCTCCGTGCTGGGAAAACAGGTTTTGCAGCTGTTTGAGCTAAGATTTCCAAGTTATTCACATAATGAAAACCTATACTTTGTTTCGGTCGAGTTCCCCATTCAAATGCATGTAACAGTGAGAAACGCACTGTCTTGGCGAAAGAAAGCGTTTTTGTACAACTTCATATAAATAGCTGTAACTTTTGATAGAAGACTCGGATACACATGTTTATGGCTTTATCTTATAAAACTCAAGGTCTCCGTGCTGGGCAAACAGGTTTTGCAGCTGTTTGAGCTAAGATTTCCAAGTTATTCACATAATGAAAACCTATACTTTGTTTCGGTGGAGTTCCCCATTCAAATGCATGTAACAGTGAGAAACGCACTGTCTTGGCGAAAGAAAGCGTTTTTGTACAACTTCATATAAATAGCTGTAACTTTTGATAGAAGACTCAGACAAACATGTTTATGGCTTTATCTTATAGAACTCAAGGTTCCCATGCTGGGAAAACAGGTTTTGCAGCTGTTTGAGCTAAGATTTCCAAGTTATTCACATAATGAAAACCTATACTTTGTTTCGGTGGAGTTCCCCATTCAAATGCATGTAACAGTGAGAAACGCACTGTCTTGGCGAAAGAAAACGTTTTTGTACAACTTCATAGAAATAGCTGTAACTTTTGATAGAAGACTCAGACAAACATGTTTATGGCCTTATATTATAGAACTCAAGGTCTCCGTGCTGGGCAAACAGGTTTTGCAGCTGTTTGAGCTAAGATTCCCAAGTTATTCACATAATGAAAACTTATACTTTGTTTCGGTGGAGTTCCCCATTCAAATGCATGTAACAGTGAGAAACGCACTGTCTTGGCGAAAGAAAACGTTTTTGTACAACTTCATATAAATAGCTGTAACTTTTGATAGAAGACTCAGACAAACATGTTTATGGCCTTATATTATAGAACTCAAGGTCTCCGTGCTGGGCAAACAGGTTTTGCAGCTGTTTGAGCTAAGATTCCCAAGTTATTCACATAATGAAAACTTATACTTTGTTTCGGTGGAGTTCCCCATTCAAATGTATGTAACAGTGAGAAACGCACTGTCTTGGTGAAAGAAAGCGTTTTTGTACAACTTCATATGAATAGCTGTAACTTTTGATAGAAGACTCGGATACACATGTTTATGGCTTTATCTTATAGAACTCAAGGTTCCCGTGCTGGGCAAACAGGTTTTGCAGCTGTTTGAGCTAAGATTTCCAAGTTATTCACATAATGAAAACCTATACTTTGTTTCGGTGGAGTTCCCCATTCAAATGCATGTAACAGTGAGAAACGCACTGTCTTGGCGAAAGAAAACGTTTTTGTACAACTTCATAGAAATAGCTGTAACTTTTGATAGAAGACTCAGACAAACATGTTTATGGCTTTATCTTATAGAACTCAAGGTTCCCGTGCTGGGAAAACAGGTTTTGCAGCTGTTTGAGCTAAGATTTCCAAGTTATTCACATAATGAAAACCTATACTTTGTATCGGTCGAGTTCCCCATTCAAATTCATGTAACAGTGAGAAACGCACTGTCTTGGCGAAAGAAAGCGTTTTTGTACAACTTCATATAAATAGCTGTAACTTTTGATAGAAGACTCGGATACACATGTTTATGGCTTTATCTTATAGAACTCAAGGTCTCCGTGCTGGGCAAACAGGTTTTGCAGCTGTTTGAGCTAAGATTTCCAAGTTATTCACATAATGAAAACCTATACTTTGTTTCGGTCGAGTTCCCCATTCAAATGCATGTAACAGTGAGAAACGCACTGTCTTGGCGAAAGAAAACGTTTTTGTACAACTTCATAGAAATAGCTGTAACTTTTGATAGAAGACTCGGATACACATGTTTATGGCTTTATCTTATAGAACTCAAGGTCTCCGTGCTGGGAAAACAGGTTTTGCAGCTGTTTGAGCTAAGATTTCCAAGTTATTCACATAATGAAAACCTATACTTTGTTTCGGTCGAGTTCCCCATTCAAATGCATGTAACAGTGAGAAACGCACTGTCTTGGCGAAAGAAAGCGTTTTTGTACAACTTCATATAAATAGCTGTAACTTTTGATAGAAGACTCGGATACACATGTTTATGGCTTTATCTTATAAAACTCAAGGTCTCCGTGCTGGGCAAACAGGTTTTGCAGCTGTTTGAGCTAAGATTTCCAAGTTATTCACATAATGAAAACCTATACTTTGTTTCGGTGGAGTTCCCCATTCAAATGCATGTAACAGTGAGAAACGCACTGTCTTGGCGAAAGAAAGCGTTTTTGTACAACTTCATATAAATAGCTGTAACTTTTGATAGAAGACTCAGACAAACATGTTTATGGCTTTATCTTATAGAACTCAAGGTTCCCATGCTGGGAAAACAGGTTTTGCAGCTGTTTGAGCTAAGATTTCCAAGTTATTCACATAATGAAAACCTATACTTTGTTTCGGTGGAGTTCCCCATTCAAATGCATGTAACAGTGAGAAACGCACTGTCTTGGCGAAAGAAAACGTTTTTGTACAACTTCATAGAAATAGCTGTAACTTTTGATAGAAGACTCAGACAAACATGTTTATGGCCTTATATTATAGAACTCAAGGTCTCCGTGCTGGGCAAACAGGTTTTGCAGCTGTTTGAGCTAAGATTCCCAAGTTATTCACATAATGAAAACTTATACTTTGTTTCGGTGGAGTTCCCCATTCAAATGCATGTAACAGTGAGAAACGCACTGTCTTGGCGAAAGAAAGCGTTTTTGTACAACTTCATATGAATAGCTGTAACTTTTGATAGAAGACTCGGATACACATGTTTATGGCTTTATCTTATAGAACTCAATGTTCCCGTGCTGGGCAAACAGGTTTTGCAGCTGTTTGAGCTAAGATTTCCAAGTTATTCACATAATGAAAACCTATACTTTGTTTCGGTCGAGTTCCCCATTCAAATGCATGTAACAGTGAGAAACGCACTGTCTTGGCGAAAGAAAGCGTTTTTGTACAACTTCATATAAATAGCTGTAACTTTTGATAGAAGACTCGGATACACATGTTTATGGCTTTATCTTATAGAACTCAAGGTCTCCGTGCTGGGCAAACAGGTTTTGCAGCTGTTTGAGCTAAGATTTCCAAGTTATTCACATAATGAAAACCTATACTTTGTTTCGGTCGAGTTCCCCATTCAAATGCATGTAACAGTGAGAAACGCACTGTCTTGGCGAAAGAAAGCGTTTTTGTACAACTTCATATAAATAGCTGTAACTTTTGATAGACGACTCAGACAAACATGTTCATGGCTTTATCTTATAGAACTCAAGGTTCCCGTGCTGGGAAAACAGGTTTTGCAGCTGTTTGAGCTAAGATTTCCAAGTTATTCACATAATGAAAACCTATACTTTGTTTCGGTGGAGTTCCCCATTCAAATGCATGTAACAGTGAGAAACGCACTGTCTTGGCGAAAGAAAACGTTTTTGTACAACTTCATAGAAATAGCTGTAACTTTTGATAGAAGACTCAGACAAACATGTTTATGGCCTTATATTATAGAACTCAAGGTCTCCGTGCTGGGCAAACAGGTTTTGCAGCTGTTTGAGCTAAGATTCCCAAGTTATTCACATAATGAAAACTTATACTTTGTTTCGGTGGAGTTCCCCATTCAAATGCATGTAACAGTGAGAAACGCACTGTCTTGGCGAAAGAAAACGTTTTTGTACAACTTCATATAAATAGCTGTAACTTTTGATAGAAGACTCAGACAAACATGTTTATGGCCTTATATTATAGAACTCAAGGTCTCCGTGCTGGGCAAACAGGTTTTGCAGCTGTTTGAGCTAAGATTCCCAAGTTATTCACATAATGAAAACTTATACTTTGTTTCGGTGGAGTTCCCCATTCAAATGCATGTAACAGTGAGAAACGCACTGTCTTGGTGAAAGAAAGCGTTTTTGTACAACTTCATATGAATAGCTGTAACTTTTGATAGAAGACTCGGATACACATGTTTATGGCTTTATCTTATAGAACTCAAGGTTCCCGTGCTGGGCAAACAGGTTTTGCAGCTGTTTGAGCTAAGATTTCCAAGTTATTCACATAATGAAAACCTATACTTTGTTTCGGTGGAGTTCCCCATTCAAATGCATGTAACAGTGAGAAACGCACTGTCTTGGCGAAAGAAAACGTTTTTGTACAACTTCATAGAAATAGCTGTAACTTTTGATAGAAGACTCAGACAAACATGTTTATGGCTTTATCTTATAGAACTCAAGGTTCCCGTGCTGGGAAAACAGGTTTTGCAGCTGTTTGAGCTAAGATTTCCAAGTTATTCACATAATGAAAACCTATACTTTGTATCGGTCGAGTTCCCCATTCAAATTCATGTAACAGTGAGAAACGCACTGTCTTGGCGAAAGAAAGCGTTTTTGTACAACTTCATATAAATAGCTGTAACTTTTGATAGAAGACTCGGATACACATGTTTATGGCTTTATCTTATAGAACTCAAGGTCTCCGTGCTGGGCAAACAGGTTTTGCAGCTGTTTGAGCTAAGATTTCCAAGTTATTCACATAATGAAAACCTATACTTTGTTTCGGTCGAGTTCCCCATTCAAATGCATGTAACAGTGAGAAACGCACTGTCTTGGCGAAAGAAAGCGTTTTTGTACAACTTCATATAAATAGCTGTAACTTTTGATAGAAGACTCGGATACACATGTTTATGGCTTTATCTTATAAAACTCAAGGTCTCCGTGCTGGGCAAACAGGTTTTGCAGCTGTTTGAGCTAAGATTTCCAAGTTATTCACATAATGAAAACCTATACTTTGTTTCGGTGGAGTTCCCCATTCAAATGCATGTAACAGTGAGAAACGCACTGTCTTGGCGAAAGAAAGCGTTTTTGTACAACTTCATATAAATAGCTGTAACTTTTGATAGAAGACTCAGACAAACATGTTTATGGCTTTATCTTATAGAACTCAAGGTTCCCATGCTGGGAAAACAGGTTTTGCAGCTGTTTGAGCTAAGATTTCCAAGTTATTCACATAATGAAAACCTATACTTTGTTTCGGTGGAGTTCCCCATTCAAATGCATGTAACAGTGAGAAACGCACTGTCTTGGCGAAAGAAAACGTTTTTGTACAACTTCATAGAAATAGCTGTAACTTTTGATAGAAGACTCAGACAAACATGTTTATGGCCTTATATTATAGAACTCAAGGTCTCCGTGCTGGGCAAACAGGTTTTGCAGCTGTTTGAGCTAAGATTCCCAAGTTATTCACATAATGAAAACTTATACTTTGTTTCGGTGGAGTTCCCCATTCAAATGCATGTAACAGTGAGAAACGCACTGTCTTGGCGAAAGAAAACGTTTTTGTACAACTTCATATAAATAGCTGTAACTTTTGATAGAAGACTCAGACAAACATGTTTATGGCCTTATATTATAGAACTCAAGGTCTCCGTGCTGGGCAAACAGGTTTTGCAGCTGTTTGAGCTAAGATTCCCAAGTTATTCACATAATGAAAACTTATACTTTGTTTCGGTGGAGTTCCCCATTCAAATGTATGTAACAGTGAGAAACGCACTGTCTTGGTGAAAGAAAGCGTTTTTGTACAACTTCATATGAATAGCTGTAACTTTTGATAGAAGACTCGGATACACATGTTTATGGCTTTATCTTATAGAACTCAAGGTTCCCGTGCTGGGCAAACAGGTTTTGCAGCTGTTTGAGCTAAGATTTCCAAGTTATTCACATAATGAAAACCTATACTTTGTTTCGGTGGAGTTCCCCATTCAAATGCATGTAACAGTGAGAAACGCACTGTCTTGGCGAAAGAAAACGTTTTTGTACAACTTCATAGAAATAGCTGTAACTTTTGATAGAAGACTCAGACAAACATGTTTATGGCTTTATCTTATAGAACTCAAGGTTCCCGTGCTGGGAAAACAGGTTTTGCAGCTGTTTGAGCTAAGATTTCCAAGTTATTCACATAATGAAAACCTATACTTTGTATCGGTCGAGTTCCCCATTCAAATTCATGTAACAGTGAGAAACGCACTGTCTTGGCGAAAGAAAGCGTTTTTGTACAACTTCATATAAATAGCTGTAACTTTTGATAGAAGACTCGGATACACATGTTTATGGCTTTATCTTATAGAACTCAAGGTCTCCGTGCTGGGCAAACAGGTTTTGCAGCTGTTTGAGCTAAGATTTCCAAGTTATTCACATAATGAAAACCTATACTTTGTTTCGGTCGAGTTCCCCATTCAAATGCATGTAACAGTGAGAAACGCACTGTCTTGGCGAAAGAAAACGTTTTTGTACAACTTCATAGAAATAGCTGTAACTTTTGATAGAAGACTCGGATACACATGTTTATGGCTTTATCTTATAGAACTCAAGGTCTCCGTGCTGGGAAAACAGGTTTTGCAGCTGTTTGAGCTAAGATTTCCAAGTTATTCACATAATGAAAACCTATACTTTGTTTCGGTCGAGTTCCCCATTCAAATGCATGTAACAGTGAGAAACGCACTGTCTTGGCGAAAGAAAGCGTTTTTGTACAACTTCATATAAATAGCTGTAACTTTTGATAGAAGACTCGGATACACATGTTTATGGCTTTATCTTATAAAACTCAAGGTCTCCGTGCTGGGCAAACAGGTTTTGCAGCTGTTTGAGCTAAGATTTCCAAGTTATTCACATAATGAAAACCTATACTTTGTTTCGGTGGAGTTCCCCATTCAAATGCATGTAACAGTGAGAAACGCACTGTCTTGGCGAAAGAAAGCGTTTTTGTACAACTTCATATAAATAGCTGTAACTTTTGATAGAAGACTCAGACAAACATGTTTATGGCTTTATCTTATAGAACTCAAGGTTCCCATGCTGGGAAAACAGGTTTTGCAGCTGTTTGAGCTAAGATTTCCAAGTTATTCACATAATGAAAACCTATACTTTGTTTCGGTGGAGTTCCCCATTCAAATGCATGTAACAGTGAGAAACGCACTGTCTTGGCGAAAGAAAACGTTTTTGTACAACTTCATAGAAATAGCTGTAACTTTTGATAGAAGACTCAGACAAACATGTTTATGGCCTTATATTATAGAACTCAAGGTCTCCGTGCTGGGCAAACAGGTTTTGCAGCTGTTTGAGCTAAGATTCCCAAGTTATTCACATAATGAAAACTTATACTTTGTTTCGGTGGAGTTCCCCATTCAAATGCATGTAACAGTGAGAAACGCACTGTCTTGGCGAAAGAAAGCGTTTTTGTACAACTTCATATGAATAGCTGTAACTTTTGATAGAAGACTCGGATACACATGTTTATGGCTTTATCTTATAGAACTCAATGTTCCCGTGCTGGGCAAACAGGTTTTGCAGCTGTTTGAGCTAAGATTTCCAAGTTATTCACATAATGAAAACCTATACTTTGTTTCGGTCGAGTTCCCCATTCAAATGCATGTAACAGTGAGAAACGCACTGTCTTGGCGAAAGAAAGCGTTTTTGTACAACTTCATATAAATAGCTGTAACTTTTGATAGAAGACTCGGATACACATGTTTATGGCTTTATCTTATAGAACTCAAGGTCTCCGTGCTGGGCAAACAGGTTTTGCAGCTGTTTGAGCTAAGATTTCCAAGTTATTCACATAATGAAAACCTATACTTTGTTTCGGTCGAGTTCCCCATTCAAATGCATGTAACAGTGAGAAACGCACTGTCTTGGCGAAAGAAAGCGTTTTTGTACAACTTCATATAAATAGCTGTAACTTTTGATAGACGACTCAGACAAACATGTTCATGGCTTTATCTTATAGAACTCAAGGTTCCCGTGCTGGGAAAACAGGTTTTGCAGCTGTTTGAGCTAAGATTTCCAAGTTATTCACATAATGAAAACCTATACTTTGTTTCGGTGGAGTTCCCCATTCAAATGCATGTAACAGTGAGAAACGCACTGTCTTGGCGAAAGAAAACGTTTTTGTACAACTTCATAGAAATAGCTGTAACTTTTGATAGAAGACTCAGACAAACATGTTTATGGCCTTATATTATAGAACTCAAGGTCTCCGTGCTGGGCAAACAGGTTTTGCAGCTGTTTGAGCTAAGATTCCCAAGTTATTCACATAATGAAAACTTATACTTTGTTTCGGTGGAGTTCCCCATTCAAATGCATGTAACAGTGAGAAACGCACTGTCTTGGTGAAAGAAAGCGTTTTTGTACAACTTCATATGAATAGCTGTAACTTTTGATAGAAGACTCGGATACACATGTTTATGGCTTTATCTTATAGAACTCAAGGTTCCCGTGCTGGGCAAACAGGTTTTGCAGCTGTTTGAGCTAAGATTTCCAAGTTATTCACATAATGAAAACCTATACTTTGTTTCGGTGGAGTTCCCCATTCAAATGCATGTAACAGTGAGAAACGCACTGTCTTGGCGAAAGAAAACGTTTTTGTACAACTTCATAGAAATAGCTGTAACTTTTGATAGAAGACTCAGACAAACATGTTTATGGCTTTATCTTATAGAACTCAAGGTTCCCGTGCTGGGAAAACAGGTTTTGCAGCTGTTTGAGCTAAGATTTCCAAGTTATTCACATAATGAAAACCTATACTTTGTATCGGTCGAGTTCCCCATTCAAATTCATGTAACAGTGAGAAACGCACTGTCTTGGCGAAAGAAAGCGTTTTTGTACAACTTCATATAAATAGCTGTAACTTTTGATAGAAGACTCGGATACACATGTTTATGGCTTTATCTTATAGAACTCAAGGTCTCCGTGCTGGGCAAACAGGTTTTGCAGCTGTTTGAGCTAAGATTTCCAAGTTATTCACATAATGAAAACCTATACTTTGTTTCGGTCGAGTTCCCCATTCAAATGCATGTAACAGTGAGAAACGCACTGTCTTGGCGAAAGAAAGCGTTTTTGTACAACTTCATATGAATAGCTGTAACTTTTGATAGAAGACTCGGATACACATGTTTATGGCCTTATATTATAGAACTCAAGGTCTCCGTGCTGGGAAAACAGGTTTTGCAGCTGTTTGAGCTAAGATTTCCAAGTTATTCACATAATGAAAACCTATACTTTGTTTCGGTCGAGTTCCCCATTCAAATGCATGTAACAGTGAGAAACGCACTGTCTTGGCGAAAGAAAGCGTTTTTGTACAACTTCATATAAATAGCTGTAACTTTTGATAGAAGACTCGGATACACATGTTTATGGCTTTATCTTATAGAACTCAAGGTCTCCGTGCTGGGCAAACAGGTTTTGCAGCTGTTTGAGCTAAGATTTCCAAGTTATTCACATAATGAAAACCTATACTTTGTTTCGGTCGAGTTCCCCATTCAAATGCATGTAACAGTGAGAAACGCACTGTCTTGGCGAAAGAAAGCGTTTTTGTACAACTTCATATAAATACCTGTAACTTTTGATAGACGACTCAGACAAACATGTTTATGGCTTTATCTTATAGAACTCAAGGTTCCCGTGCTGGGAAAACAGGTTTTGCAGCTGTTTGAGCTAAGATTTCCAAGTTATTCACATAATGAAAACCTATACTTTGTTTCGGTGGAGTTCCCCATTCAAATGCATGTAACAGTGAGAAACGCACTGTCTTGGCGAAAGAAAGCGTTTTTGTACAACTTCATATGAATAGCTGTAACTTTTGATAGAAGACTCGGATACACATGTTTATGGCTTTATCTTATAGAACTCAAGGTCTCCGTGCTGGGCAAACAGGTTTTGCAGCTGTTTGAGCTAAGATTTCCAAGTTATTCACATAATGAAAACCTATACTTTGTTTCGGTGGAGTTCCCCATTCAAATGCATGTAACAGTGAGAAACGCACTGTCTTGGCGAAAGAAAGCGTTTTTGTACAACTTCATATAAATAGCTGTAACTTTTGATAGAAGACTCAGACAAACATGTTTATGGCTTTATCTTATAGAACTCAAGGTTCCCGTGCTGGGAAAACAGGTTTTGCAGCTGTTTGAGCTAAGATTTCCAAGTTATTCACATAATGAAAACCTATACTTTGTTTCGGTGGAGTTCCCCATTCAAATGCATGTAACAGTGAGAAACGCACTGTCTTGGCGAAAGAAAACGTTTTTGTACAACTTCATAGAAATAGCTGTAACTTTTGATAGAAGACTCAGACAAACATGTTTATGGCTTTATCTTATAGAACTCAAGGTTCCCGTGCTGGGAAAACAGGTTTTGCAGCTGTTTGAGCTAAGATTTCCAAGTTATTCACATAATGAAAACCTATACTTTGTTTCGGTCGAGTTCCCCATTCGAATTCATGTAACAGTGAGAAACGCACTGTCTTGGCGAAAGAAAGCGTTTTTGTACAACTTCATATAAATAGCTGTAACTTTTGATAGAAGACTCGGATACACATGTTTATGGCTTTATCTTATAGAACTCAAGGTCTCCGTGCTGGGCAAACAGGTTTTGCAGCTGTTTGAGCTAAGATTTCCAAGTTATTCACATAATGAAAACCTATACTTTGTTTCGGTCGAGTTCCCCATTCAAATGCATGTAACAGTGAGAAACGCACTGTCTTGGCGAAAGAAAGCGTTTTTGTACAACTTCATATGAATAGCTGTAACTTTTGATAGAAGACTCGGATACACATGTTTATGGCCTTATATTATAGAACTCAAGGTCTCCGTGCTGGGAAAACAGGTTTTGCAGCTGTTTGAGCTAAGATTTCCAAGTTATTCACATAATGAAAACCTATACTTTGTTTCGGTCAAGTTCCCCATTCAAATGCATGTAACAGTGAGAAACGCACTGTCTTGGCGAAAGAAAGCGTTTTTGTACAACTTCATATAAATAGCTGTAACTTTTGATAGACGACTCAGACAAACATGTTTATGGCTTTATCTTATAGAACTCAAGGTTCCCGTGCTGGGAAAACAGGTTTTGCAGCTGTTTGAGCTAAGATTTCCAAGTTATTCACATAATGAAAACCTATACTTTGTTTCGGTGGAGTTCCCCATTCAAATGCATGTAACAGTGAGAAACGCACTGTCTTGGCGAAAGAAAACGTTTTTGTACAACTTCATAGAAATAGCTGTAACTTTTGATAGAAGACTCAGACAAACATGTTTATGGCCTTATATTATAGAACTCAAGGTCTCCGTGCTGGGCAAACAGGTTTTGCAGCTGTTTGAGCTAAGATTCCCAAGTTATTCACATAATGAAAACTTATACTTTGTTTCGGTGGAGTTCCCCATTCAAATGCATGTAACAGTGAGAAACGCACTGTCTTGGCGAAAGAAAGCGTTTTTGTACAACTTCATATAAATAGCTGTAACTTTTGATAGAAGACTCGGATACACATGTTTATGGCTTTATCTTATAGAACTCAAGGTTCCCGTGCTGGGCAAACAGGTTTTGCAGCTGTTTGAGCTAAGATTTCCAAGTTATTCACATAATGAAAACCTATACTTTGTTTCGGTGGAGTTCCCCATTCAAATGCATGTAACAGTGAGAAACGCACTGTCTTGGCGAAAGAAAACGTTTTTGTACAACTTCATAGAAATAGCTGTAACTTTTGATAGAAGACTCAGACAAACATGTTTATGGCTTTATCTTATAGAACTCAAGGTTCCCGTGCTGGGAAAACAGGTTTTGCAGCTGTTTGAGCTAAGATTTCCAAGTTATTCACATAATGAAAACCTATACTTTGTTTCGGTCGAGTTCCCCATTCGAATTCATGTAACAGTGAGAAACGCACTGTCTTGGCGAAAGAAAGCGTTTTTGTACAACTTCATATAAATAGCTGTAACTTTTGATAGAAGACTCGGATACACATGTTTATGGCTTTATCTTATAGAACTCAAGGTCTCCGTGCTGGGCAAACAGGTTTTGCAGCTGTTTGAGCTAAGATTTCCAAGTTATTCACATAATGAAAACCTATACTTTGTTTCGGTCGAGTTCCCCATTCAAATGCATGTAACAGTGAGAAACGCACTGTCTTGGCGAAAGAAAGCGTTTTTGTACAACTTCATATAAATAGCTGTAACTTTTGATAGAAGACTCGGATACACATGTTTATGGCTTTATCTTATAGAACTCAAGGTCTCCGTGCTGGGAAAACAGGTTTTGCAGCTGTTTGAGCTAAGATTTCCAAGTTATTCACATAATGAAAACCTATACTTTGTTTCGGTCGAGTTCCCCATTCAAATGCATGTAACAGTGAGAAACGCACTGTCTTGGCGAAAGAAAGCGTTTTTGTACAACTTCATATAAATAGCTGTAACTTTTGATAGAAGACTCAGACAAACATGTTTATGGCTTTATCTTATAGAACTCAAGGTTCCCGTGCTGGGAAAACAGGTTTTGCAGCTGTTTGAGCTAAGATTTCCAAGTTATTCACATAATGAAAACCTATACTTTGTTTCGGTGGAGTTCCCCATTCAAATGCATGTAACAGTGAGAAACGCACTGTCTTGGCGAAAGAAAACGTTTTTGTACAACTTCATAGAAATAGCTGTAACTTTTGATAGAAGACTCAGACAAACATGTTTATGGCTTTATCTTATAGAACTCAAGGTTCCCGTGCTGGGAAAACAGGTTTTGCAGCTGTTTGAGCTAAGATTTCCAAGTTATTCACATAATGAAAACCTATACTTTGTTTCGGTCGAGTTCCCCATTCAAATTCATGTAACAGTGAGAAACGCACTGTCTTGGCGAAAGAAAGCGTTTTTGTACAACTTCATATAAATAGCTGTAACTTTTGATAGAAGACTCGGATACACATGTTTATGGCTTTATCTTATAGAACTCAAGGTCTCCGTGCTGGGCAAACAGGTTTTGCAGCTGTTTGAGCTAAGATTTCCAAGTTATTCACATAATGAAAACCTATACTTTGTTTCGGTGGAGTTCCCCATTCAAATGCATGTAACAGTGAGAAACGCACTGTCTTGGCGAAAGAAAGCGTTTTTGTACAACTTCATATGAATAGCTGTAACTTTTGATAGAAGACTCGGATACACATGTTTATGGCCTTATATTATAGAACTCAAGGTCTCCGTGCTGGGAAAACAGGTTTTGCAGCTGTTTGAGCTAAGATTTCCAAGTTATTCACATAATGAAAACCTATACTTTGTTTCGGTCGAGTTCCCCATTCAAATGCATGTAACAGTGAGAAACGCACTGTCTTGGCGAAAGAAAGCGTTTTTGTACAACTTCATATAAATAGCTGTAACTTTTGATAGAAGACTCGGATACACATGTTTATGGCTTTATCTTATAAAACTCAAGGTCTCCGTGCTGGGCAAACAGGTTTTGCAGCTGTTTGAGCTAAGATTTCCAAGTTATTCACATAATGAAAACCTATACTTTGTTTCGGTGGAGTTCCCCATTCAAATGCATGTAACAGTGAGAAACGCACTGTCTTGGCGAAAGAAAGCGTTTTTGTACAACTTCATATAAATAGCTGTAACTTTTGATAGAAGACTCAGACAAACATGTTTATGGCTTTATCTTATAGAACTCAAGGTTCCCATGCTGGGAAAACAGGTTTTGCAGCTGTTTGAGCTAAGATTTCCAAGTTATTCACATAATGAAAACCTATACTTTGTTTCGGTGGAGTTCCCCATTCAAATGCATGTAACAGTGAGAAACGCACTGTCTTGGCGAAAGAAAACGTTTTTGTACAACTTCATAGAAATAGCTGTAACTTTTGATAGAAGACTCAGACAAACATGTTTATGGCCTTATATTATAGAACTCAAGGTCTCCGTGCTGGGCAAACAGGTTTTGCAGCTGTTTGAGCTAAGATTCCCAAGTTATTCACATAATGAAAACTTATACTTTGTTTCGGTGGAGTTCCCCATTCAAATGCATGTAACAGTGAGAAACGCACTGTCTTGGCGAAAGAAAACGTTTTTGTACAACTTCATATAAATAGCTGTAACTTTTGATAGAAGACTCAGACAAACATGTTTATGGCCTTATATTATAGAACTCAAGGTCTCCGTGCTGGGCAAACAGGTTTTGCAGCTGTTTGAGCTAAGATTCCCAAGTTATTCACATAATGAAAACTTATACTTTGTTTCGGTGGAGTTCCCCATTCAAATGTATGTAACAGTGAGAAACGCACTGTCTTGGTGAAAGAAAGCGTTTTTGTACAACTTCATATGAATAGCTGTAACTTTTGATAGAAGACTCGGATACACATGTTTATGGCTTTATCTTATAGAACTCAAGGTTCCCGTGCTGGGCAAACAGGTTTTGCAGCTGTTTGAGCTAAGATTTCCAAGTTATTCACATAATGAAAACCTATACTTTGTTTCGGTGGAGTTCCCCATTCAAATGCATGTAACAGTGAGAAACGCACTGTCTTGGCGAAAGAAAACGTTTTTGTACAACTTCATAGAAATAGCTGTAACTTTTGATAGAAGACTCAGACAAACATGTTTATGGCTTTATCTTATAGAACTCAAGGTTCCCGTGCTGGGAAAACAGGTTTTGCAGCTGTTTGAGCTAAGATTTCCAAGTTATTCACATAATGAAAACCTATACTTTGTATCGGTCGAGTTCCCCATTCAAATTCATGTAACAGTGAGAAACGCACTGTCTTGGCGAAAGAAAGCGTTTTTGTACAACTTCATATAAATAGCTGTAACTTTTGATAGAAGACTCGGATACACATGTTTATGGCTTTATCTTATAGAACTCAAGGTCTCCGTGCTGGGCAAACAGGTTTTGCAGCTGTTTGAGCTAAGATTTCCAAGTTATTCACATAATGAAAACCTATACTTTGTTTCGGTCGAGTTCCCCATTCAAATGCATGTAACAGTGAGAAACGCACTGTCTTGGCGAAAGAAAACGTTTTTGTACAACTTCATAGAAATAGCTGTAACTTTTGATAGAAGACTCGGATACACATGTTTATGGCTTTATCTTATAGAACTCAAGGTCTCCGTGCTGGGAAAACAGGTTTTGCAGCTGTTTGAGCTAAGATTTCCAAGTTATTCACATAATGAAAACCTATACTTTGTTTCGGTCGAGTTCCCCATTCAAATGCATGTAACAGTGAGAAACGCACTGTCTTGGCGAAAGAAAGCGTTTTTGTACAACTTCATATAAATAGCTGTAACTTTTGATAGAAGACTCGGATACACATGTTTATGGCTTTATCTTATAAAACTCAAGGTCTCCGTGCTGGGCAAACAGGTTTTGCAGCTGTTTGAGCTAAGATTTCCAAGTTATTCACATAATGAAAACCTATACTTTGTTTCGGTGGAGTTCCCCATTCAAATGCATGTAACAGTGAGAAACGCACTGTCTTGGCGAAAGAAAGCGTTTTTGTACAACTTCATATAAATAGCTGTAACTTTTGATAGAAGACTCAGACAAACATGTTTATGGCTTTATCTTATAGAACTCAAGGTTCCCATGCTGGGAAAACAGGTTTTGCAGCTGTTTGAGCTAAGATTTCCAAGTTATTCACATAATGAAAACCTATACTTTGTTTCGGTGGAGTTCCCCATTCAAATGCATGTAACAGTGAGAAACGCACTGTCTTGGCGAAAGAAAACGTTTTTGTACAACTTCATAGAAATAGCTGTAACTTTTGATAGAAGACTCAGACAAACATGTTTATGGCCTTATATTATAGAACTCAAGGTCTCCGTGCTGGGCAAACAGGTTTTGCAGCTGTTTGAGCTAAGATTCCCAAGTTATTCACATAATGAAAACTTATACTTTGTTTCGGTGGAGTTCCCCATTCAAATGCATGTAACAGTGAGAAACGCACTGTCTTGGCGAAAGAAAGCGTTTTTGTACAACTTCATATGAATAGCTGTAACTTTTGATAGAAGACTCGGATACACATGTTTATGGCTTTATCTTATAGAACTCAATGTTCCCGTGCTGGGCAAACAGGTTTTGCAGCTGTTTGAGCTAAGATTTCCAAGTTATTCACATAATGAAAACCTATACTTTGTTTCGGTCGAGTTCCCCATTCAAATGCATGTAACAGTGAGAAACGCACTGTCTTGGCGAAAGAAAGCGTTTTTGTACAACTTCATATAAATAGCTGTAACTTTTGATAGAAGACTCGGATACACATGTTTATGGCTTTATCTTATAGAACTCAAGGTCTCCGTGCTGGGCAAACAGGTTTTGCAGCTGTTTGAGCTAAGATTTCCAAGTTATTCACATAATGAAAACCTATACTTTGTTTCGGTCGAGTTCCCCATTCAAATGCATGTAACAGTGAGAAACGCACTGTCTTGGCGAAAGAAAGCGTTTTTGTACAACTTCATATAAATAGCTGTAACTTTTGATAGACGACTCAGACAAACATGTTCATGGCTTTATCTTATAGAACTCAAGGTTCCCGTGCTGGGAAAACAGGTTTTGCAGCTGTTTGAGCTAAGATTTCCAAGTTATTCACATAATGAAAACCTATACTTTGTTTCGGTGGAGTTCCCCATTCAAATGCATGTAACAGTGAGAAACGCACTGTCTTGGCGAAAGAAAACGTTTTTGTACAACTTCATAGAAATAGCTGTAACTTTTGATAGAAGACTCAGACAAACATGTTTATGGCCTTATATTATAGAACTCAAGGTCTCCGTGCTGGGCAAACAGGTTTTGCAGCTGTTTGAGCTAAGATTCCCAAGTTATTCACATAATGAAAACTTATACTTTGTTTCGGTGGAGTTCCCCATTCAAATGCATGTAACAGTGAGAAACGCACTGTCTTGGCGAAAGAAAACGTTTTTGTACAACTTCATATAAATAGCTGTAACTTTTGATAGAAGACTCAGACAAACATGTTTATGGCCTTATATTATAGAACTCAAGGTCTCCGTGCTGGGCAAACAGGTTTTGCAGCTGTTTGAGCTAAGATTCCCAAGTTATTCACATAATGAAAACTTATACTTTGTTTCGGTGGAGTTCCCCATTCAAATGCATGTAACAGTGAGAAACGCACTGTCTTGGTGAAAGAAAGCGTTTTTGTACAACTTCATATGAATAGCTGTAACTTTTGATAGAAGACTCGGATACACATGTTTATGGCTTTATCTTATAGAACTCAAGGTTCCCGTGCTGGGCAAACAGGTTTTGCAGCTGTTTGAGCTAAGATTTCCAAGTTATTCACATAATGAAAACCTATACTTTGTTTCGGTGGAGTTCCCCATTCAAATGCATGTAACAGTGAGAAACGCACTGTCTTGGCGAAAGAAAACGTTTTTGTACAACTTCATAGAAATAGCTGTAACTTTTGATAGAAGACTCAGACAAACATGTTTATGGCTTTATCTTATAGAACTCAAGGTTCCCGTGCTGGGAAAACAGGTTTTGCAGCTGTTTGAGCTAAGATTTCCAAGTTATTCACATAATGAAAACCTATACTTTGTATCGGTCGAGTTCCCCATTCAAATTCATGTAACAGTGAGAAACGCACTGTCTTGGCGAAAGAAAGCGTTTTTGTACAACTTCATATAAATAGCTGTAACTTTTGATAGAAGACTCGGATACACATGTTTATGGCTTTATTTTATAGAACTCAAGGTCTCCGTGCTGGGCAAACAGGTTTTGCAGCTGTTTGAGCTAAGATTTCCAAGTTATTCACATAATGAAAACCTATACTTTGTTTCGGTCGAGTTCCCCATTCAAATGCATGTAACAGTGAGAAACGCACTGTCTTGGCGAAAGAAAGCGTTTTTGTACAACTTCATATAAATAGCTGTAACTTTTGATAGAAGACTCGGATACACATGTTTATGGCTTTATCTTATAAAACTCAAGGTCTCCGTGCTGGGCAAACAGGTTTTGCAGCTGTTTGAGCTAAGATTTCCAAGTTATTCACATAATGAAAACCTATACTTTGTTTCGGTGGAGTTCCCCATTCAAATGCATGTAACAGTGAGAAACGCACTGTCTTGGCGAAAGAAAGCGTTTTTGTACAACTTCATATAAATAGCTGTAACTTTTGATAGAAGACTCAGACAAACATGTTTATGGCTTTATCTTATAGAACTCAAGGTTCCCATGCTGGGAAAACAGGTTTTGCAGCTGTTTGAGCTAAGATTTCCAAGTTATTCACATAATGAAAACCTATACTTTGTTTCGGTGGAGTTCCCCATTCAAATGCATGTAACAGTGAGAAACGCACTGTCTTGGCGAAAGAAAACGTTTTTGTACAACTTCATAGAAATAGCTGTAACTTTTGATAGAAGACTCAGACAAACATGTTTATGGCCTTATATTATAGAACTCAAGGTCTCCGTGCTGGGCAAACAGGTTTTGCAGCTGTTTGAGCTAAGATTCCCAAGTTATTCACATAATGAAAACTTATACTTTGTTTCGGTGGAGTTCCCCATTCAAATGCATGTAACAGTGAGAAACGCACTGTCTTGGCGAAAGAAAACGTTTTTGTACAACTTCATATAAATAGCTGTAACTTTTGATAGAAGACTCAGACAAACATGTTTATGGCCTTATATTATAGAACTCAAGGTCTCCGTGCTGGGCAAACAGGTTTTGCAGCTGTTTGAGCTAAGATTCCCAAGTTATTCACATAATGAAAACTTATACTTTGTTTCGGTGGAGTTCCCCATTCAAATGTATGTAACAGTGAGAAACGCACTGTCTTGGTGAAAGAAAGCGTTTTTGTACAACTTCATATGAATAGCTGTAACTTTTGATAGAAGACTCGGATACACATGTTTATGGCTTTATCTTATAGAACTCAAGGTTCCCGTGCTGGGCAAACAGGTTTTGCAGCTGTTTGAGCTAAGATTTCCAAGTTATTCACATAATGAAAACCTATACTTTGTTTCGGTGGAGTTCCCCATTCAAATGCATGTAACAGTGAGAAACGCACTGTCTTGGCGAAAGAAAACGTTTTTGTACAACTTCATAGAAATAGCTGTAACTTTTGATAGAAGACTCAGACAAACATGTTTATGGCTTTATCTTATAGAACTCAAGGTTCCCGTGCTGGGAAAACAGGTTTTGCAGCTGTTTGAGCTAAGATTTCCAAGTTATTCACATAATGAAAACCTATACTTTGTATCGGTCGAGTTCCCCATTCAAATTCATGTAACAGTGAGAAACGCACTGTCTTGGCGAAAGAAAGCGTTTTTGTACAACTTCATATAAATAGCTGTAACTTTTGATAGAAGACTCGGATACACATGTTTATGGCTTTATCTTATAGAACTCAAGGTCTCCGTGCTGGGCAAACAGGTTTTGCAGCTGTTTGAGCTAAGATTTCCAAGTTATTCACATAATGAAAACCTATACTTTGTTTCGGTCGAGTTCCCCATTCAAATGCATGTAACAGTGAGAAACGCACTGTCTTGGCGAAAGAAAACGTTTTTGTACAACTTCATAGAAATAGCTGTAACTTTTGATAGAAGACTCGGATACACATGTTTATGGCTTTATCTTATAGAACTCAAGGTCTCCGTGCTGGGAAAACAGGTTTTGCAGCTGTTTGAGCTAAGATTTCCAAGTTATTCACATAATGAAAACCTATACTTTGTTTCGGTCGAGTTCCCCATTCAAATGCATGTAACAGTGAGAAACGCACTGTCTTGGCGAAAGAAAGCGTTTTTGTACAACTTCATATAAATAGCTGTAACTTTTGATAGAAGACTCGGATACACATGTTTATGGCTTTATCTTATAAAACTCAAGGTCTCCGTGCTGGGCAAACAGGTTTTGCAGCTGTTTGAGCTAAGATTTCCAAGTTATTCACATAATGAAAACCTATACTTTGTTTCGGTGGAGTTCCCCATTCAAATGCATGTAACAGTGAGAAACGCACTGTCTTGGCGAAAGAAAGCGTTTTTGTACAACTTCATATAAATAGCTGTAACTTTTGATAGAAGACTCAGACAAACATGTTTATGGCTTTATCTTATAGAACTCAAGGTTCCCATGCTGGGAAAACAGGTTTTGCAGCTGTTTGAGCTAAGATTTCCAAGTTATTCACATAATGAAAACCTATACTTTGTTTCGGTGGAGTTCCCCATTCAAATGCATGTAACAGTGAGAAACGCACTGTCTTGGCGAAAGAAAACGTTTTTGTACAACTTCATAGAAATAGCTGTAACTTTTGATAGAAGACTCAGACAAACATGTTTATGGCCTTATATTATAGAACTCAAGGTCTCCGTGCTGGGCAAACAGGTTTTGCAGCTGTTTGAGCTAAGATTCCCAAGTTATTCACATAATGAAAACTTATACTTTGTTTCGGTGGAGTTCCCCATTCAAATGCATGTAACAGTGAGAAACGCACTGTCTTGGCGAAAGAAAGCGTTTTTGTACAACTTCATATGAATAGCTGTAACTTTTGATAGAAGACTCGGATACACATGTTTATGGCTTTATCTTATAGAACTCAATGTTCCCGTGCTGGGCAAACAGGTTTTGCAGCTGTTTGAGCTAAGATTTCCAAGTTATTCACATAATGAAAACCTATACTTTGTTTCGGTCGAGTTCCCCATTCAAATGCATGTAACAGTGAGAAACGCACTGTCTTGGCGAAAGAAAGCGTTTTTGTACAACTTCATATAAATAGCTGTAACTTTTGATAGAAGACTCGGATACACATGTTTATGGCTTTATCTTATAGAACTCAAGGTCTCCGTGCTGGGCAAACAGGTTTTGCAGCTGTTTGAGCTAAGATTTCCAAGTTATTCACATAATGAAAACCTATACTTTGTTTCGGTCGAGTTCCCCATTCAAATGCATGTAACAGTGAGAAACGCACTGTCTTGGCGAAAGAAAGCGTTTTTGTACAACTTCATATAAATAGCTGTAACTTTTGATAGACGACTCAGACAAACATGTTCATGGCTTTATCTTATAGAACTCAAGGTTCCCGTGCTGGGAAAACAGGTTTTGCAGCTGTTTGAGCTAAGATTTCCAAGTTATTCACATAATGAAAACCTATACTTTGTTTCGGTGGAGTTCCCCATTCAAATGCATGTAACAGTGAGAAACGCACTGTCTTGGCGAAAGAAAACGTTTTTGTACAACTTCATAGAAATAGCTGTAACTTTTGATAGAAGACTCAGACAAACATGTTTATGGCCTTATATTATAGAACTCAAGGTCTCCGTGCTGGGCAAACAGGTTTTGCAGCTGTTTGAGCTAAGATTCCCAAGTTATTCACATAATGAAAACTTATACTTTGTTTCGGTGGAGTTCCCCATTCAAATGCATGTAACAGTGAGAAACGCACTGTCTTGGTGAAAGAAAGCGTTTTTGTACAACTTCATATGAATAGCTGTAACTTTTGATAGAAGACTCGGATACACATGTTTATGGCTTTATCTTATAGAACTCAAGGTTCCCGTGCTGGGCAAACAGGTTTTGCAGCTGTTTGAGCTAAGATTTCCAAGTTATTCACATAATGAAAACCTATACTTTGTTTCGGTGGAGTTCCCCATTCAAATGCATGTAACAGTGAGAAACGCACTGTCTTGGCGAAAGAAAACGTTTTTGTACAACTTCATAGAAATAGCTGTAACTTTTGATAGAAGACTCAGACAAACATGTTTATGGCTTTATCTTATAGAACTCAAGGTTCCCGTGCTGGGAAAACAGGTTTTGCAGCTGTTTGAGCTAAGATTTCCAAGTTATTCACATAATGAAAACCTATACTTTGTATCGGTCGAGTTCCCCATTCAAATTCATGTAACAGTGAGAAACGCACTGTCTTGGCGAAAGAAAGCGTTTTTGTACAACTTCATATAAATAGCTGTAACTTTTGATAGAAGACTCGGATACACATGTTTATGGCTTTATCTTATAGAACTCAAGGTCTCCGTGCTGGGCAAACAGGTTTTGCAGCTGTTTGAGCTAAGATTTCCAAGTTATTCACATAATGAAAACCTATACTTTGTTTCGGTCGAGTTCCCCATTCAAATGCATGTAACAGTGAGAAACGCACTGTCTTGGCGAAAGAAAGCGTTTTTGTACAACTTCATATGAATAGCTGTAACTTTTGATAGAAGACTCGGATACACATGTTTATGGCCTTATATTATAGAACTCAAGGTCTCCGTGCTGGGAAAACAGGTTTTGCAGCTGTTTGAGCTAAGATTTCCAAGTTATTCACATAATGAAAACCTATACTTTGTTTCGGTCGAGTTCCCCATTCAAATGCATGTAACAGTGAGAAACGCACTGTCTTGGCGAAAGAAAGCGTTTTTGTACAACTTCATATAAATAGCTGTAACTTTTGATAGAAGACTCGGATACACATGTTTATGGCTTTATCTTATAGAACTCAAGGTCTCCGTGCTGGGCAAACAGGTTTTGCAGCTGTTTGAGCTAAGATTTCCAAGTTATTCACATAATGAAAACCTATACTTTGTTTCGGTCGAGTTCCCCATTCAAATGCATGTAACAGTGAGAAACGCACTGTCTTGGCGAAAGAAAGCGTTTTTGTACAACTTCATATAAATACCTGTAACTTTTGATAGACGACTCAGACAAACATGTTTATGGCTTTATCTTATAGAACTCAAGGTTCCCGTGCTGGGAAAACAGGTTTTGCAGCTGTTTGAGCTAAGATTTCCAAGTTATTCACATAATGAAAACCTATACTTTGTTTCGGTGGAGTTCCCCATTCAAATGCATGTAACAGTGAGAAACGCACTGTCTTGGCGAAAGAAAGCGTTTTTGTACAACTTCATATGAATAGCTGTAACTTTTGATAGAAGACTCGGATACACATGTTTATGGCTTTATCTTATAGAACTCAAGGTCTCCGTGCTGGGCAAACAGGTTTTGCAGCTGTTTGAGCTAAGATTTCCAAGTTATTCACATAATGAAAACCTATACTTTGTTTCGGTGGAGTTCCCCATTCAAATGCATGTAACAGTGAGAAACGCACTGTCTTGGCGAAAGAAAGCGTTTTTGTACAACTTCATATAAATAGCTGTAACTTTTGATAGAAGACTCAGACAAACATGTTTATGGCTTTATCTTATAGAACTCAAGGTTCCCGTGCTGGGAAAACAGGTTTTGCAGCTGTTTGAGCTAAGATTTCCAAGTTATTCACATAATGAAAACCTATACTTTGTTTCGGTGGAGTTCCCCATTCAAATGCATGTAACAGTGAGAAACGCACTGTCTTGGCGAAAGAAAACGTTTTTGTACAACTTCATAGAAATAGCTGTAACTTTTGATAGAAGACTCAGACAAACATGTTTATGGCTTTATCTTATAGAACTCAAGGTTCCCGTGCTGGGAAAACAGGTTTTGCAGCTGTTTGAGCTAAGATTTCCAAGTTATTCACATAATGAAAACCTATACTTTGTTTCGGTCGAGTTCCCCATTCGAATTCATGTAACAGTGAGAAACGCACTGTCTTGGCGAAAGAAAGCGTTTTTGTACAACTTCATATAAATAGCTGTAACTTTTGATAGAAGACTCGGATACACATGTTTATGGCTTTATCTTATAGAACTCAAGGTCTCCGTGCTGGGCAAACAGGTTTTGCAGCTGTTTGAGCTAAGATTTCCAAGTTATTCACATAATGAAAACCTATACTTTGTTTCGGTCGAGTTCCCCATTCAAATGCATGTAACAGTGAGAAACGCACTGTCTTGGCGAAAGAAAGCGTTTTTGTACAACTTCATATGAATAGCTGTAACTTTTGATAGAAGACTCGGATACACATGTTTATGGCCTTATATTATAGAACTCAAGGTCTCCGTGCTGGGAAAACAGGTTTTGCAGCTGTTTGAGCTAAGATTTCCAAGTTATTCACATAATGAAAACCTATACTTTGTTTCGGTCAAGTTCCCCATTCAAATGCATGTAACAGTGAGAAACGCACTGTCTTGGCGAAAGAAAGCGTTTTTGTACAACTTCATATAAATAGCTGTAACTTTTGATAGACGACTCAGACAAACATGTTTATGGCTTTATCTTATAGAACTCAAGGTTCCCGTGCTGGGAAAACAGGTTTTGCAGCTGTTTGAGCTAAGATTTCCAAGTTATTCACATAATGAAAACCTATACTTTGTTTCGGTGGAGTTCCCCATTCAAATGCATGTAACAGTGAGAAACGCACTGTCTTGGCGAAAGAAAACGTTTTTGTACAACTTCATAGAAATAGCTGTAACTTTTGATAGAAGACTCAGACAAACATGTTTATGGCCTTATATTATAGAACTCAAGGTCTCCGTGCTGGGCAAACAGGTTTTGCAGCTGTTTGAGCTAAGATTCCCAAGTTATTCACATAATGAAAACTTATACTTTGTTTCGGTGGAGTTCCCCATTCAAATGCATGTAACAGTGAGAAACGCACTGTCTTGGCGAAAGAAAGCGTTTTTGTACAACTTCATATAAATAGCTGTAACTTTTGATAGAAGACTCGGATACACATGTTTATGGCTTTATCTTATAGAACTCAAGGTTCCCGTGCTGGGCAAACAGGTTTTGCAGCTGTTTGAGCTAAGATTTCCAAGTTATTCACATAATGAAAACCTATACTTTGTTTCGGTGGAGTTCCCCATTCAAATGCATGTAACAGTGAGAAACGCACTGTCTTGGCGAAAGAAAACGTTTTTGTACAACTTCATAGAAATAGCTGTAACTTTTGATAGAAGACTCAGACAAACATGTTTATGGCTTTATCTTATAGAACTCAAGGTTCCCGTGCTGGGAAAACAGGTTTTGCAGCTGTTTGAGCTAAGATTTCCAAGTTATTCACATAATGAAAACCTATACTTTGTTTCGGTCGAGTTCCCCATTCGAATTCATGTAACAGTGAGAAACGCACTGTCTTGGCGAAAGAAAGCGTTTTTGTACAACTTCATATAAATAGCTGTAACTTTTGATAGAAGACTCGGATACACATGTTTATGGCTTTATCTTATAGAACTCAAGGTCTCCGTGCTGGGCAAACAGGTTTTGCAGCTGTTTGAGCTAAGATTTCCAAGTTATTCACATAATGAAAACCTATACTTTGTTTCGGTCGAGTTCCCCATTCAAATGCATGTAACAGTGAGAAACGCACTGTCTTGGCGAAAGAAAGCGTTTTTGTACAACTTCATATGAATAGCTGTAACTTTTGATAGAAGACTCGGATACACATGTTTATGGCCTTATATTATAGAACTCAAGGTCTCCGTGCTGGGAAAACAGGTTTTGCAGCTGTTTGAGCTAAGATTTCCAAGTTATTCACATAATGAAAACCTATACTTTGTTTCGGTCAAGTTCCCCATTCAAATGCATGTAACAGTGAGAAACGCACTGTCTTGGCGAAAGAAAGCGTTTTTGTACAACTTCATATAAATAGCTGTAACTTTTGATAGACGACTCAGACAAACATGTTTATGGCTTTATCTTATAGAACTCAAGGTTCCCGTGCTGGGAAAACAGGTTTTGCAGCTGTTTGAGCTAAGATTTCCAAGTTATTCACATAATGAAAACCTATACTTTGTTTCGGTGGAGTTCCCCATTCAAATGCATGTAACAGTGAGAAACGCACTGTCTTGGCGAAAGAAAACGTTTTTGTACAACTTCATAGAAATAGCTGTAACTTTTGATAGAAGACTCAGACAAACATGTTTATGGTTTTATCTTATAGAACTCAAGGTTCCCGTGCTGGGAAAACAGGTTTTGCAGCTGTTTGAGCTAAGATTTCCAAGTTATTCACATAATGAAAACCTATACTTTGTTTCGGTCGAGTTCCCCATTCAAATTCATGTAACAGTGAGAAACGCACTGTCTTGGCGAAAGAAAGCGTTTTTGTACAACTTCATATAAATAGCTGTAACTTTTGATAGAAGACTCGGATACACATGTTTATGGCTTTATCTTATAGAACTCAAGGTCTCCGTGCTGGGCAAACAGGTTTTGCAGCTGTTTGAGCTAAGATTTCCAAGTTATTCACATAATGAAAACCTATACTTTGTTTCGGTCGAGTTCCCCATTCAAATGCATGTAACAGTGAGAAACGCACTGTCTTGGCGAAAGAAAGCGTTTTTGTACAACTTCATATAAATAGCTGTAACTTTTGATAGAAGACTCGGATACACATGTTTATGGCTTTATCTTATAGAACTCAAGGTCTCCGTGCTGGGCAAACAGGTTTTGCAGCTGTTTGAGCTAAGATTTCCAAGTTATTCACATAATGAAAACCTATACTTTGTTTCGGTCGAGTTCCCCATTCAAATGCATGTAACAGTGAGAAACGCACTGTCTTGGCGAAAGAAAGCGTTTTTGTACAACTTCATATAAATAGCTGTAACTTTTGATAGAAGACTCAGACAAACATGTTTATGGCTTTATCTTATAGAACTCAAGGTTCCCGTGCTGGGAAAACAGGTTTTGCAGCTGTTTGAGCTAAGATTTCCAAGTTATTCACATAATGAAAACCTATACTTTGTTTCGGTGGAGTTCCCCATTCAAATGCATGTAACAGTGAGAAACGCACTGTCTTGGCGAAAGAAAGCGTTTTTGTACAACTTCATATAAATAGCTGTAACTTTTGATAGAAGACTCGGATACACATGTTTATGGCTTTATCTTATAGAACTCAAGGTCTCCGTGCTGGGAAAACAGGTTTTGCAGCTGTTTGAGCTAAGATTTCCAAGTTATTCACATAATGAAAACCTATACTTTGTTTCGGTGGAGTTCCCCATTCAAATGCATGTAACAGTGAGAAACGCACTGTCTTGGCGAAAGAAAGCGTTTTTGTACAACTTCATATGAATAGCTGTAACTTTTGATAGAAGACTCGGATACACATGTTTATGGCCTTATATTATAGAACTCAAGGTCTCCGTGCTGGGAAAACAGGTTTTGCAGCTGTTTGAGCTAAGATTTCCAAGTTATTCACATAATGAAAACCTATACTTTGTTTCGGTCGAGTTCCCCATTCAAATGCATGTAACAGTGAGAAACGCACTGTCTTGGCGAAAGAAAGCGTTTTTGTACAACTTCATATAAATAGCTGTAACTTTTGATAGAAGACTCGGATACACATGTTTATGGCTTTATCTTATAAAACTCAAGGTCTCCGTGCTGGGCAAACAGGTTTTGCAGCTGTTTGAGCTAAGATTTCCAAGTTATTCACATAATGAAAACCTATACTTTGTTTCGGTGGAGTTCCCCATTCAAATGCATGTAACAGTGAGAAACGCACTGTCTTGGCGAAAGAAAGCGTTTTTGTACAACTTCATATAAATAGCTGTAACTTTTGATAGAAGACTCAGACAAACATGTTTATGGCTTTATCTTATAGAACTCAAGGTTCCCATGCTGGGAAAACAGGTTTTGCAGCTGTTTGAGCTAAGATTTCCAAGTTATTCACATAATGAAAACTTATACTTTGTTTCGGTGGAGTTCCCCATTCAAATGCATGTAACAGTGAGAAACGCACTGTCTTGGCGAAAGAAAGCGTTTTTGTACAACTTCATATGAATAGCTGTAACTTTTGATAGAAGACTCGGATACACATGTTTATGGCTTTATCTTATAGAACTCAATGTTCCCGTGCTGGGCAAACAGGTTTTGCAGCTGTTTGAGCTAAGATTTCCAAGTTATTCACATAATGAAAACCTATACTTTGTTTCGGTCGAGTTCCCCATTCAAATGCATGTAACAGTGAGAAACGCACTGTCTTGGCGAAAGAAAGCGTTTTTGTACAACTTCATATACAGTGGGGCAAAAAAGTATTTAGTCAGCCACCGATTGTGCACGTTCCCCCACCTAAAATGATGACAGAGGTCAGTAATTTGCACCAGAGGTACACTTCAACTGTGAGAGACAGAATGTGAAAAAAAAATCCATGAATCCACATGGTAGGATTTGTAAAGAATTTATTGGTAAATCAGGGTGGAAAATAAGTATTTGGTCAATAACAAAAATACAACTCAATACTTTGTAACATAACCTTTGTTGGCAATTACAGAGGTCAAACGTTTACTATAGGTCTTTACCAGGTTTGCACACACAGTAGCTGGTATTTTGGCCCATTCCTCCATGCAGATCTTCTCGAGAGCAGTGATGTTTTGGGGCTGTCGCCGAGCAACACGGACTTTCAACTCCCGCCACAGATTTTCTATGGGGTTGAGGTCTGGAGACTGGCTAGGCCACTCCAGGACTTTCAAATGCTTCTTACGGAGCCACTCCTTTGTTGCCCGGGCGGTGTGTTTTGGATCATTGTCATGTTGGAAGACCCAGCCTCGTTTCATCTTCAAAGTTCTCACTGATGGAAGGAGGTTTTGGCTCAAAATCTCACGATACATGGCCCCATTCATTCTGTCCTTAACACGGATCAGTCGTCCTGTCCCCTTGGCAGAAAAACAGCCCCATAGCATGATGTTTCCACCCCCATGCTTCACAGTAGGTATGGTGTTCTTGGGATGCAACTCAGTATTCTTCTTCCTCCAAACACGACGAGTTGAGTTTATACCAAAAAGTTCTACTTTGGTTTCATCTGACCACATGACATTCTCCCAATCCTCTGCTGTATCATCCATGTGCTCTCTGGCAAACTTCAGACGGGCCTGGACATGCACTGGCTTCAGCAGCGGAACACGTCTGGCACTGCGGGATTTGATTCCCTGCCGTTGTAGTGTGTTACTGATGGTGACCTTTGTTACTTTGGTCCCAGCTCTCTGCAGGTCATTCACCAGGTCCCCCCGTGTGGTTCTGGGATCTTTGCTCACCGTTCTCATGATCATTTTGACCCCACGGGATGAGATCTTGCGTGGAGCCCCAGATCGAGGGAGATTATCAGTGGTCTTGTATGTCTTCCATTTTCTGATGATTGCTCCCACAGTTGATTTTTTCACACCAAGCTGCTTGCCTATTGTAGATTCACTCTTCCCAGTCTGGTGCAGCTCTACAATACTTTTCCTGGTGTCCTTCGAAAGCTCTTTGGTCTTGGCCATGGCGGAGTTTGGAGTCTGACTGTTTGAGGCTGTGGACAGGTGTCTTTTATACAGATGATGAGTTCAAACAGGTGCCATTCATACAGGTAACGAGTGGGGGACAGAAAAGCTTCTTACAGAAGACGTTACAGGTCTGTGAGAGCCAGAGATTTTCCTTGTTTGAGGTGACCAAATACTTATTTTCCACCCTGATTTACGAATAAATTCTTTACAAATCCTACCATGTGGATTCATGGATTTTTCTTTTCACATTCTGTCTCTCACAGTTGAAGTGTACCTCTGGTGCAAATTACTGACCTCTGTCATCATTTTAAGTGGGGGAACTTGCACAATCGGTGGCTGACTAAATACTTTTTTGCCCCACTGTAAATAGCTGTAACTTTTGATAGAAGACTCGGATACACATGTTTATGGCTTTATCTTATAGAACTCAAGGTCTCCGTGCTGGGCAAACAGGTTTTGCAGCTGTTTGAGCTAAGATTTCCAAGTTATTCACATAATGAAAACCTATACTTTGTTTCGGTGGAGTTCCCCATTCAAATGCATGTAACAGTGAGAAACGCACTGTCTTGGCGAAAGAAAGCGTTTTTGTACAACTTCATATAAATAGCTGTAACTTTTGATAGACGACTCAGACAAACATGTTCATGGCTTTATCTTATAGAACTCAAGGTTCCCGTGCTGGGAAAACAGGTTTTGCAGCTGTTTGAGCTAAGATTTCCAAGTTATTCACATAATGAAAACCTATACTTTGTTTCGGTGGAGTTCCCCATTCAAATGCATGTAACAGTGAGAAACGCACTGTCTTGGCGAAAGAAAACGTTTTTGTACAACTTCATAGAAATAGCTGTAACTTTTGATAGAAGACTCAGACAAACATGTTTATGGCCTTATATTATAGAACTCAAGGTCTCCGTGCTGGGCAAACAGGTTTTGCAGCTGTTTGAGCTAAGATTCCCAAGTTATTCACATAATGAAAACTTATACTTTGTTTCGGTGGAGTTCCCCATTCAAATGCATGTAACAGTGAGAAACGCACTGTCTTGGTGAAAGAAAGCGTTTTTGTACAACTTCATATGAATAGCTGTAACTTTTGATAGAAGACTCGGATACACATGTTTATGGCTTTATCTTATAGAACTCAAGGTTCCCGTGCTGGGCAAACAGGTTTTGCAGCTGTTTGAGCTAAGATTTCCAAGTTATTCACATAATGAAAACCTATACTTTGTTTCGGTCGAGTTCCCCATTCAAATGCATGTAACAGTGAGAAACGCACTGTCTTGGCGAAAGAAAACGTTTTTGTACAACTTCATAGAAATAGCTGTAACTTTTGATAGAAGACTCAGACAAACATGTTTATGGCTTTATCTTATAGAACTCAAGGTCTCCGTGCTGGGCAAACAGGTTTTGCAGCTGTTTGAGCTAAGATTTCCAAGTTATTCACATAATGAAAACCTATACTTTGTTTCGGTCGAGTTCCCCATTCAAATGCATGTAACAGTGAGAAACGCACTGTCTTGGCGAAAGAAAGCGTTTTTGTACAACTTCATATAAATAGCTGTAACTTTTGATAGACGACTCAGACAAACATGTTTATGGCTTTATCTTATAGAACTCAAGGTTCCCGTGCTGGGAAAACAGGTTTTGCAGCTGTTTGAGCTAAGATTTCCAAGTTATTCACATAATGAAAACTTATACTTTGTTTCGGTGGAGTTCCCCATTCAAATGCATGTAACAGTGAGAAACGCACTGTCTTGGTGAAAGAAAGCGTTTTTGTACAACTTCATATGAATAGCTGTAACTTTTGATAGAAGACTCGGATACACATGTTTATGGCTTTATCTTATAGAACTCAAGGTTCCCGTGCTGGGCAAACAGGTTTTGCAGCTGTTTGAGCTAAGATTTCCAAGTTATTCACATAATGAAAACCTATACTTTGTTTCGGTGGAGTTCCCCATTCAAATGCATGTAACAGTGAGAAACGCACTGTCTTGGCGAAAGAAAACGTTTTTGTACAACTTCATAGAAATAGCTGTAACTTTTGATAGAAGACTCAGACAAACATGTTTATGGCTTTATCTTATAGAACTCAAGGTCTCCGTGCTGGGAAAACAGGTTTTGCAGCTGTTTGAGCTAAGATTTCCAAGTTATTCACATAATGAAAACCTATACTTTGTATCGGTCGAGTTCCCCATTCAAATTCATGTAACAGTGAGAAACGCACTGTCTTGGCGAAAGAAAGCGTTTTTGTACAACTTCATATAAATAGCTGTAACTTTTGATAGAAGACTCGGATACACATGTTTATGGCTTTATCTTATAGAACTCAAGGTTCCCGTGCTGGGAAAACAGGTTTTGCAGCTGTTTGAGCTAAGATTTCCAAGTTATTCACATAATGAAAACCTATACTTTGTTTCGGTGGAGTTCCCCATTCAAATGCATGTAACAGTGAGAAACGCACTGTCTTGGCGAAAGAAAACGTTTTTGTACAACTTCATAGAAATAGCTGTAACTTTTGATAGAAGACTCAGACAAACATGTTTATGGCTTTATCTTATAGAACTCAAGGTTCCCGTGCTGGGAAAACAGGTTTTGCAGCTGTTTGAGCTAAGATTTCCAAGTTATTCACATAATGAAAACCTATACTTTGTATCGGTCGAGTTCCCCATTCAAATTCATGTAACAGTGAGAAACGCACTGTCTTGGCGAAAGAAAGCGTTTTTGTACAACTTCATATAAATAGCTGTAACTTTTGATAGAAGACTCGGATACACATGTTTATGGCTTTATCTTATAGAACTCAAGGTCTCCGTGCTGGGAAAACAGGTTTTGCAGCTGTTTGAGCTAAGATTTCCAAGTTATTCACATAATGAAAACCTATACTTTGTTTCGGTCGAGTTCCCCATTCAAATGCATGTAACAGTGAGAAACGCACTGTCTTGGCGAAAGAAAGCGTTTTTGTACAACTTCATATAAATAGCTGTAACTTTTGATAGAAGACTCGGATACACATGTTTATGGCTTTATCTTATAGAACTCAAGGTCTCCGTGCTGGGCAAACAGGTTTTGCAGCTGTTTGAGCTAAGATTTCCAAGTTATTCACATAATGAAAACCTATACTTTGTTTCGGTCGAGTTCCCCATTCAAATGCATGTAACAGTGAGAAACGCACTGTCTTGGCGAAAGAAAGCGTTTTTGTACAACTTCATATAAATAGCTGTAACTTTTGATAGACGACTCAGACAAACATGTTTATGGCTTTATCTTATAGAACTCAAGGTTCCCGTGCTGGGAAAACAGGTTTTGCAGCTGTTTGAGCTAAGATTTCCAAGTTATTCACATAATGAAAACCTATACTTTGTTTCGGTGGAGTTCCCCATTCAAATGCATGTAACAGTGAGAAACGCACTGTCTTGGCGAAAGAAAGCGTTTTTGTACAACTTCATATGAATAGCTGTAACTTTTGATAGAAGACTCGGATACACATGTTTATGGCTTTATCTTATAGAACTCAAGGTCTCCGTGCTGGGCAAACAGGTTTTGCAGCTGTTTGAGCTAAGATTTCCAAGTTATTCACATAATGAAAACCTATACTTTGTTTCGGTCGAGTTCCCCATTCAAATGCATGTAACAGTGAGAAACGCACTGTCTTGGCGAAAGAAAGCGTTTTTGTACAACTTCATATAAATAGCTGTAACTTTTGATAGAAGACTCAGACAAACATGTTTATGGCTTTATCTTATAGAACTCAAGGTTCCCGTGCTGGGAAAACAGGTTTTGCAGCTGTTTGAGCTAAGATTTCCAAGTTATTCACATAATGAAAACCTATACTTTGTTTCGGTCGAGTTCCCCATTCAAATTCATGTAACAGTGAGAAACGCACTGTCTTGGCGAAAGAAAGCGTTTTTGTACAACTTCATATAAATAGCTGTAACTTTTGATAGAAGACTCGGATACACATGTTTATGGCTTTATCTTATAGAACTCAAGGTCTCCGTGCTGGGCAAACAGGTTTTGCAGCTGTTTGAGCTAAGATTTCCAAGTTATTCACATAATGAAAACCTATACTTTGTTTCGGTCGAGTTCCCCATTCAAATGCATGTAACAGTGAGAAACGCACTGTCTTGGCGAAAGAAAGCGTTTTTGTACAACTTCATATGAATAGCTGTAACTTTTGATAGAAGACTCGGATACACATGTTTATGGCCTTATATTATAGAACTCAAGGTCTCCGTGCTGGGAAAACAGGTTTTGCAGCTGTTTGAGCTAAGATTTCCAAGTTATTCACATAATGAAAACCTATACTTTGTTTCGGTCAAGTTCCCCATTCAAATGCATGTAACAGTGAGAAACGCACTGTCTTGGCGAAAGAAAACGTTTTTGTACAACTTCATAGAAATAGCTGTAACTTTTGATAGAAGACTCAGACAAACATGTTTATGGCCTTATATTATAGAACTCAAGGTCTCCGTGCTGGGCAAACAGGTTTTGCAGCTGTTTGAGCTAAGATTCCCAAGTTATTCACATAATGAAAACTTATACTTTGTTTCGGTGGAGTTCCCCATTCAAATGCATGTAACAGTGAGAAACGCACTGTCTTGGCGAAAGAAAGCGTTTTTGTACAACTTCATATAAATAGCTGTAACTTTTGATAGAAGACTCGGATACACATGTTTATGGCTTTATCTTATAGAACTCAAGGTTCCCGTGCTGGGCAAACAGGTTTTGCAGCTGTTTGAGCTAAGATTTCCAAGTTATTCACATAATGAAAACTTATACTTTGTTTCGGTGGAGTTCCCCATTCAAATGCATGTAACAGTGAGAAACGCACTGTCTTGGCGAAAGAAAGCGTTTTTGTACAACTTCATATAAATAGCTGTAACTTTTGATAGAAGACTCGGATACACATGTTTATGGCTTTATCTTATAGAACTCAAGGTCTCCGTGCTGGGCAAACAGGTTTTGCAGCTGTTTGAGCTAAGATTTCCAAGTTATTCACATAATGAAAACCTATACTTTGTTTCGGTCGAGTTCCCCATTCAAATGCATGTAACAGTGAGAAACGCACTGTCTTGGCGAAAGAAAGCGTTTTTGTACAACTTCATATAAATAGCTGTAACTTTTGATAGACGACTCAGGCAAACATGTTTATGGCTTTATCTTATAGAACTCAAGGTTCCCGTGCTGGGAAAACAGGTTTTGCAGCTGTTTGAGCTAAGATTTCCAAGTTATTCACATAATGAAAACCTATACTTTGTTTCGGTGGAGTTCCCCATTCAAATGCATGTAACAGTGAGAAACGCACTGTCTTGGCGAAAGAAAGCGTTTTTGTACAACTTCATATGAATAGCTGTAACTTTTGATAGAAGACTCGGATACACATGTTTATGGCTTTATCTTATAGAACTCAAGGTTCCCGTGCTGGGCAAACAGGTTTTGCAGCTGTTTGAGCTAAGATTTCCAAGTTATTCACATAATGAAAACCTATACTTTGTTTCGGTCGAGTTCCCCATTCAAATGCATGTAACAGTGAGAAACGCACTGTCTTGGCGAAAGAAAGCGTTTTTGTACAACTTCATATAAATAGCTGTAACTTTTGATAGAAGACTCAGACAAACATGTTTATGGCTTTATCTTATAGAACTCAAGGTCTCCGTGCTGGGCAAACAGGTTTTGCAGCTGTTTGAGCTAAGATTTCCAAGTTATTCACATAATGAAAACCTATACTTTGTTTCGGTCGAGTTCCCCATTCAAAATGCATGTAACAGTGAGAAACGCACTGTCTTGGCGAAAGAAAACGTTTTTGTACAACTTCATAGAAATAGCTGTAACTTTTGATAGAAGACTCAGACAAACATGTTTATGGCTTTATCTTATAGAACTCAAGGTCTCCGTGCTGGGCAAACAGGTTTTGCAGCTGTTTGAGCTAAGATTTCCAAGTTATTCACATAATGAAAACCTATACTTTGTTTCGGTCGAGTTCCCCATTCAAATGCATGTAACAGTGAGAAACGCACTGTCTTGGCGAAAGAAAGCGTTTTTGTACAACTTCATATGAATAGCTGTAACTTTTGATAGAAGACTCGGATACACATGTTTATGGCTTTATCTTATAGAACTCAAGGTTCCCGTGCTGGGCAAACAGGTTTTGCAGCTGTTTGAGCTAAGATTTCCAAGTTATTCACATAATGAAAACCTATACTTTGTTTCGGTCGAGTTCCCCATTCAAATGCATGTAACAGTGAGAAACGCACTGTCTTGGCGAAAGAAAGCGTTTTTGTACAACTTCATAGAAATAGCTGTAACTTTTGATAGAAGAGTCAGACAAACATGTTTATGGCTTTATCTTATAGAACTCAAGGTCTCCGTGCTGGGAAAACAGGTTTTGCAGCTGTTTGAGCTAAGATTTCCAAGTTATTCACATAATGAAAACCTATACTTTGTTTCGGTGGAGTTCCCCATTCAAAATGCATGTAACAGTGAGAAACGCACTGTCTTGGCGAAAGAAAACGTTTTTGTACAACTTCATAGAAATAGCTGTAACTTTTGATAGAAGACTCGGATACACATGTTTATGGCTTTATCTTATAGAACTCAAGGTTCCCGTGCTGGGCAAACAGGTTTTGCAGCTGTTTGAGCTAAGATTTCCAAGTTATTCACATAATGAAAACCTATACTTTGTTTCGGTCGAGTTCCCCATTCAAATGCATGTAACAGTGAGAAACGCACTGTCTTGGCGAAAGAAAGCGTTTTTGTACAACTTCATATAAATAGCTGTAACTTTTGATAGAAGACTCAGACAAACATGTTTATGGCTTTATCTTATAGAACTCAAGGTCTCCGTGCTGGGCAAACAGGTTTTGCAGCTGTTTGAGCTAAGATTTCCAAGTTATTCACATAATGAAAACCTATACTTTGTTTCGGTCGAGTTCCCCATTCAAAATGCATGTAACAGTGAGAAACGCACTGTCTTGGCGAAAGAAAACGTTTTTGTACAACTTCATAGAAATAGCTGTAACTTTTGATAGAAGACTCAGACAAACATGTTTATGGCTTTATCTTATAGAACCCAAGGTCTCCGTGCTGGGCAAACAGGTTTTGCAGCTGTTTGAGCTAAGATTTCCAAGTTATTCACATAATGAAAACTTATACTTTGTTTCGGTGGAGTTCCCCATTCAAATGCATGTAACAGTGAGAAACGCACTGTCTTGGCGAAAGAAAACGTTTTTGTACAACTTCATAGAAATAGCTGTAACTTTTGATAGAAGACTCAGACAAACATGTTTATGGCTTTATCTTATAGAACTCAAGGTTCCCGTGCTGGGAAAACAGGTTTTGCAGCTGTTTGAGCTAAGATTTCCAAGTTATTCACATAATGAAAACCTATACTTTGTTTCGGTGGAGTTCCCCATTCAAATGCATGTAACAGTGAGAAACGCACTGTCTTGGCGAAAGAAAGCTATTTTGTACAACTTCATATAAATAGCCGTAACTTTTGATAGAAGACTCGGATACACATGTTTATGGCTTTATCTTATAGAACTCAAGGTTCCCGTGCTGGGAAAACAGGTTTTGCAGCTGTTTGAGCTAAGATTTCCAAGTTATTCACATAATGAAAACCTATACTTTGTTTCGGTCGAGTTCCCCATTCAAAATGCATGTAACAGTGAGAAACGCACTGTCTTGGCGAAAGAAAACGTTTTTGTACAACTTCATAGAAATAGCTGTAACTTTTGATAGAAGACTCAGACAAACATGTTTATGGCTTTATCTTATAGAACTCAAGGTTCCCGTGCTGGGCAAACAGGTTTTGCAGCTGTTTGAGCTAAGATTTCCAAGTTATTCACATAATGAAAACCTATACTTTGTTTCGGTCGAGTTCCCCATTCAAATGCATGTAACAGTGAGAAACGCACTGTCTTGGCGAAAGAAAGCGTTTTTGTATAACTTCATATAAATAGCTGTAACTTTTGATAGAAGACTCAGACAAACATGTTTATGGCTTTATCTTATAGAACTCAAGGTCTCCGTGCTGGGCAAACAGGTTTTGCAGCTGTTTGAGCTAAGATTTCCAAGTTATTCACATAATGAAAACCTATACTTTGTTTCGGTCGAGTTCCCCATTCAAAATGCATGTAACAGTGAGAAACGCACTGTCTTGGCGAAAGAAAACGTTTTTGTACAACTTCATAGAAATAGCTGTAACTTTTGATAGAAGACTCAGACAAACATGTTTATGGCTTTATCTTATAGAACTCAAGGTTCCCGTGCTGGGCAAACAGGTTTTGCAGCTGTTTGAGCTAAGATTTCCAAGTTATTCACATAATGAAAACCTATACTTTGTTTCGGTCGAGTTCCCCATTCAAATGCATGTAACAGTGAGAAACGCACTGTCTTGGCGAAAGAAAGCGTTTTTGTATAACTTCATATAAATAGCTGTAACTTTTGATAGAAGACTCAGACAAACATGTTTATGGCTTTATCTTATAGAACTCAAGGTCTCCGTGCTGGGCAAACAGGTTTTGCAGCTGTTTGAGCTAAGATTTCCAAGTTATTCACATAATGAAAACCTATACTTTGTTTCGGTCGAGTTCCCCATTCAAATGCATGTAACAGTGAGAAACGCACTGTCTTGGCGAAAGAAAGCGTTTTTGTACAACTTCATATGAATAGCTGTAACTTTTGATAGAAGACTCGGATACACATGTTTATGGCTTTATCTTATAGAACTCAAGGTTCCCGTGCTGGGCAAACAGGTTTTGCAGCTGTTTGAGCTAAGATTTCCAAGTTATTCACATAATGAAAACCTATACTTTGTTTCGGTCGAGTTCCCCATTCAAAATGCATGTAACAGTGAGAAACGCACTGTCTTGGCGAAAGAAAACGTTTTTGTACAACTTCATAGAAATAGCTGTAACTTTTGATAGAAGACTCAGACAAACATGTTTATGGCTTTATCTTATAGAACTCAAGGTCTCCGTGCTGGGCAAACAGGTTTTGCAGCTGTTTGAGCTAAGATTTCCAAGTTATTCACATAATGAAAACCTATACTTTGTTTCGGTCGAGTTCCCCATTCAAATGCATGTAACAGTGAGAAACGCACTGTCTTGGCGAAAGAAAGCGTTTTTGTACAACTTCATATGAATAGCTGTAACTTTTGATAGAAGACTCGGATACACATGTTTATGGCTTTATCTTATAGAACTCAAGGTTCCCGTGCTGGGCAAACAGGTTTTGCAGCTGTTTGAGCTAAGATTTCCAAGTTATTCACATAATGAAAACCTATACTTTGTTTCGGTGGAGTTCCCCATTCAAATGCATGTAACAGTGAGAAACGCACTGTCTTGGCGAAAGAAAGCGTTTTTGTACAACTTCATAGAAATAGCTGTAACTTTTGATAGAAGAGTCAGACAAACATGTTTATGGCTTTATCTTATAGAACTCAAGGTCTCCGTGCTGGGAAAACAGGTTTTGCAGCTGTTTGAGCTAAGATTTCCAAGTTATTCACATAATGAAAACCTATACTTTGTTTCGGTGGAGTTCCCCATTCAAAATGCATGTAACAGTGAGAAACGCACTGTCTTGGCGAAAGAAAACGTTTTTGTACAACTTCATAGAAATAGCTGTAACTTTTGATAGAAGACTCAGACAAACATGTTTATGGCTTTATCTTATAGAACTCAAGGTCTCCGTGCTGGGCAAACAGGTTTTGCAGCTGTTTGAGCTAAGATTTCCAAGTTATTCACATAATGAAAACTTATACTTTGTTTCGGTGGAGTTCCCCATTCAAATGCATGTAACAGTGAGAAACGCACTGTCTTGGCGAAAGAAAACGTTTTTGTACAACTTCATAGAAATAGCTGTAACTTTTGATAGAAGACTCAGACAAACATGTTTATGGCTTTATCTTATAGAACTCAAGGTTCCCGTGCTGGGCAAACAGGTTTTGCAGCTGTTTGAGCTAAGATTTCCAAGTTATTCACATAATGAAAACTTATACTTTGTTTCGGTGGAGTTCCCCATTCAAATGCATGTAACAGTGAGAAACGCACTGTCTTGGCGAAAGAAAACGTTTTTGTACAACTTCATAGAAATAGCTGTAACTTTTGATAGAAGACTCAGACAAACATGTTTATGGCCTTATATTATAGAACTCAAGGTCTCCGTGCTGGGAAAACAGGTTTTGCAGCTGTTTGAGCTAAGATTTCCAAGTTATTCACATAATGAAAACTTATACTTTGTTTCGGTCGAGTTCCCCATTCAAATGTATGTAACAGTGAGAAACGCACTGTCTTGGCGAAAGAAAGCGTTTTTGTACAACTTCATATAAATAGCTGTAACTTTTGATAGAAGACTCGGATACACATGTTTATGGCTTTATCTTATAGAACTCAAGGTTCCCGTGCTGGGAAAACATTTGATAGAAGACTCAGACAAACATGTTTATGGCTTTATCTTATAGAACTCAAGGTCTCCGTGCTGGGAAAACAGGTTTTGCAGCTGTTTGAGCTAAGATTTCCAAGTTATTCACATAATGAAAACCTATACTTTGTTTCGGTCGAGTTCCCCATTCAAAATGCATGTAACAGTGAGAAACGCACTGTCTTGGCGAAAGAAAACGTTTTTGTACAACTTCATATAAATAGCTGTAACTTTTGATAGAAGACTCAGACAAACATGTTTATGGCTTTATCTTATAGAACTCAAGGTCTCCATGCTGGGAAAACAGGTTTTGCAGCTGTTTGAGCTAAGATTTCCAAGTTATTCACATAATGAAAACCTATACTTTGTTTCGGTCGAGTTCCCCATTCAAAATGCATGTAACAGTGAGAAACGCACTGTCTTGGCGAAAGAAAACGTTTTTGTACAACTTCATAGAAATAGCTGTAACTTTTGATAGAAGACTCAGACAAACATGTTTATGGCCTTATATTATAGAACTCAAGGTCTCCGTGCTGGGAAAACAGGTTTTGCAGCTGTTTGAGCTAAGATTTCCAAGTTATTCACATAATGAAAACCTATACTTTGTTTCGGTGGAGTTCCCCATTCAAATGCATGTAACAGTGAGAAACGCACTGTCTTGGCGAAAGAAAGCGTTTTTGTACAACTTCATATAAATAGCTGTAACTTTTGATAGAAGACTCGGATACACATGTTTATGGCTTTATCTTATAGAACTCAAGGTCTCCGTGCTGGGCAAACAGGTTTTGCAGCTGTTTGAGCTAAGATTTCCAAGTTATTCACATAATGAAAACCTATACTTTGTTTCGGTGGAGTTCCCCATTCAAATGCATGTAACAGTGAGAAACGCACTGTCTTGGCGAAAGAAAACGTTTTTGTACAACTTCATATAAATAGCTGTAACTTTTGATAGAAGACTCAGACAAACATGTTTATGGCTTTATCTTATAGAACTCAAGGTCTCCGTGCTGGGAAAACAGGTTTTGCAGCTGTTTGAGCTAAGATTTCCAAGTTATTCACATAATGAAAACCTATACTTTGTTTCGGTCGAGTTCCCCATTCAAAATGCATGTAACAGTGAGAAACGCACTGTCTTGGCGAAAGAAAACGTTTTTGTACAACTTCATAGAAATAGCTGTAACTTTTGATAGAAGACTCAGACAAACATGTTTATGGCCTTATATTATAGAACTCAAGGTCTCCGTGCTGGGAAAACAGGTTTTGCAGCTGTTTGAGCTAAGATTTCCAAGTTATTCACATAATGAAAACCTATACTTTGTTTCGGTGGAGTTCCCCATTCAAATGCATGTAACAGTGAGAAACGCACTGTCTTGGCGAAAGAAAGCGTTTTTGTACAACTTCATATAAATAGCTGTAACTTTTGATAGAAGACTCGGATACACATGTTTATGGCTTTATCTTATAGAACTCAAGGTCTCCGTGCTGGGCAAACAGGTTTTGCAGCTGTTTGAGCTAAGATTTCCAAGTTGTTCACATAATGAAAACCTATACTTTGTTTCGGTGGAGTTCCCCATTCAAATGCATGTAACAGTGAGAAACGCACTGTCTTGGCGAAAGAAAGCGTTTTTGTATAACTTCATATAAATAGCTGTAACTTTTGATAGAAGACTCAGACAAACATGTTTATGGCTTTATCTTATAGAACTCAAGGTCTCCGTGCTGGAAAAACAGGTTTTGCAGCTGTTTGAGCTAAGATTTCCAAGTTATTCGCATAATGAAAACTTATAATTTGTTTCGGTGGAGTTCCCCATTCAAATGCATGTAACAGTGAGAAACGCACTGTCTTGGCGAAAGAAAGCGTTTTTGTACAACTTCATATAAATAGCCGTAACTTTTGATAGAAGACTCAGACAAACATGTTTATGGCTTTATCTTATAGAACTCAAGGTTCCCGTGCTGGGAAAACAGGTTTTGCAGCTGTTTGAGCTAAGATTTCCAAGTTATTCACATAATGAAAACCTATACTTTGTTTCGGTGGAGTTCCCCATTCAAATGCATGTAACAGTGAGAAACGCACTGTCTTGGCGAAAGAAAGCGTTTTTGTACAACTTCATATAAATAGCCGTAACTTTTGATAGAAGACTCAGACAAACATGTTTATGGCTTTATCTTATAGAACTCAAGGTTCCCGTGCTGGGAAAACAGGTTTTGCAGCTGTTTGAGCTAAGATTTCCAAGTTATTCACATAATGAAAACCTATACTTTGTTTCGGTCGAGTTCCCCATTCAAATGCATGTAACAGTGAGAAACGCACTGTCTTGGCGAAAGAAAGCTATTTTGTACAACTTCATAGAAATAGCTGTAACTTTTGATAGAAGTCTCAGACAAACATGTTTATGGCTTTGTCTTATAGAACTCAAGGTCTCCGTGCTGGGAAAACAGGTTTTGCAGCTGTTTGAGCTAAGATTTCCAAGTTATTCACATAATGAAAACCTATACTTTGTTTCGGTGGAGTTCCCCATTCAAATGCATGTAACAGTGAGAAACGCACTGTCTTGGCGAAAGAAAGCGTTTTTGTATAACTTCATATAAATAGCTGTAACTTTTGATAGAAGACTCAGACAAACATGTTTATGGCTTTATCTTATAGAACTCAAGGTCTCCGTGCTGGGAAAACAGGTTTTGCAGCTGTTTGAGCTAAGATTTCCAAGTTATTCACATAATGAAAACCTATACTTTGTTTCGGTCGAGTTCCCCATTCAAAATGCATGTAACAGTGAGAAACGCACTGTCTTGGCGAAAGAAAACGTTTTTGTACAACTTCATATAAATAGCTGTAACTTTTGATAGAAGACTCAGACAAACATGTTTATGGCTTTATCTTATAGAACTCAAGGTCTCCATGCTGGGAAAACAGGTTTTGCAGCTGTTTGAGCTAAGATTTCCAAGTTATTCACATAATGAAAACCTATACTTTGTTTCGGTCGAGTTCCCCATTCAAAATGCATGTAACAGTGAGAAACGCACTGTCTTGGCGAAAGAAAACGTTTTTGTACAACTTCATAGAAATAGCTGTAACTTTTGATAGAAGACTCAGACAAACATGTTTATGGCCTTATATTATAGAACTCAAGGTCTCCGTGCTGGGAAAACAGGTTTTGCAGCTGTTTGAGCTAAGATTTCCAAGTTATTCACATAATGAAAACCTATACTTTGTTTCGGTGGAGTTCCCCATTCAAATGCATGTAACAGTGAGAAACGCACTGTCTTGGCGAAAGAAAGCGTTTTTGTACAACTTCATATAAATAGCTGTAACTTTTGATAGAAGACTCGGATACACATGTTTATGGCTTTATCTTATAGAACTCAAGGTCTCCGTGCTGGGCAAACAGGTTTTGCAGCTGTTTGAGCTAAGATTTCCAAGTTATTCACATAATGAAAACCTATACTTTGTTTCGGTGGAGTTCCCCATTCAAATGCATGTAACAGTGAGAAACGCACTGTCTTGGCGAAAGAAAACGTTTTTGTACAACTTCATATAAATAGCTGTAACTTTTGATAGAAGACTCAGACAAACATGTTTATGGCTTTATCTTATAGAACTCAAGGTCTCCGTGCTGGGAAAACAGGTTTTGCAGCTGTTTGAGCTAAGATTTCCAAGTTATTCACATAATGAAAACCTATACTTTGTTTCGGTCGAGTTCCCCATTCAAAATGCATGTAACAGTGAGAAACGCACTGTCTTGGCGAAAGAAAACGTTTTTGTACAACTTCATAGAAATAGCTGTAACTTTTGATAGAAGACTCAGACAAACATGTTTATGGCCTTATATTATAGAACTCAAGGTCTCTGTGCTGGGAAAACAGGTTTTGCAGCTGTTTGAGCTAAGATTTCCAAGTTATTCACATAATGAAAACCTATACTTTGTTTCGGTGGAGTTCCCCATTCAAATGCATGTAACAGTGAGAAACGCACTGTCTTGGCGAAAGAAAGCGTTTTTGTATAACTTCATATAAATAGCTGTAACTTTTGATAGAAGACTCAGACAAACATGTTTATGGCTTTATCTTATAGAACTCAAGGTCTCCGTGCTGGAAAAACAGGTTTTGCAGCTGTTTGAGCTAAGATTTCCAAGTTATTCGCATAATGAAAACTTATAATTTGTTTCGGTGGAGTTCCCCATTCAAATGCATGTAACAGTGAGAAACGCACTGTCTTGGCGAAAGAAAGCGTTTTTGTACAACTTCATATAAATAGCCGTAACTTTTGATAGAAGACTCAGACAAACATGTTTATGGCTTTATCTTATAGAACTCAAGGTTCCCGTGCTGGGAAAACAGGTTTTGCAGCTGTTTGAGCTAAGATTTCCAAGTTATTCACATAATGAAAACCTATACTTTGTTTCGGTGGAGTTCCCCATTCAAATGCATGTAACAGTGAGAAACGCACTGTCTTGGCGAAAGAAAGCGTTTTTGTACAACTTCATATAAATAGCCGTAACTTTTGATAGAAGACTCAGACAAACATGTTTATGGCTTTATCTTATAGAACTCAAGGTTCCCGTGCTGGGAAAACAGGTTTTGCAGCTGTTTGAGCTAAGATTTCCAAGTTATTCACATAATGAAAACCTATACTTTGTTTCGGTCGAGTTCCCCATTCAAATGCATGTAACAGTGAGAAACGCACTGTCTTGGCGAAAGAAAGCTATTTTGTACAACTTCATAGAAATAGCTGTAACTTTTGATAGAAGTCTCAGACAAACATGTTTATGGCTTTGTCTTATAGAACTCAAGGTCTCCGTGCTGGGAAAACAGGTTTTGCAGCTGTTTGAGCTAAGATTTCCAAGTTATTCACATAATGAAAACCTATACTTTGTTTCGGTGGAGTTCCCCATTCAAAATGCATGTAACAGTGAGAAACGCACTGTCTTGGCGAAAGAAAACGTTTTTGTACAACTTCATAGAAATAGCTGTAACTTTTGATAGAAGACTCGGATACACATGTTTATGGCTTTATCTTATAGAACTCAAGGTCTCCGTGCTGGGCAAACAGGTTTTGCAGCTGTTTGAGCTAAGATTTCCAAGTTATTCACATAATGAAAACCTATACTTTGTTTCGGTGGAGTTCCCCATTCAAATGCATGTAACAGTGAGAAACGCACTGTCTTGGCGAAAGAAAGCGTTTTTGTACAACTTCATATAAATAGCTGTAACTTTTGATGGAAGACTCAGACAAACATGTTTATGGCTTTATCTTATAGAACTCAAGGTCTCCGTCCTGGGAAAACAGGTTTTGCAGCTGTTTGAGCTAAGATTTCCAAGTTATTCACATAATGAAAACCTATACTTTGTTTCGGTCGAGTTCCCCATTCAAAATGCATGTAACAGTGAGAAACGCACTGTCTTGGCGAAAGAAAACGTTTTTGTACAACTTCATAGAAATAGCTGTAACTTTTGATAGAAGACTCAGACAAACATGTTTATGGCTTTATCTTATAGAACTCAAGGTCTCCGTGCTGGGCAAACAGGTTTTGCAGCTGTTTGAGCTAAGATTTCCAAGTTATTCACATAATGAAAACCTATACTTTGTTTCAGTCGAGTTCCCCATTCAAAATGCATGTAACAGTGAGAAACGCACTGTCTTGGCGAAAGAAAACGTTTTTGTACAACTTCATAGAAATAGCTGTAACTTTTGATAGAAGACTCAGACAAACATGTTTATGGCTTTATCTTATAGAACTCAAGGTCTCCGTGCTGGGCAAACAGGTTTTGCAGCTGTTTGAGCTAAGATTTCCAAGTTATTCACATAATGAAAACTTATACTTTGTTTCGGTGGAGTTCCCCATTCAAATGCATGTAACAGTGAGAAACGCACTGTCTTGGCGAAAGAAAACGTTTTTGTACAACTTCATAGAAATAGCTGTAACTTTTGATAGAAGTCTCAGACAAACATGTTTATGGCCTTATATTATAGAACTCAAGGTCTCCGTGCTGGGAAAACAGGTTTTGCAGCTGTTTGAGCTAAGATTTCCAAGTTATTCACATAATGAAAACTTATACTTTGTTTCGGTCGAGTTCCCCATTCAAATGTATGTAACAGTGAGAAATGCACTGTCTTGGCGAAAGAAAGCGTTTTTGTACAACTTCATATAAATAGCTGTAACTTTTGATAGAAGACTCGGATACACATGTTTATGGCTTTATCTTATAGAACTCAAGGTTCCCGTGCTGGGAAAACTTTTGATAGAAGACTCAGACAAACATGTTTATGGCTTTATCTTATAGAACTCAAGGTCTCCGTGCTGGGAAAACAGGTTTTGCAGCTGTTTCAGCTAAGATTTCCAAGTTATTCACATAATGAAAACCTATACTTTGTTTCGGTCGAGTTCCCCATTCAAAATGCATGTAACAGTGAGAAACGCACTGTCTTGGCGAAAGAAAACGTTTTTGTACAACTTCATAGAAATAGCTGTAACTTTTGATAGAAGACTCGGATACACATGTTTATGGCTTTATCTTATAGAACTCAAGGTCTCCGTGCTGGGCAAACAGGTTTTGCAGCTGTTTGAGCTAAGATTTCCAAGTTATTCACATAATGAAAACCTATACTTTGTTTCAGTCGAGTTCCCCATTCAAATGCATGTAACAGTGAGAAACGCACTGTCTTGGCGAAAGAAAGCGTTTTTGTACAACTTCATATAAATAGCTGTAACTTTTGATAGAAGACTCAGACAAACATGTTTATGGCTTTATCTTATAGAACTCAAGGTCTCCGTGCTGGGAAAACAGGTTTTGCAGCTGTTTGAGCTAAGATTTCCAAGTTATTCACATAATGAAAACCTATACTTTGTTTCGGTCGAGTTCCCCATTCAAAATGCATGTAACAGTGAGAAACGCACTGTCTTGGCGAAAGAAAACGTTTTTGTACAACTTCATAGAAATAGCTGTAACTTTTGATAGAAGACTCAGACAAACATGTTTATGGCTTTATCTTATAGAACTCAAGGTTCCCGTGCTGGGAAAACAGGTTTTGCAGCTGTTTGAGCTAAGATTTCCAAGTTATTCACATAATGAAAACCTATACTTTGTTTCGGTGGAGTTCCCCATTCAAATGCATGTAACAGTGAGAAACGCACTGTCTTGGCGAAAGAAAGCGTTTTTGTATAACTTCATATAAATAGCTGTAACTTTTGATAGAAGACTCAGACAAACATGTTTATGGCTTTATCTTATAGAACTCAAGGTCTCCGTGCTGGGAAAACAGGTTTTGCAGCTGTTTGAGCTAAGATTTCCAAGTTATTCACATAATGAAAACCTATACTTTGTTTCGGTGGAGTTCCCCATTCAAATGCATGTAACAGTGAGAAACCCACTGTCTTGGCGAAAGAAAGCGTTTTTGTACAACTTCATATAAATAGCTGTAACTTTTGATAGAAGACGCAGACAAACATGTTTATGGCTTTATCTTATAGAACTCAAGGTCTCCGTGCTGGGAAAACAGGTTTTGCAGCTGTTTGAGCTAAGATTTCCAAGTTATTCACATAATGAAAACCTATACTTTGTTTCGGTCGAGTTCCCCATTCAAATGCATGTAACAGTGAGAAACGCACTGTCTTGGCGAAAGAAAGCGTTTTTGTACAACTTCATATAAATAGCTGTAACTTTTGATAGAAGACTCGGATACACATGTTTATGGCTTTATCTTATAGAACTCAAGGTCTCCGTGCTGGGCAAACAGGTTTTGCAGCTGTTTGAGCTAAGATTTCCAAGTTATTCACATAATGAAAACCTATACTTTGTTTCGGTGGAGTTCCCCATTCAAATGCATGTAACAGTGAGAAACGCACTGTCTTGGCGAAAGAAAACGTTTTTGTACAACTTCATATAAATAGCTGTAACTTTTGATAGAAGACTCAGACAAACATGTTTATGGCTTTATCTTATAGAACTCAAGGTCTCCGTGCTGGGAAAACAGGTTTTGCAGCTGTTTGAGCTAAGATTTCCAAGTTATTCACATAATGAAAACCTATACTTTGTTTCGGTCGAGTTCCCCATTCAAAATGCATGTAACAGTGAGAAACGCACTGTCTTGGCGAAAGAAAACGTTTTTGTACAACTTCATAGAAATAGCTGTAACTTTTGATAGAAGACTCAGACAAACATGTTTATGGCCTTATATTATAGAACTCAAGGTCTCCGTGCTGGGAAAACAGGTTTTGCAGCTGTTTGAGCTAAGATTTCCAAGTTATTCACATAATGAAAACCTATACTTTGTTTCGGTGGAGTTCCCCATTCAAATGCATGTAACAGTGAGAAACGCACTGTCTTGGCGAAAGAAAGCGTTTTTGTACAACTTCATATAAATAGCTGTAACTTTTGATAGAAGACTCGGATACACATGTTTATGGCTTTATCTTATAGAACTCAAGGTCTCCGTGCTGGGCAAACAGGTTTTGCAGCTGTTTGAGCTAAGATTTCCAAGTTATTCACATAATGAAAACCTATACTTTGTTTCGGTGGAGTTCCCCATTCAAATGCATGTAACAGTGAGAAACGCACTGTCTTGGCGAAAGAAAGCGTTTTTGTACAACTTCATATAAATAGCTGTAACTTTTGATAGAAGACTCAGACAAACATGTTTATGGCTTTATCTTATAGAACTCAAGGTCTCCGTGCTGGAAAAACAGGTTTTGCAGCTGTTTGAGCTAAGATTTCCAAGTTATTCGCATAATGAAAACTTATAATTTGTTTCGGTGGAGTTCCCCATTCAAATGCATGTAACAGTGAGAAACGCACTGTCTTGGCGAAAGAAAGCGTTTTTGTACAACTTCATATAAATAGCCGTAACTTTTGATAGAAGACTCAGACAAACATGTTTATGGCTTTATCTTATAGAACTCAAGGTTCCCGTGCTGGGAAAACAGGTTTTGCAGCTGTTTGAGCTAAGATTTCCAAGTTATTCACATAATGAAAACCTATACTTTGTTTCGGTCGAGTTCCCCATTCAAATGCATGTAACAGTGAGAAACGCACTGTCCTGGCGAAAGAAAGCTATTTTGTACAACTTCATAGAAATAGCTGTAACTTTTGATAGAAGTCTCAGACAAACATGTTTATGGCTTTGTCTTATAGAACTCAAGGTCTCCGTGCTGGGAAAACAGGTTTTGCAGCTGTTTGAGCTAAGATTTCCAAGTTATTCACATAATGAAAACTTATACTTTGTTTCGGTCGAGTTCCCCATTCAAAATGCATGTAACAGTGAGAAACGCACTGTCTTGGCGAAAGAAAGCGTTTTTGTACAACTTCATAGAAATAGCTGTAACTTTTGATAGAAGACTCGGATACACATGTTTATGGCTTTATCTTATAGAACTCAAGGTCTCCGTGCTGGGCAAACAGGTTTTGCAGCTGTTTGAGCTAAGATTTCCAAGCTATTCACATAATGAAAACCTATACTTTGTTTCGGTCGAGTTCCCCATTCAAATGCATGTAACAGTGAGAAACGCACTGTCTTGGCGAAAGAAAGCGTTTTTGTACAACTTCATATAAATAGCTGTAACTTTTGATAGAAGACTTAGACAAACATGTTTATGGCTTTATCTTATAGAACTCAAGGTTCCCGTGCTGGGAAAACAGGTTTTGCAGCTGTTTGAGCTAAGATTTCCAAGTTATTCACATAATGAAAACCTATACTTTGTTTCGGTCGAGTTCCCCATTCAAATGCATGTAACAGTGAGAAACGCACTGTCTTGGCGAAAGAAAGCTATTTTGTACAACTTCATATAAATAGCTGTAACTTTTGATAGAAGACTTAGACAAACATGTTTATGGCTTTATCTTATAGAACTCAAGGTCTCCGTGCTGGGAAAACAGGTTTTGCAGCTGTTTGAGCTAAGATTTCCAAGTTATTCACATAATGAAAACTTATACTTTGTTTCGGTCGAGTTCCCCATTCAAAATGCATGTAACAGTGAGAAACGCACTGTCTTGGCGAAAGAAAGCGTTTTTGTACAACTTCATAGAAATAGCTGTAACTTTTGATAGAAGACTCGGATACACATGTTTATGGCTTTATCTTATAGAACTCAAGGTCTCCGTGCTGGGCAAACAGGTTTTGCAGCTGTTTGAGCTAAGATTTCCAAGCTATTCACATAATGAAAACCTATACTTTGTTTCGGTCGAGTTCCCCATTCAAATGCATGTAACAGTGAGAAACGCACTGTCTTGGCGAAAGAAAGCGTTTTTGTACAACTTCATATAAATAGCTGTAACTTTTGATAGAAGACTTAGACAAACATGTTTATGGCTTTATCTTATAGAACTCAAGGTTCCCGTGCTGGGAAAACAGGTTTTGCAGCTGTTTGAGCTAAGATTTCCAAGTTATTCACATAATGAAAACTTATACTTTGTTTCGGTCGAGTTCCCCATTCAAAATGCATGTAACAGTGAGAAACGCACTGTCTTGGCGAAAGAAAGCGTTTTTGTACAACTTCATAGAAATAGCTGTAACTTTTGATAGAAGACTCGGATACACATGTTTATGGCTTTATCTTATAGAACTCAAGGTCTCCGTGCTGGGCAAACAGGTTTTGCAGCTGTTTGAGCTAAGATTTCCAAGCTATTCACATAATGAAAACCTATACTTTGTTTCGGTCGAGTTCCCCATTCAAATGCATGTAACAGTGAGAAACGCACTGTCTTGGCGAAAGAAAGCGTTTTTGTACAACTTCATATAAATAGCTGTAACTTTTGATAGAAGACTCGGATACACATGTTTATGGCTTTATCTTATAGAACTCAAGGTCTCCGTGCTGGGCAAACAGGTTTTGCAGCTGTTTGAGCTAAGATTTCCAAGTTATTCACATAATGAAAACCTATACTTTGTTTCGGTCGAGTTCCCCATTCAAATGCATGTAACAGTGAGAAACGCACTGTCTTGGCGAAAGAAAGCGTTTTTGTACAACTTCATATAAATAGCCGTAACTTTTGATAGAAGACTCAGACAAACATGTTTATGGCTTTATCTTATAGAACTCAAGGTCTCCGTGCTGGGCAAACAGGTTTTGCAGCTGTTTGAGCTAAGATTTCCAAGTTATTCACATAATGAAAACCTATACTTTGTTTCGGTGGAGTTCCCCATTCAAATGCATGTAACAGTGAGAAACGCACTGTCTTGGCGAAAGAAAGCTATTTTGTACAACTTCATATAAATAGCTGTAACTTTTGATAGAAGACTCAGACAAACATGTTTATGGCTTTATCTTATAGAACTCAAGGTCTCCGTGCTGGGAAAACAGGTTTTGCAGCTGTTTGAGCTAAGATTTCCAAGTTATTCACATAATGAAAACTTATACTTTGTTTCGGTCGAGTTCCCCATTCAAAATGCATGTAACAGTGAGAAACGCACTGTCTTGGCGAAAGAAAGCGTTTTTGTACAACTTCATAGAAATAGCTGTAACTTTTGATAGAAGACTCGGATACACATGTTTATGGCTTTATCTTATAGAACTCAAGGTCTCCGTGCTGGGCAAACAGGTTTTGCAGCTGTTTGAGCTAAGATTTCCAAGCTATTCACATAATGAAAACCTATACTTTGTTTCGGTCGAGTTCCCCATTCAAATGCATGTAACAGTGAGAAACGCACTGTCTTGGCGAAAGAAAGCGTTTTTGTACAACTTCATAGAAATAGCTGTAACTTTTGATAGAAGACTCGGATACACATGTTTATGGCTTTATCTTATAGAACTCAAGGTCTCCGTGCTGGGCAAACAGGTTTTGCAGCTGTTTGAGCTAAGATTTCCAAGTTATTCACATAATGAAAACCTATACTTTGTTTCGGTCGAGTTCCCCATTCAAATGCATGTAACAGTGAGAAACGCACTGTCTTGGCGAAAGAAAGCTTTTTTGTACAACTTCATAGAAATAGCTGTAACTTTTGATAGAAGACTCAGACAAACATGTTTATGGCTTTATCTTATAGAACTCAAGGTCTCCGTGCTGGGAAAACAGGTTTTGCAGCTGTTTGAGCTAAGATTTCCAAGTTATTCACATAATGAAAACCTATACTTTGTTTCGGTCGGGTTCCCCATTCAAATGCATGTAACAGTGAGAAACGCACTGTCTTGGCGAAAGAAAGCGTTTTTGTACAACTTCATATAAATAGCCGTAACTTTTGATAGAAGACTCGGATACACATGTTTATGGCTTTATCTTATAGAACTCAAGGTCTCCGTGCTGGGCAAACAGGTTTTGCAGCTGTTTGAGCTAAGATTTCCAAGTTATTCACATAATGAAAACCTATACTTTGTTTCGGTCGAGTTCCCCATTCAAAATGCATGTAACAGTGAGAAACGCACTGTCTTGGCGAAAGAAAACGTTTTTGTACAACTTCATAGAAATAGCTGTAACTTTTGATAGAAGACTCAGACAAACATGTTTATGGCCTTATATTATAGAACTCAAGGTCTCCGTGCTGGGAAAACAGGTTTTGCAGCTGTTTGAGCTAAGATTTCCAAGTTATTCACATAATGAAAACCTATACTTTGTTTCGGTCGAGTTCCCCATTCAAATGCATGTAACAGTGAGAAACGCACTGTCTTGGCGAAAGAAAGCGTTTTTGTACAACTTCATATAAATAGCCGTAACTTTTGATAGAAGACTCAGACAAACATGTTTATGGCTTTATCTTATAGAACTCAAGGTTCCCGTGCTGGGCAAACAGGTTTTGCAGCTGTTTGAGCTAAGATTTCCAAGTTATTCACATAATGAAAACCTATACTTTGTTTCGGTCGAGTTCCCCATTCAAATGCATGTAACAGTGAGAAACGCACTGTCTTGGCGAAAGAAAGCGTTTTTGTACAACTTCATATAAATAGCTGTAACTTTTGATAGAAGACTTAGACAAACATGTTTATGGCTTTATCTTATAGAACTCAAGGTTCCCGTGCTGGGAAAACAGGTTTTGCAGCTGTTTGAGCTAAGATTTCCAAGTTATTCACATAATGAAAACCTATACTTTGTTTCGGTCGAGTTCCCCATTCAAATGCATGTAACAGTGAGAAACGCACTGTCTTGGCGAAAGAAAGCTATTTTGTACAACTTCATATAAATAGCTGTAACTTTTGATAGAAGACTCAGACAAACATGTTTATGGCTTTATCTTATAGAACTCAAGGTCTCCGTGCTGGGAAAACAGGTTTTGCAGCTGTTTGAGCTAAGATTTCCAAGTTATTCACATAATGAAAACTTATACTTTGTTTCGGTCGAGTTCCCCATTCAAATGCATGTAACAGTGAGAAACGCACTGTCTTGGCGAAAGAAAGCGTTTTTGTACAACTTCATATAAATAGCTGTAACTTTTGATAGAAGACTCGGATACACATGTTTATGGCTTTATCTTATAGAACTCAAGGTCTCCGTGCTGGGCAAACAGGTTTTGCAGCTGTTTGAGCTAAGATTTCCAAGTTATTCACATAATGAAAACCTATACTTTGTTTCGGTGGAGTTCCCCATTCAAATGCATGTAACAGTGAGAAACGCACTGTCTTGGCGAAAGAAAGCGTTTTTGTATAACTTCATAGAAATAGCTGTAACTTTTGATAGAAGACTCAGACAAACATGTTTATGTCTTTATCTTATAGAACTCAAGGTCTCCGTGCTGGGAAAACAGGTTTTGCAGCTGTTTGAGCTAAGATTTCCAAGTTATTCACATAATGAAAACTTATACTTTGTTTCGGTCGAGTTCCCCATTCAAAATGCATGTAACAGTGAGAAACGCACTGTCTTGGCGAAAGAAAGCGTTTTTGTACAACTTCGTAGAAATAGCTGTAACTTTTGATAGAAGACTCGGATACACATGTTTATGGCTTTATCTTATAGAACTCAAGGTCTCCGTGCTGGGCAAACAGGTTTTGCAGCTGTTTGAGCTAAGATTTCCAAGCTATTCACATAATGAAAACCTATACTTTGTTTCGGTCGAGTTCCCCATTCAAATGCATGTAACAGTGAGAAACGCACTGTCTTGGCGAAAGAAAGCGTTTTTGTACAACTTCGTAGAAATAGCTGTAACTTTTGATAGAAGACTCGGATACACATGTTTATGGCTTTATCTTATAGAACTCAAGGTCTCCGTGCTGGGCAAACAGGTTTTGCAGCTGTTTGAGCTAAGATTTCCAAGTTATTCACATAATGAAAACCTATACTTTGTTTCGGTCGAGTTCCCCATTCAAATGCATGTAACAGTGAGAAACGCACTGTCTTGGCGAAAGAAAGCTTTTTTGTACAACTTCATAGAAATAGCTGTAACTTTTGATAGAAGACTCAGACAAACATGTTTATGGCTTTATCTTATAGAACTCAAGGTCTCCGTGCTGGGAAAACAGGTTTTGCAGCTGTTTGAGCTAAGATTTCCAAGTTATTCACATAATGAAAACCTATACTTTGTTTCGGTCGGGTTCCCCATTCAAATGCATGTAACAGTGAGAAACGCACTGTCTTGGCGAAAGAAAGCGTTTTTGTACAACTTCATATAAATAGCCGTAACTTTTGATAGAAGACTCGGATACACATGTTTATGGCTTTATCTTATAGAACTCAAGGTCTCCGTGCTGGGCAAACAGGTTTTGCAGCTGTTTGAGCTAAGATTTCCAAGTTATTCACATAATGAAAACCTATACTTTGTTTCGGTCGAGTTCCCCATTCAAAATGCATGTAACAGTGAGAAACGCACTGTCTTGGCGAAAGAAAACGTTTTTGTACAACTTCATAGAAATAGCTGTAACTTTTGATAGAAGACTCAGACAAACATGTTTATGGCCTTATATTATAGAACTCAAGGTCTCCGTGCTGGGAAAACAGGTTTTGCAGCTGTTTGAGCTAAGATTTCCAAGTTATTCACATAATGAAAACCTATACTTTGTTTCGGTCGAGTTCCCCATTCAAATGCATGTAACAGTGAGAAACGCACTGTCTTGGCGAAAGAAAGCGTTTTTGTACAACTTCATATAAATAGCCGTAACTTTTGATAGAAGACTCAGACAAACATGTTTATGGCTTTATCTTATAGAACTCAAGGTTCCCGTGCTGGGCAAACAGGTTTTGCAGCTGTTTGAGCTAAGATTTCCAAGTTATTCACATAATGAAAACCTATACTTTGTTTCGGTCGAGTTCCCCATTCAAATGCATGTAACAGTGAGAAACGCACTGTCTTGGCGAAAGAAAGCGTTTTTGTACAACTTCATATAAATAGCTGTAACTTTTGATAGAAGACTTAGACAAACATGTTTATGGCTTTATCTTATAGAACTCAAGGTTCCCGTGCTGGGAAAACAGGTTTTGCAGCTGTTTGAGCTAAGATTTCCAAGTTATTCACATAATGAAAACCTATACTTTGTTTCGGTCGAGTTCCCCATTCAAATGCATGTAACAGTGAGAAACGCACTGTCTTGGCGAAAGAAAGCTATTTTGTACAACTTCATATAAATAGCTGTAACTTTTGATAGAAGACTCAGACAAACATGTTTATGGCTTTATCTTATAGAACTCAAGGTCTCCGTGCTGGGAAAACAGGTTTTGCAGCTGTTTGAGCTAAGATTTCCAAGTTATTCACATAATGAAAACTTATACTTTGTTTCGGTCGAGTTCCCCATTCAAATGCATGTAACAGTGAGAAACGCACTGTCTTGGCGAAAGAAAGCGTTTTTGTACAACTTCATATAAATAGCTGTAACTTTTGATAGAAGACTCGGATACACATGTTTATGGCTTTATCTTATAGAACTCAAGGTCTCCGTGCTGGGCAAACAGGTTTTGCAGCTGTTTGAGCTAAGATTTCCAAGTTATTCACATAATGAAAACCTATACTTTGTTTCGGTGGAGTTCCCCATTCAAATGCATGTAACAGTGAGAAACGCACTGTCTTGGCGAAAGAAAGCGTTTTTGTATAACTTCATAGAAATAGCTGTAACTTTTGATAGAAGACTCAGACAAACATGTTTATGTCTTTATCTTATAGAACTCAAGGTCTCCGTGCTGGGAAAACAGGTTTTGCAGCTGTTTGAGCTAAGATTTCCAAGTTATTCACATAATGAAAACTTATACTTTGTTTCGGTCGAGTTCCCCATTCAAAATGCATGTAACAGTGAGAAACGCACTGTCTTGGCGAAAGAAAGCGTTTTTGTACAACTTCGTAGAAATAGCTGTAACTTTTGATAGAAGACTCGGATACACATGTTTATGGCTTTATCTTATAGAACTCAAGGTCTCCGTGCTGGGCAAACAGGTTTTGCAGCTGTTTGAGCTAAGATTTCCAAGCTATTCACATAATGAAAACCTATACTTTGTTTCGGTCGAGTTCCCCATTCAAATGCATGTAACAGTGAGAAACGCACTGTCTTGGCGAAAGAAAGCGTTTTTGTACAACTTCATATAAATAGCTGTAACTTTTGATAGAAGACTTAGACAAACATGTTTATGGCTTTATCTTATAGAACTCAAGGTTCCCGTGCTGGGAAAACAGGTTTTGCAGCTGTTTGAGCTAAGATTTCCAAGTTATTCACATAATGAAAACCTATACTTTGTTTCGGTCGAGTTCCCCATTCAAATGCATGTAACAGTGAGAAACGCACTGTCTTGGCGAAAGAAAGCTATTTTGTACAACTTCATATAAATAGCTGTAACTTTTGATAGAAGACTTAGACAAACATGTTTATGGCTTTATCTTATAGAACTCAAGGTCTCCGTGCTGGGAAAACAGGTTTTGCAGCTGTTTGAGCTAAGATTTCCAAGTTATTCACATAATGAAAACTTATACTTTGTTTCGGTCGAGTTCCCCATTCAAAATGCATGTAACAGTGAGAAACGCACTGTCTTGGCGAAAGAAAGCGTTTTTGTACAACTTCATAGAAATAGCTGTAACTTTTGATAGAAGACTCGGATACACATGTTTATGGCTTTATCTTATAGAACTCAAGGTCTCCGTGCTGGGCAAACAGGTTTTGCAGCTGTTTGAGCTAAGATTTCCAAGCTATTCACATAATGAAAACCTATACTTTGTTTCGGTCGAGTTCCCCATTCAAATGCATGTAACAGTGAGAAACGCACTGTCTTGGCGAAAGAAAGCGTTTTTGTACAACTTCATATAAATAGCTGTAACTTTTGATAGAAGACTTAGACAAACATGTTTATGGCTTTATCTTATAGAACTCAAGGTTCCCGTGCTGGGAAAACAGGTTTTGCAGCTGTTTGAGCTAAGATTTCCAAGTTATTCACATAATGAAAACCTATACTTTGTTTCGGTCGAGTTCCCCATTCAAATGCATGTAACAGTGAGAAACGCACTGTCTTGGCGAAAGAAAGCTATTTTGTACAACTTCATATAAATAGCTGTAACTTTTGATAGAAGACTCAGACAAACATGTTTATGGCTTTATCTTATAGAACTCAAGGTCTCCGTGCTGGGAAAACAGGTTTTGCAGCTGTTTGAGCTAAGATTTCCAAGTTATTCACATAATGAAAACCTATACTTTGTTTCGGTCGGGTTCCCCATTCAAATGCATGTAACAGTGAGAAACGCACTGTCTTGGCGAAAGAAAGCGTTTTTGTACAACTTCATATAAATAGCCGTAACTTTTGATAGAAGACTCCGATACACATGTTTATGGCTTTATCTTATAGAACTCAAGGTCTCCGTGCTGGGCAAACAGGTTTTGCAGCTGTTTGAGCTAAGATTTCCAAGCTATTCACATAATGAAAACCTATACTTTGTTTCGGTCGAGTTCCCCATTCAAATGCATGTAACAGTGAGAAACGCACTGTCTTGGCGAAAGAAAGCGTTTTTGTACAACTTCATAGAAATAGCTGTAACTTTTGATAGAAGACTCGGATACACATGTTTATGGCTTTATCTTATAGAACTCAAGGTCTCCGTGCTGGGCAAACAGGTTTTGCAGCTGTTTGAGCTAAGATTTCCAAGTTATTCACATAATGAAAACCTATACTTTGTTTCGGTCGAGTTCCCCATTCAAATGCATGTAACAGTGAGAAACGCACTGTCTTGGCGAAAGAAAGCGTTTTTGTACAACTTCATAGAAATAGCTGTAACTTTTGATAGAAGACTCAGACAAACATGTTTATGGCTTTATCTTATAGAACTCAAGGTCTCCGTGCTGGGAAAACAGGTTTTGCAGCTGTTTGAGCTAAGATTTCCAAGTTATTCACATAATGAAAACCTATACTTTGTTTCGGTCGGGTTCCCCATTCAAATGCATGTAACAGTGAGAAACGCACTGTCTTGGCGAAAGAAAGCGTTTTTGTACAACTTCATATAAATAGCCGTAACTTTTGATAGAAGACTCGGATACACATGTTTATGGCTTTATCTTATAGAACTCAAGGTCTCCGTGCTGGGCAAACAGGTTTTGCAGCTGTTTGAGCTAAGATTTCCAAGTTATTCACATAATGAAAACCTATACTTTGTTTCGGTCGAGTTCCCCATTCAAAATGCATGTAACAGTGAGAAACGCACTGTCTTGGCGAAAGAAAACGTTTTTGTACAACTTCATAGAAATAGCTGTAACTTTTGATAGAAGACTCAGACAAACATGTTTATGGCCTTATATTATAGAACTCAAGGTCTCCGTGCTGGGAAAACAGGTTTTGCAGCTGTTTGAGCTAAGATTTCCAAGTTATTCACATAATGAAAACCTATACTTTGTTTCGGTCGAGTTCCCCATTCAAATGCATGTAACAGTGAGAAACGCACTGTCTTGGCGAAAGAAAGCGTTTTTGTACAACTTCATATAAATAGCCGTAACTTTTGATAGAAGACTCAGACAAACATGTTTATGGCTTTATCTTATAGAACTCAAGGTTCCCGTGCTGGGAAAACAGGTTTTGCAGCTGTTTGAGCTAAGATTTCCAAGTTATTCACATAATGAAAACCTATACTTTGTTTCGGTCGAGTTCCCCATTCAAATGCATGTAACAGTGAGAAACGCACTGTCTTGGCGAAAGAAAGCGTTTTTGTACAACTTCATATAAATAGCCGTAACTTTTGATAGAAGACTCAGACAAACATGTTTATGGCTTTATCTTATAGAACTCAAGGTTCCCGTGCTGGGCAAACAGGTTTTGCAGCTGTTTGAGCTAAGATTTCCAAGTTATTCACATAATGAAAACCTATACTTTGTTTCGGTGGAGTTCCCCATTCAAATGCATGTAACAGTGAGAAACGCACTGTCTTGGCGAAAGAAAGCGTTTTTGTACAACTTCATATAAATAGCTGTAACTTTTGATAGAAGACTCAGACAAACATGTTTATGGCTTTATCTTATAGAACTCAAGGTCTCCGTGCTGGAAAAACAGGTTTTGCAGCTGTTTGAGCTAAGATTTCCAAGTTATTCACATAATGAAAACTTATACTTTGTTTCGGTGGAGTTCCCCATTCAAATGCATGTAACAGTGAGAAACGCACTGTCTTGGCGAAAGAAAGCGTTTTTGTACAACTTCATATAAATAGCCGTAACTTTTGATAGAAGACTCAGACAAACATGTTTATGGCTTTATCTTATAGAACTCAAGGTTCCCGTGCTGGGAAAACAGGTTTTGCAGCTGTTTGAGCTAAGATTTCCAAGTTATTCACATAATGAAAACCTATACTTTGTTTCGGTGGAGTTCCCCATTCAAATGCATGTAACAGTGAGAAACGCACTGTCTTGGCGAAAGAAAGCGTTTTTGTACAACTTCATATAAATAGCCGTAACTTTTGATAGAAGACTCAGACAAACATGTTTATGGCTTTATCTTATAGAACTCAAGGTTCCCGTGCTGGGAAAACAGGTTTTGCAGCTGTTTGAGCTAAGATTTCCAAGTTATTCACATAATGAAAACCTATACTTTGTTTCGGTCGAGTTCCCCATTCAAATGCATGTAACAGTGAGAAACGCACTGTCTTGGCGAAAGAAAGCGTTTTTGTACAACTTCATAGAAATAGCTGTAACTTTTGATAGAAGTCTCAGACAAACATGTTTATGGCTTTATCTTATAGAACTCAAGGTCTCCGTGCTGGGAAAACAGGTTTTGCAGCTGTTTGAGCTAAGATTTCCAAGTTATTCACATAATGAAAACTTATACTTTGTTTCGGTCGAGTTCCCCATTCAAAATGCATGTAACAGTGAGAAACGCACTGTCTTGGCGAAAGAAAGCGTTTTTGTACAACTTCATAGAAATAGCTGTAACTTTTGATAGAAGACTCAGACAAACATGTTTATGGCTTTATCTTATAGAACTCAAGGTCTCCGTGCTGGGAAAACAGGTTTTGCAGCTGTTTGAGCTAAGATTTCCAAGTTATTCACATAATGAAAACCTATACTTTGTTTCGGTCGGGTTCCCCATTCAAATGCATGTAACAGTGAGAAACGCACTGTCTTGGCGAAAGAAAGCGTTTTTGTACAACTTCATATAAATAGCCGTAACTTTTGATAGAAGACTCGGATACACATGTTTATGGCTTTATCTTATAGAACTCAAGGTCTCCGTGCTGGGCAAACAGGTTTTGCAGCTGTTTGAGCTAAGATTTCCAAGTTATTCACATAATGAAAACCTATACTTTGTTTCGGTCGAGTTCCCCATTCAAAATGCATGTAACAGTGAGAAACGCACTGTCTTGGCGAAAGAAAACGTTTTTGTACAACTTCATAGAAATAGCTGTAACTTTTGATAGAAGACTCAGACAAACATGTTTATGGCCTTATATTATAGAACTCAAGGTCTCCGTGCTGGGAAAACAGGTTTTGCAGCTGTTTGAGCTAAGATTTCCAAGTTATTCACATAATGAAAACCTATACTTTGTTTCGGTCGAGTTCCCCATTCAAATGCATGTAACAGTGAGAAACGCACTGTCTTGGCGAAAGAAAGCGTTTTTGTACAACTTCATATAAATAGCCGTAACTTTTGATAGAAGACTCAGACAAACATGTTTATGGCTTTATCTTATAGAACTCAAGGTTCCCGTGCTGGGAAAACAGGTTTTGCAGCTGTTTGAGCTAAGATTTCCAAGTTATTCACATAATGAAAACCTATACTTTGTTTCGGTCGAGTTCCCCATTCAAATGCATGTAACAGTGAGAAACGCACTGTCTTGGCGAAAGAAAGCGTTTTTGTACAACTTCATATAAATAGCCGTAACTTTTGATAGAAGACTCAGACAAACATGTTTATGGCTTTATCTTATAGAACTCAAGGTTCCCGTGCTGGGCAAACAGGTTTTGCAGCTGTTTGAGCTAAGATTTCCAAGTTATTCACATAATGAAAACCTATACTTTGTTTCGGTGGAGTTCCCCATTCAAATGCATGTAACAGTGAGAAACGCACTGTCTTGGCGAAAGAAAGCGTTTTTGTACAACTTCATATAAATAGCTGTAACTTTTGATAGAAGACTCAGACAAACATGTTTATGGCTTTATCTTATAGAACTCAAGGTCTCCGTGCTGGAAAAACAGGTTTTGCAGCTGTTTGAGCTAAGATTTCCAAGTTATTCACATAATGAAAACTTATACTTTGTTTCGGTGGAGTTCCCCATTCAAATGCATGTAACAGTGAGAAACGCACTGTCTTGGCGAAAGAAAGCGTTTTTGTACAACTTCATATAAATAGCCGTAACTTTTGATAGAAGACTCAGACAAACATGTTTATGGCTTTATCTTATAGAACTCAAGGTTCCCGTGCTGGGAAAACAGGTTTTGCAGCTGTTTGAGCTAAGATTTCCAAGTTATTCACATAATGAAAACCTATACTTTGTTTCGGTGGAGTTCCCCATTCAAATGCATGTAACAGTGAGAAACGCACTGTCTTGGCGAAAGAAAGCGTTTTTGTACAACTTCATATAAATAGCCGTAACTTTTGATAGAAGACTCAGACAAACATGTTTATGGCTTTATCTTATAGAACTCAAGGTTCCCGTGCTGGGAAAACAGGTTTTGCAGCTGTTTGAGCTAAGATTTCCAAGTTATTCACATAATGAAAACCTATACTTTGTTTCGGTCGAGTTCCCCATTCAAATGCATGTAACAGTGAGAAACGCACTGTCTTGGCGAAAGAAAGCGTTTTTGTACAACTTCATAGAAATAGCTGTAACTTTTGATAGAAGTCTCAGACAAACATGTTTATGGCTTTATCTTATAGAACTCAAGGTCTCCGTGCTGGGAAAACAGGTTTTGCAGCTGTTTGAGCTAAGATTTCCAAGTTATTCACATAATGAAAACTTATACTTTGTTTCGGTCGAGTTCCCCATTCAAAATGCATGTAACAGTGAGAAACGCACTGTCTTGGCGAAAGAAAGCGTTTTTGTACAACTTCATAGAAATAGCTGTAACTTTTGATAGAAGACTCGGATACACATGTTTATGGCTTTATCTTATAGAACTCAAGGTCTCCGTGCTGGGCAAACAGGTTTTGCAGCTGTTTGAGCTAAGATTTCCAAGCTATTCACATAATGAAAACCTATACTTTGTTTCGGTCGAGTTCCCCATTCAAATGCATGTAACAGTGAGAAACGCACTGTCTTGGCGAAAGAAAGCGTTTTTGTACAACTTCATATAAATAGCTGTAACTTTTGATAGAAGACTTAGACAAACATGTTTATGGCTTTATCTTATAGAACTCAAGGTTCCCGTGCTGGGAAAACAGGTTTTGCAGCTGTTTGAGCTAAGATTTCCAAGTTATTCACATAATGAAAACCTATACTTTGTTTCGGTCGAGTTCCCCATTCAAATGCATGTAACAGTGAGAAACGCACTGTCTTGGCGAAAGAAAGCTATTTTGTACAACTTCATATAAATAGCTGTAACTTTTGATAGAAGACTTAGACAAACATGTTTATGGCTTTATCTTATAGAACTCAAGGTCTCCGTGCTGGGAAAACAGGTTTTGCAGCTGTTTGAGCTAAGATTTCCAAGTTATTCACATAATGAAAACTTATACTTTGTTTCGGTCGAGTTCCCCATTCAAAATGCATGTAACAGTGAGAAACGCACTGTCTTGGCGAAAGAAAGCGTTTTTGTACAACTTCATAGAAATAGCTGTAACTTTTGATAGAAGACTCGGATACACATGTTTATGGCTTTATCTTATAGAACTCAAGGTCTCCGTGCTGGGCAAACAGGTTTTGCAGCTGTTTGAGCTAAGATTTCCAAGCTATTCACATAATGAAAACCTATACTTTGTTTCGGTCGAGTTCCCCATTCAAATGCATGTAACAGTGAGAAACGCACTGTCTTGGCGAAAGAAAGCGTTTTTGTACAACTTCATATAAATAGCTGTAACTTTTGATAGAAGACTTAGACAAACATGTTTATGGCTTTATCTTATAGAACTCAAGGTTCCCGTGCTGGGAAAACAGGTTTTGCAGCTGTTTGAGCTAAGATTTCCAAGTTATTCACATAATGAAAACCTATACTTTGTTTCGGTCGAGTTCCCCATTCAAATGCATGTAACAGTGAGAAACGCACTGTCTTGGCGAAAGAAAGCTATTTTGTACAACTTCATATAAATAGCTGTAACTTTTGATAGAAGACTTAGACAAACATGTTTATGGCTTTATCTTATAGAACTCAAGGTCTCCGTGCTGGGAAAACAGGTTTTGCAGCTGTTTGAGCTAAGATTTCCAAGTTATTCACATAATGAAAACTTATACTTTGTTTCGGTCGAGTTCCCCATTCAAAATGCATGTAACAGTGAGAAACGCACTGTCTTGGCGAAAGAAAGCGTTTTTGTACAACTTCATAGAAATAGCTGTAACTTTTGATAGAAGACTCGGATACACATGTTTATGGCTTTATCTTATAGAACTCAAGGTCTCCGTGCTGGGCAAACAGGTTTTGCAGCTGTTTGAGCTAAGATTTCCAAGCTATTCACATAATGAAAACCTATACTTTGTTTCGGTCGAGTTCCCCATTCAAATGCATGTAACAGTGAGAAACGCACTGTCTTGGCGAAAGAAAGCGTTTTTGTACAACTTCATATAAATAGCTGTAACTTTTGATAGAAGACTTAGACAAACATGTTTATGGCTTTATCTTATAGAACTCAAGGTTCCCGTGCTGGGAAAACAGGTTTTGCAGCTGTTTGAGCTAAGATTTCCAAGTTATTCACATAATGAAAACCTATACTTTGTTTCGGTCGAGTTCCCCATTCAAATGCATGTAACAGTGAGAAACGCACTGTCTTGGCGAAAGAAAGCGTTTTTGTACAACTTCATATAAATAGCTGTAACTTTTGATAGAAGACTCAGACAAACATGTTTATGGCTTTATCTTATAGAACTCAAGGTCTCCGTGCTGGGAAAACAGGTTTTGCAGCTGTTTGAGCTAAGATTTCCAAGTTATTCACATAATGAAAACCTATACTTTGTTTCGGTCGGGTTCCCCATTCAAATGCATGTAACAGTGAGAAACGCACTGTCTTGGCGAAAGAAAGCGTTTTTGTACAACTTCATATAAATAGCCGTAACTTTTGATAGAAGACTCGGATACACATGTTTATGGCTTTATCTTATAGAACTCAAGGTCTCCGTGCTGGGCAAACAGGTTTTGCAGCTGTTTGAGCTAAGATTTCCAAGTTATTCACATAATGAAAACCTATACTTTGTTTCGGTCGAGTTCCCCATTCAAAATGCATGTAACAGTGAGAAACGCACTGTCTTGGCGAAAGAAAACGTTTTTGTACAACTTCATAGAAATAGCTGTAACTTTTGATAGAAGACTCAGACAAACATGTTTATGGCCTTATATTATAGAACTCAAGGTCTACGTGCTGGGAAAACAGGTTTTGCAGCTGTTTGAGCTAAGATTTCCAAGTTATTCACATAATGAAAACCTATACTTTGTTTCGGTCGAGTTCCCCATTCAAAATGCATGTAACAGTGAGAAACGCACTATCTTGGCGAAAGAAAACGTTTTTGTACAACTTCATAGAAATAGCTGTAACTTTTGATAGAAGACTCAGACAAACATGTTTATGGCCTTATATTATAGAACTCAAGGTCTCCGTGCTGGGAAAACAGGTTTTGCAGCTGTTTGAGCTAAGATTTCCAAGTTATTCACATAATGAAAACCTATACTTTGTTTCGGTCGAGTTCCCCATTCAAATGCATGTAACAGTGAGAAACGCACTGTCTTGGCGAAAGAAAGCGTTTTTGTACAACTTCATATAAATAGCCGTAACTTTTGATAGAAGACTCAGACAAACATGTTTATGGCTTTATCTTATAGAACTCAAGGTTCCCGTGCTGGGAAAACAGGTTTTGCAGCTGTTTGAGCTAAGATTTCCAAGTTATTCACATAATGAAAACCTATACTTTGTTTCGGTCGAGTTCCCCATTCAAATGCATGTAACAGTGAGAAACGCACTGTCTTGGCGAAAGAAAGCGTTTTTGTACAACTTCATATAAATAGCCGTAACTTTTGATAGAAGACTCAGACAAACATGTTTATGGCTTTATCTTATAGAACTCAAGGTTCCCGTGCTGGGAAAACAGGTTTTGCAGCTGTTTGAGCTAAGATTTCCAAGTTATTCACATAATGAAAACCTATACTTTGTTTCGGTCGAGTTCCCCATTCAAATGCATGTAACAGTGAGAAACGCACTGTCTTGGCGAAAGAAAGCGTTTTTGTATAACTTCATATAAATAGCTGTAACTTTTGATAGAAGACTCAGACAAACATGTTTATGGCTTTATCTTATAGAACTCAAGGTCTCCGTGCTGGGCAAACAGGTTTTGCAGCTGTTTGAGCTAAGATTTCCAAGTTATTCACATAATGAAAACCTATACTTTGTTTCGGTGGAGTTCCCCATTCAAATGCATGTAACAGTGAGAAACGCACTGTCTTGGCGAAAGAAAGCGTTTTTGTACAACTTCATATAAATAGCTTTAACTTTTGATAGAAGACTCAGACAAACATGTTTATGGCTTTATCTTATAGAACTCAAGGTTCCCGTGCTGGGAAAACAGGTTTTGCAGCTGTTTGAGCTAAGATTTCCAAGTTATTCACATAATGAAAACCTATACTTTGTTTCGGTCGAGTTCCCCATTCAAATGCATGTAACAGTGAGAAACGCACTGTCTTGGCGAAAGAAAGCTATTTTGTACAACTTCATATAAATAGCTGTAACTTTTGATAGAAGACTCAGACAAACATGTTTATGGCTTTATCTTATAGAACTCAAGGTCTCCGTGCTGGGAAAACAGGTTTTGCAGCTGTTTGAGCTAAGATTTCCAAGTTATTCACATAATGAAAACTTATACTTTGTTTCGGTCGAGTTCCCCATTCAAATGCATGTAACAGTGAGAAACGCACTGTCTTGGCGAAAGAAAGCGTTTTTGTACAACTTCATAGAAATAGCTGTAACTTTTGATAGAAGACTCGGATACACATGTTTATGGCTTTATCTTATAGAACTCAAGGTCTACGTGCTGGGAAAACAGGTTTTGCAGCTGTTTGAGCTAAGATTTCCAAGTTATTCACATAATGAAAACCTATACTTTGTTTCGGTCGAGTTCCCCATTCAAAATGCATGTAACAGTGAGAAACGCACTATCTTGGCGAAAGAAAACGTTTTTGTACAACTTCATAGAAATAGCTGTAACTTTTGATAGAAGACTCAGACAAACATGTTTATGGCCTTATATTATAGAACTCAAGGTCTCCGTGCTGGGAAAACAGGTTTTGCAGCTGTTTGAGCTAAGATTTCCAAGTTATTCACATAATGAAAACCTATACTTTGTTTCGGTGGAGTTCCCCATTCAAATGCATGTAACAGTGAGAAACGCACTGTCTTGGCGAAAGAAAGCGTTTTTGTACAACTTCATATAAATAGCCGTAACTTTTGATAGAAGACTCAGACAAACATGTTTATGGCTTTATCTTATAGAACTCAAGGTTCCCGTGCTGGGAAAACAGGTTTTGCAGCTGTTTGAGCTAAGATTTCCAAGTTATTCACATAATGAAAACCTATACTTTGTTTCGGTCGAGTTCCCCATTCAAATGCATGTAACAGTGAGAAACGCACTGTCTTGGCGAAAGAAAGCGTTTTTGTACAACTTCATATAAATAGCCGTAACTTTTGATAGAAGACTCAGACAAACATGTTTATGGCTTTATCTTATAGAACTCAAGGTTCCCGTGCTGGGAAAACAGGTTTTGCAGCTGTTTGAGCTAAGATTTCCAAGTTATTCACATAATGAAAACCTATACTTTGTTTCGGTGGAGTTCCCCATTCAAATGCATGTAACAGTGAGAAACGCACTGTCTTGGCGAAAGAAAGCGTTTTTGTATAACTTCATATAAATAGCTGTAACTTTTGATAGAAGACTCAGACAAACATGTTTATGGCTTTATCTTATAGAACTCAAGGTCTCCGTGCTGGGCAAACAGGTTTTGCAGCTGTTTGAGCTAAGATTTCCAAGTTATTCACATAATGAAAACCTATACTTTGTTTCGGTCGAGTTCCCCATTCAAATGCATGTAACAGTGAGAAACGCACTGTCTTGGCGAAAGAAAGCGTTTTTGTACAACTTCATATAAATAGCTGTAACTTTTGATAGAAGACTTAGACAAACATGTTTATGGCTTTATCTTATAGAACTCAAGGTTCCCGTGCTGGGAAAACAGGTTTTGCAGCTGTTTGAGCTAAGATTTCCAAGTTATTCACATAATGAAAACTTATACTTTGTTTCGGTCGAGTTCCCCATTCAAAATGCATGTAACAGTGAGAAACGCACTGTCTTGGCGAAAGAAAGCGTTTTTGTACAACTTCATAGAAATAGCTGTAACTTTTGATAGAAGACTCGGATACACATGTTTATGGCTTTATCTTATAGAACTCAAGGTCTCCGTGCTGGGCAAACAGGTTTTGCAGCTGTTTGAGCTAAGATTTCCAAGCTATTCACATAATGAAAACCTATACTTTGTTTCGGTCGAGTTCCCCATTCAAAATGCATGTAACAGTGAGAAACGCACTGTCTTGGCGAAAGAAAACGTTTTTGTACAACTTCATAGAAATAGCTGTAACTTTTGATAGAAGACTCAGACAAACATGTTTATGGCCTTATATTATAGAACTCAAGGTCTACGTGCTGGGAAAACAGGTTTTGCAGCTGTTTGAGCTAAGATTTCAAAGTTATTCACATAATGAAAACCTATACTTTGTTTCGGTCGAGTTCCCCATTCAAAATGCATGTAACAGTGAGAAACGCACTATCTTGGCGAAAGAAAACGTTTTTGTACAACTTCATAGAAATAGCTGTAACTTTTGATAGAAGACTCAGACAAACATGTTTATGGCCTTATATTATAGAACTCAAGGTCTCCGTGCTGGGAAAACAGGTTTTGCAGCTGTTTGAGCTAAGATTTCCAAGTTATTCACATAATGAAAACCTATACTTTGTTTCGGTCGAGTTCCCCATTCAAATGCATGTAACAGTGAGAAACGCACTGTCTTGGCGAAAGAAAGCGTTTTTGTACAACTTCATATAAATAGCCGTAACTTTTGATAGAAGACTCAGACAAACATGTTTATGGCTTTATCTTATAGAACTCAAGGTTCCCGTGCTGGGAAAACAGGTTTTGCAGCTGTTTGAGCTAAGATTTCCAAGTTATTCACATAATGAAAACCTATACTTTGTTTCGGTCGAGTTCCCCATTCAAATGCATGTAACAGTGAGAAACGCACTGTCTTGGCGAAAGAAAGCGTTTTTGTATAACTTCATATAAATAGCTGTAACTTTTGATAGAAGACTCAGACAAACATGTTTATGGCTTTATCTTATAGAACTCAAGGTCTCCGTGCTGGGCAAACAGGTTTTGCAGCTGTTTGAGCTAAGATTTCCAAGTTATTCACATAATGAAAACCTATACTTTGTTTCGGTCGAGTTCCCCATTCAAATGCATGTAACAGTGAGAAACGCACTGTCTTGGCGAAAGAAAGCGTTTTTGTACAACTTCATATAAATAGCTTTAACTTTTGATAGAAGACTCAGACAAACATGTTTATGGCTTTATCTTATAGAACTCAAGGTTCCCGTGCTGGGAAAACAGGTTTTGCAGCTGTTTGAGCTAAGATTTCCAAGTTATTCACATAATGAAAACCTATACTTTGTTTCGGTCGAGTTCCCCATTCAAATGCATGTAACAGTGAGAAACGCACTGTCTTGGCGAAAGAAAGCTATTTTGTACAACTTCATATAAATAGCTGTAACTTTTGATAGAAGACTCAGACAAACATGTTTATGGCTTTATCTTATAGAACTCAAGGTCTCCGTGCTGGGAAAACAGGTTTTGCAGCTGTTTGAGCTAAGATTTCCAAGTTATTCACATAATGAAAACTTATACTTTGTTTCGGTCGAGTTCCCCATTCAAATGCATGTAACAGTGAGAAACGCACTGTCTTGGCGAAAGAAAGCGTTTTTGTACAACTTCATAGAAATAGCTGTAACTTTTGATAGAAGACTCGGATACACATGTTTATGGCTTTATCTTATAGAACTCAAGGTCTACGTGCTGGGAAAACAGGTTTTGCAGCTGTTTGAGCTAAGATTTCCAAGTTATTCACATAATGAAAACCTATACTTTGTTTCGGTCGAGTTCCCCATTCAAAATGCATGTAACAGTGAGAAACGCACTATCTTGGCGAAAGAAAACGTTTTTGTACAACTTCATAGAAATAGCTGTAACTTTTGATAGAAGACTCAGACAAACATGTTTATGGCTTTATCTTATAGAACTCAAGGTTCCCGTGCTGGGAAAACAGGTTTTGCAGCTGTTTGAGCTAAGATTTCCAAGTTATTCACATAATGAAAACCTATACTTTGTTTCGGTCGAGTTCCCCATTCAAATGCATGTAACAGTGAGAAACGCACTGTCTTGGCGAAAGAAAGCGTTTTTGTACAACTTCATATAAATAGCCGTAACTTTTGATAGAAGACTCAGACAAACATGTTTATGGCTTTATCTTATAGAACTCAAGGTTCCCGTGCTGGGAAAACAGGTTTTGCAGCTGTTTGAGCTAAGATTTCCAAGTTATTCACATAATGAAAACCTATACTTTGTTTCGGTCGAGTTCCCCATTCAAATGCATGTAACAGTGAGAAACGCACTGTCTTGGCGAAAGAAAGCGTTTTTGTATAACTTCATATAAATAGATGTAACTTTTGATAGAAGACTCAGACAAACATGTTTATGGCTTTATCTTATAGAACTCAAGGTCTCCGTGCTGGGCAAACAGGTTTTGCAGCTGTTTGAGCTAAGATTTCCAAGTTATTCACATAATGAAAACCTATACTTTGTTTCGGTCGAGTTCCCCATTCAAATGCATGTAACAGTGAGAAACGCACTGTCTTGGCGAAAGAAAGCGTTTTTGTACAACTTCATATAAATAGCTGTAACTTTTGATAGAAGACTTAGACAAACATGTTTATGGCTTTATCTTATAGAACTCAAGGTTCCCGTGCTGGGAAAACAGGTTTTGCAGCTGTTTGAGCTAAGATTTCCAAGTTATTCACATAATGAAAACCTATACTTTGTTTCGGTGGAGTTCCCCATTCAAATGCATGTAACAGTGAGAAACGCACTGTCTTGGCGAAAGAAAGCTATTTTGTACAACTTCATATAAATAGCTGTAACTTTTGATAGAAGACTCAGACAAACATGTTTATGGCTTTATCTTATAGAACTCAAGGTCTCCGTGCTGGGAAAACAGGTTTTGCAGCTGTTTGAGCTAAGATTTCCAAGTTATTCACATAATGAAAACTTATACTTTGTTTCGGTCGAGTTCCCCATTCAAAATGCATGTAACAGTGAGAAACGCACTGTCTTGGCGAAAGAAAGCGTTTTTGTACAACTTCATAGAAATAGCTGTAACTTTTGATAGAAGACTCGGATACACATGTTTATGGCTTTATCTTATAGAACTCAAGGTCTCCGTGCTGGGCAAACAGGTTTTGCAGCTGTTTGAGCTAAGATTTCCAAGTTATTCACATAATGAAAACCTATACTTTGTTTCGGTCGAGTTCCCCATTCAAATGCATGTAACAGTGAGAAACGCACTGTCTTGGCGAAAGAAAGCGTTTTTGTACAACTTCATAGAAATAGCTGTAACTTTTGATAGAAGACTTAGACAAACATGTTTATGGCTTTATCTTATAGAACTCAAGGTTCCCGTGCTGGGAAAACAGGTTTTGCAGCTGTTTGAGCTAAGATTTCCAAGTTATTCACATAATGAAAACCTATACTTTGTTTCGGTCGAGTTCCCCATTCAAATGCATGTAACAGTGAGAAACGCACTGTCTTGGCGAAAGAAAGCGTTTTTGTACAACTTCATATGAATAGCTGTAACTTTTGATAGAAGACTCGGATACACATGTTTATGGCTTTATCTTATAGAACTCAAGGTTCCCGTGCTGGGCAAACGGGTTTTGCAGCTGTTTGAGCTAAGATTTCCAAGTTATTCACATAATGAAAACCTATACTTTGTTTCGGTGGAGTTCCCCATTCAAATGCATGTAACAGTGAGAAACGCACTGTCTTGGCGAAAGAAAACGTTTTCGTACAACTTCATAGAAATAGCTGTAACTTTTGATAGAAGACTCAGACAAACATGTTTATGGCTTTATCTTATAGAACTCAAGGTCTCCGTGCTGGGCAAACAGGTTTTGCAGCTGTTTGAGCTAAGATTTCCAAGTTATTCACATAATGAAAACCTATACTTTGTTTCGGTGGAGTTCCCCATTCAAATGCATGTAACAGTGAGAAACGCACTGTCTTGGCGAAAGAAAGCGTTTTTGTACAACTTCATATAAATAGCTGTAACTTTTGATAGAAGACTTAGACAAACATGTTTATGGCTTTATCTTATAGAACTCAAGGTCTCCGTGCTGGGAAAACAGGTTTTGCAGCTGTTTGAGCTAAGATTTCCAAGTTATTCACATAATGAAAACTTATACTTTGTTTCGGTCGAGTTCCCCATTCAAAATGCATGTAACAGTGAGAAACGCACTGTCTTGGCGAAAGAAAGCGTTTTTGTACAACTTCATAGAAATAGCTGTAACTTTTGATAGAAGACTCGGATACACATGTTTATGGCTTTATCTTATAGAACTCAAGGTCTCCGTGCTGGGCAAACAGGTTTTGCAGCTGTTTGAGCTAAGATTTCCAAGTTATTCACATAATGAAAACCTATACTTTGTTTCGGTCGAGTTCCCCATTCAAATGCATGTAACAGTGAGAAACGCACTGTCTTGGCGAAAGAAAGCGTTTTTGTACAACTTCATATGAATAGCTGTAACTTTTGATAGAAGACTCGGATACACATGTTTATGGCTTTATCTTATAGAACTCAAGGTTCCCGTGCTGGGCAAACGGGTTTTGCAGCTGTTTGAGCTAAGATTTCCAAGTTATTCACATAATGAAAACCTATACTTTGTTTCGGTGGAGTTCCCCATTCAAATGCATGTAACAGTGAGAAACGCACTGTCTTGGCGAAAGAAAACGTTTTCGTACAACTTCATAGAAATAGCTGTAACTTTTGATAGAAGACTCAGACAAACATGTTTATGGCTTTATCTTATAGAACTCAAGGTCTCCGTGCTGGGCAAACAGGTTTTGCAGCTGTTTGAGCTAAGATTTCCAAGTTATTCACATAATGAAAACCTATACTTTGTTTCGGTGGAGTTCCCCATTCAAATGCATGTAACAGTGAGAAACGCACTGTCTTGGCGAAAGAAAGCGTTTTTGTACAACTTCATATAAATAGCTGTAACTTTTGATAGAAGACTTAGACAAACATGTTTATGGCTTTATCTTATAGAACTCAAGGTTCCCGTGCTGGGCAAACAGGTTTTGCAGCTGTTTGAGCTAAGATTTCCAAGTTATTCACATAATGAAAACCTATACTTTGTTTCGGTCGAGTTCCCCATTCAAATGCATGTAACAGTGAGAAACGCACTGTCTTGGCGAAAGAAAGCTATTTTGTACAACTTCATATAAATAGCTGTAACTTTTGATAGAAGACTCAGACAAACATGTTTATGGCTTTATCTTATAGAACTCAAGGTCTCCGTGCTGGGAAAACAGGTTTTGCAGCTGTTTGAGCTAAGATTTCCAAGTTATTCACATAATGAAAACTTATACTTTGTTTCGGTCGAGTTCCCCATTCAAAATGCATGTAACAGTGAGAAACGCACTGTCTTGGCGAAAGAAAGCGTTTTTGTACAACTTCATAGAAATAGCTGTAACTTTTGATAGAAGACTCGGATACACATGTTTATGGCTTTATCTTATAGAACTCAAGGTCTCCGTGCTGGGCAAACAGGTTTTGCAGCTGTTTGAGCTAAGATTTCCAAGTTATTCACATAATGAAAACCTATACTTTGTTTCGGTCGAGTTCCCCATTCAAATGCATGTAACAGTGAGAAACGCACTGTCTTGGCGAAAGAAAGCGTTTTTGTACAACTTCATAGAAATAGCTGTAACTTTTGATAGAAGACTTAGACAAACATGTTTATGGCTTTATCTTATAGAACTCAAGGTTCCCGTGCTGGGAAAACAGGTTTTGCAGCTGTTTGAGCTAAGATTTCCAAGTTATTCACATAATGAAAACCTATACTTTGTTTCGGTCGAGTTCCCCATTCAAATGCATGTAACAGTGAGAAACGCACTGTCTTGGCGAAAGAAAGCGTTTTTGTACAACTTCATATGAATAGCTGTAACTTTTGATAGAAGACTCGGATACACATGTTTATGGCTTTATCTTATAGAACTCAAGGTTCCCGTGCTGGGCAAACGGGTTTTGCAGCTGTTTGAGCTAAGATTTCCAAGTTATTCACATAATGAAAACCTATACTTTGTTTCGGTGGAGTTCCCCATTCAAATGCATGTAACAGTGAGAAACGCACTGTCTTGGCGAAAGAAAACGTTTTCGTACAACTTCATAGAAATAGCTGTAACTTTTGATAGAAGACTCAGACAAACATGTTTATGGCTTTATCTTATAGAACTCAAGGTCTCCGTGCTGGGCAAACAGGTTTTGCAGCTGTTTGAGCTAAGATTTCCAAGTTATTCACATAATGAAAACCTATACTTTGTTTCGGTGGAGTTCCCCATTCAAATGCATGTAACAGTGAGAAACGCACTGTCTTGGCGAAAGAAAGCGTTTTTGTACAACTTCATATAAATAGCTGTAACTTTTGATAGAAGACTTAGACAAACATGTTTATGGCTTTATCTTATAGAACTCAAGGTTCCCGTGCTGGGCAAACAGGTTTTGCAGCTGTTTGAGCTAAGATTTCCAAGTTATTCACATAATGAAAACCTATACTTTGTTTCGGTCGAGTTCCCCATTCAAATGCATGTAACAGTGAGAAACGCACTGTCTTGGCGAAAGAAAGCTATTTTGTACAACTTCATATAAATAGCTGTAACTTTTGATAGAAGACTCAGACAAACATGTTTATGGCTTTATCTTATAGAACTCAAGGTCTCCGTGCTGGGAAAACAGGTTTTGCAGCTGTTTGAGCTAAGATTTCCAAGTTATTCACATAATGAAAACTTATACTTTGTTTCGGTCGAGTTCCCCATTCAAAATGCATGTAACAGTGAGAAACGCACTGTCTTGGCGAAAGAAAGCGTTTTTGTACAACTTCATATAAATAGCTGTAACTTTTGATAGAAGACTCGGATACACATGTTTATGGCTTTATCTTATAGAACTCAAGGTCTCCGTGCTGGGCAAACAGGTTTTGCAGCTGTTTGAGCTAAGATTTCCAAGTTATTCACATAATGAAAACCTATACTTTGTTTCGGTCGAGTTCCCCATTCAAATGCATGTAACAGTGAGAAACGCACTGTCTTGGCGAAAGAAAGCGTTTTTGTACAACTTCATATAAATAGCTGTAACTTTTGATAGAAGACTCGGATACACATGTTTATGGCTTTATCTTATAGAACTCAAGGTTCCCGTGCTGGGCAAACAGGTTTTGCAGCTGTTTGAGCTAAGATTTCCAAGTTATTCACATAATGAAAACCTATACTTTGTTTCGGTCGAGTTCCCCATTCAAATGCATGTAACAGTGAGAAACGCACTGTCTTGGCGAAAGAAAACGTTTTCGTACAACTTCATAGAAATAGCTGTAACTTTTGATAGAAGACTCAGACAAACATTTTTATGGCCTTATATTATAGAACTCAAGGTCTCCGTGCTGGGAAAACAGGTTTTGCAGCTGTTTGAGCTAAGATTTCCAAGTTATTCACATAATGAAAACTTATACTTTGTTTCGGTCGAGTTCCCCATTCAAATGCATGTAACAGTGAGAAACGCACTGTCTTGGCGAAAGAAAGCGTTTTTGTACAACTTCATATAAATAGCTGTAACTTTTGATAGAAGACTCAGACAAACATGTTTATGGCTTTATCTTATAGAACTCAAGGTCTCCGTGCTGGGCAAACAGGTTTTGCAGCTGTTTGAGCTAAGATTTCCAAGTTATTCACATAATGAAAACCTATACTTTGTTTCGGTCGAGTTCCCCATTCAAATGCATGTAACAGTGAGAAACGCACTGTCTTGGCGAAAGAAAGCGTTTTTGTATAACTTCATATAAATAGCTGTAACTTTTGATAGAAGACTCAGACAAACATGTTTATGGCTTTATCTTATAGAACTCAAGGTCTCCGTGCTGGGCAAACAGGTTTTGCAGCTGTTTGAGCTAAGATTTCCAAGTTATTCACATAATGAAAACCTATACTTTGTTTCGGTCGAGTTCCGAAAATGCACCAAGGTTCCGGAATGTTCGGAATTCCGGAATGTTCAGCGTTCCGGAATGCACCAAGGTTCCGGAATGTTCGGAATTCCGGATTGTTCAGAGTTCCGGAATGTTCAGAATTCCGGAATGCACCAAGGTTCCGGAATGTTCGGAATTCCGGAATGTTCAGGGTTCCGGAATGCACCAAGGTTCTGGAATGTTCGGAATTCCAGAATGTTCAGAGTTCCAGAATGCACCAAGGTTCCGGAATGTTCAGAGTTCCGGAATGCACCAAGGTTCCGGAATGTTCAGAATTCCGGAATGCACCAAGGTTCCGGAATGCACCAAGGTTCCGGAATGTTCGGAATTCCGGAATGCACCAAGGTTCCGGAATGTTCGGAATTCCGGAATGTTCAGAGTTCCGGAATGCACCAAGGTTCCGGAATGCACAAAGGTTCCGGAATGTTCAGAGTTCCGGAATGCACCAAGGTTCCGGAATGTTCGGAATTCCGGAATGTTCAGAGTTCCGGAATGAACCAAGGTTCCGGAATGTTCGGAATTCCGGAATGTTCAGAGTTCCGGAATGCACCAAGGTTCGGGAATGTTCGGAATTCCGGAATGCACCAAGGTTCCGGAATGTTCGGAATTCCATTCAAACTCTGTTCTGTATATTCTAATTCCCTTGTTTTCATTCAAACTCTGTTCTGTACATTCTAATTCCGTTGTTTTCATTCAAACTCTGTTCTGTACATTTTAATTCTGTTGTTTTGATTCAAATTCCATTGTTTTGATTCAAATTCTGTTCTCTACATTCTAATTCCGTTGTTTTTTTATTCAAACTCTGTTCTGTACATTCTAATTCCGTTCTTTTCATTCAAACTCTGTTCTGTACATTCTAATTCCGTTGTTTTCATTCAAAGTCTGTTCTGTACATTCTAATTCCGTTGTTTTCATTCTAATTCCGTTGTTTTCATTCAAACTCTGTTCTGTACATTCTAATTCAGTTGTTTTCATTCTAATTCCGTTGTTTTTTTATTCAAACTCTGTTCTGTACATTCTAATTCCGTTGTTTTCATTCAAAGTCTGTTCTGTACATTCTAATTCCGTTGTTTTCATTCAAAGTCTGTTCTGTACATTCTAATTCCATTGTTTTTATTCAAACTCTGTTCTGTACATTCTAATTCCGTTGTTTTCATTCAAAGTCTGTTCTGTACATTCTAATTCCGTTGTTTTCATTCAAACTCTGTTCTGTACATTCTAATTCCATTGTTTTTATTCAAACTCTGCTCTGTACATTCTACTTCCGTTTTTCATTCAAACTCTGTTCTGTACATTCTAATTCCGTTGTTTTCATTCAAAGTCTGTTGTGTACATTCTACTTCCGTTGTTTTCATTCAAACTCTGTTCTGTATATTCTCAATCCCTTGTTTTCATTCAAACTCTGTTCTGTACATTCTAATTCCGTTGTTTTCATTCAAACTCTGTTCTGTACATTCTAATTCAGTTGTTTTCATTCTAATTCCGTTGTTTTTTTATTCAAACTCTGTTCTGTACATTCTAATTCCGTTGTTTTCATTCAAAGTCTGTTCTGTACATTCTAATTCCATTGTTTTTATTCAAACTCTGTTCTGTACATTCTACTTCCGTTTTTCATTCAAACTCTGTTCTGTACATTCTAATTCCGTTGTTTTCATTCAAAGTCTGTTCTGTACATTCTAATTCCGTTGTTTTCATTCAAACTCTGTTCTGTTCATTCTAATTCCGTTGTTTTCATTCAAACTCTGTTCTGTACATTCTAATTCTGTTTTTTTCATTCAAACTCTGTTCTGTACATTTTAATTCCGTTTTTTTTTCATTCAAAGTCTGTTCTGTACATTCTAATTCCGTTGTTTTCATTCAAAGTCTGTTCTGTACATTTCAATTCAGTTTTTTTTATTCTAATTCCGTTGTTTTCATTCAAACTCTGTTCTGTATATTCTAATTCCTTTGATTTCATTCAAACTCTGTTCTGTACATTCAAATCCGTTGTTTTCATTCAAACTCTGTTCTGTACATTCTAATTCCGTTGTTTTCATTCTAATTCTGTTTGTTTCAATATTCCATTGTTTTCATTCTAATTCTGTTTTCATTCAAACTCTGTTCTGTACATTTCAATTCAGTTTTTTTTATTCTAATTCCATTGTTTTCATTCAAACTCTGTTCTGTACATTCTAATTCTGTTTTTTTCATTCAAACTCTGTTCTGTACATTTTAATTCCGTTTTTTTTCATTCAAACTCTGTTCTGTACATTTCAATTCTGTTGTTTTCATTCAAATTCCATTGTTTTTATTCAAACTCTGTTCTGTACATTCTAATTCCGTTGTTTTCATTCAAACTCTGTTCTGTACATTCTAATTCCGTTGTTTTCATTCAAACTCTATTCTGTACATTCCAATTCCGTTGTTTTCATTCAAACTCTGTTCTGTACATTTCAATTCTGTTTTTTTTATTCTAATTCCATTGTTTTCATTCAAACTCTGTTCTGTACATTCTACTTCCGTTTTTCATTCAAACTCTGTTCTGTACATTCTAATTCCGTTGTTTTCATTCAAACTCTGTTCTGTACATTCTAATTCCGTTGTTTTCATTCAAACTCTGTTCTGTACATTCTAAATCCGTTGTTTTCATTCAAACTCTGTTCTGTTCATTCTAATTCCGTTGTTTTCATTCAAACTCTGTTCTGTTCATTCTAATTCTGTTGTTTTGATTCAAATTCCATTGTTTTTCCATTGAACTGAATTTGAATGAAAACAATGGAATTTGAATGAAAACAACAGAATTAGAATGAAAACAATCGACTACTAATACATTCTAATTCCGTTGTTTTCATTCAAACTCTGTGCTATACATTTAAATTCTGTTGTTTTGATTCAAATTCCATTGTTTTCATTCAAACTCTGTTCTGTACATTCTAATTCCGTTGTTTACATTCAAACTCTGTTCTGTACATTCTAATTCTCTTGTTCTCATTCAAATTCCGTTTTTTTTTCATTCAAACTCTGTGCTATACATTTAAATTCTGTTGTTTTGATTCAAATTCCATTGTTTTCATTCAAACTCTGTTCTGTACATTCTAATTCCGTTGTTTACATTCAAACTCTGTTCTGTACATTCTAATTCCATTGTTTTCATTCAAACTCTGTTCTGTACATTCTAATTCTTTTGTTTTCATTCAAAGTCTGTTCTGTACATTCTAATTCCGTTGTTTTCATTCAAAGTCTGTTCTGTACATTTCAATTCAGTTTTTTTTATTCTAATTCCGTTGTTTTCATTCAAACTCTGTTCTGTACATTCTAATTCCTTTGATTTCATTCAAACTCTGTTCTGTACATTCAAATCCGTTTTTTTCATTCAAACTCTGTTCTGTACATTCTAATTCCGTTGTTTTCATTCTAATTCTGTTTGTTTCAATATTCCATTGTTTTCATTCTAATTCTGTTTTCATTCAAACTCTGTTCTGTACATTTCAATTCAGTTTTTTTTATTCTAATTCCATTGTTTTCATTCAAACTCTGTTCTGTACATTCTAATTCTGTTTTTTTCATTCAAACTCTGTTCTGTACATTTTAATCCCGTTTTTTTTTCATTCAAACTCTGTTCTGTACATTTCAATTCTGTTGTTTTCATTCAAATTCCATTGTTTTTATTCAAACTCTGTTCTGTACATTCTAATTCCGTTGTTTTCATTCAAACTCTGTTCTGTACATTTTAATTCCGTTGTTTTCATTTAAAGTCTGTTCTGTACATTCTAATTCTCTTGTTTTCATTCAAATTCTGTTCTGTACATTCTAATTCCGTTGTTTTCATTCAAACTCTGTTCTCTACATTCTAATTCTGTTGTTTTCATTCAAATTCCATTGTTTTGATTCAAATTCAGTTCTGTTCATTCTAATTCTGCTTTTTTTCATTCAAATTCCGTTGTTTTCATTCTAATTCCGTTGTTTTTTTTATTCAAACTCTGTTCTGTACATCATAATTCCGTTGTTTTCATTCAGAGTCTGTTCTGTACATTCTAATTCTGTTGTTTTAATTCAAACTCTGTTCTGTACATTCTAATTCCGTTGTTTTCTTTCAAACTCTGTTCTGTACAAATCAGTTTTTTTTATTCTAATTCTCTTGTTTTCATTCAAACTCTGTTCCGTACATTCTAATTCCGTTTTTTTCATTCAAACTCTGTTCTGTACATTTCAATTCTGTTGTTTTGATTCAAATTCCATTGTTTTCATTCAAACTCTGTTCTGTACATTCTAATTCTGTTGTTTTGATTCAAATTCCATTGTTTTTCCATTGAACTGAATTTGAATCAAAACAATGGAATTTGAATGAAAACAATGGACTATTAATACATTCTAATTCCGTTGTTGTCATTCAAACTCTGTTCTGTACATTCCAATTCAGTTTTTTTTATTCTAATTCCATTGTTTTCATTCAAACTCTGTTCTGTACATTCTAATTCCGTTTTTTTCATTCAACCTCTGTTCTGTACATTTCTATTCTGTTGTTTTGATTCAAATTCCATTGTTTTTATTCAAACTCTGTTTTGTACATTCTACTTCCGTTTTTCATTCAAACTCTGTTCTGTATATTCTAATTCTGTTGTTTTCATTCAAACTCTATTCTGTACATTCTAATTCCGTTGTTTTCATTCAAACTCTGTTCTGTACATTTCAATTCTGTTTTTTTATTCTAATTCTGTTGTTTTCATTCAAACTCTGTTCTGTACGTTCTAATTACGTTGTTTTCATTCAAACTCTGTTCTGTACATTCTAATTCCGTTTTTTTTCATTCAAACTCTGTTCTGTACATTCTAATTCCGTTGTTTTCATTCAAACTCTGTTCTCTACATTCTAATTCCGTTTTTTTCATTCAAACTCTGTTCTGTACATTCTAATTCCTTTGATATCATTCAAACTCTGTTCTGTACATTTTAATTCCGTTGTTTTCATTTAAAGTCTGTTCTGTACATTCTAATTCTCTTGTTTTCATTCAAATTCTGTTCTGTACATTCTAATTCCGTTGTTTTCATTCAAACTCTGTTCTCTACATTCTAATTCTGTTGTTTTCATTCAAATTCCATTGTTTTGATTCAAATTCAGTTCTGTTCATTCTAATTCTGTTGTTTTCATTCAAACTCTGTTCTGTACATTCTAATTCTGTTGTTTTGATTCAAATTCCATTGTTTTTCCATTGAACTGAATTTGAATGAAAACAATGGAATTTGAATGAAAACAACAGAATTAGAATGAAAACAATGGACTATTAATACATTCTAATTCCATTGTTTTCATTCAAACTCTGTTCTGTACATTTCAATTCTGTTTTTTTAATTCTAATTCTGTTGTTTTGATTCAAATTCAGTTCTGTTCATTCTAATTCTGTTGTTTTTTTCTAATTCCGTTGTTTTTTTATTCAAACTCTGTTCTGTACATTCTAATTCCGTTGTTTTCATTCAAACTGTTCTCTACATTCTAATTCTGTTGTTTTCATTCAAATTCCATTGTTTTGATTCAAATTCAGTTCTGTTCATTCTAATTCTGTTGTTTTCATTCAAACTCTGTTCTGTACATTCTAATTCTGTTGTTTTGATTCAAATTCCATTGTTTTTCCATTGAACTGAATTTGAATCAAAACAATGGAATTTGAATGAAAACAACAGAATTAGAATGAAAACAATGGACTATTAATACATTCTAATTCCGTTGTTTTCATTCAAACTCTGTTCTGTACATTCTAATTCTGTTTTTTTCATTCAAACTCTGTTCTGTACATTCTAATTCCGTTTTTTTTCATTCAAACTCTGTTCTGTACATTTCAATTCTGTGGTTTTGATTCAAATTCCATTGTTTTCTTTCAAATTCTGTTCTCTACTCTAATTCCGTTGTTTTCATTCTAATTCTGTTGTTTGTTTTAATATTCCATTGTTTTCATTCTAATTCTGTTGTTTTCATTCAAATTCCGTTTTTTTCATTCAAACTTTGTTCTATACATTTCAATTCTCTTGTTTTGATTCAAATTCCATTGTTTTCTTTCAAATTCTGTTCTCTACATTCTAATTCCGTTGTTTTCATTCAAACTCTGTTCTGTACATTCTAATTCCGTTGTTTTCATTCAAACTCTGTTCTGTACATTCTAATTCTCTTGTTCTCATTCAAATTCCGTTTTTTTCATTCAAACTCTGTTCTATACATTTCAATTCTCTTGTTTTGATTCAAATTCCATTGTTTTCTTTCAAATTCTGTTCTCTACATTCTAATTCCGTTGTTTTCATTCAAACTCTGTTCTGTACATTCTAATTCCGTTGTTTTCATTTAAACGCTGTTCTGTACATTCTAATTCCGTTGTGTTCATTCAAACTCTGTTCTGTACATTCTATTTCCGTTGTTTTCATTCAAACTCTGTTGTGTACATTCTAATTCCGTTGTTTTCATTCAAATTCCATTGTTTTGATTCAAATTCAGTTCTGTTCATTCTAATTTCGTTGTTTTCATTCAAACTCTGTTCTGTACATTCTAATTCTCTTGTTCTCATTCAAATTCCGTTTTTTTCATTCAAACTCTGTTCTATACATTTCAATTCTCTTGTTTTGATTCAAATTCCATTGTTTTCTTTCAAATTCTGTTCTCTACATTCTAATTCCGTTGTTTTCATTCAAACTCTGTTCTGTACATTCTAATTCCGTTGTTTTCATTCAAACTCTGTTCTGTACATTCTAATTCTGTTGTGTTCATTCAAACTCTGTTCTGTACATTCTAATTCCGTTGTTTTCATTCAAACTCTGTTCTCTACATTCTAATTCTGTTGTTTTCATTCAAATTCCATTGTTTTGATTCAAATTCAGTTCTGTTCATTCTAATTCTGTTGTTTTCATTCAAACTCTGTTCTGTACATTCTAATTCTGTTGTTTTGATTCAAATTCCATTGTTTTTCCATTGAACTGAATTTGAATCAAAACAATGGAATTTGAATGAAAACAACAGAATTAGAATGAAAACAATGGACTATTAATGGTCCGTGTACTTTTCGGTATTTGAAGTTTTGTTTCAGAAACCAAAACGAAAAAACGATATTTAAAAGAATTTTCATTTTTTAAATTTTTGATAAAGAATAAAATGGGCGAAAATAACTTGTTTTTTCATTCGGTGGTAACAAATAGCCGTCATACACTTAAAATTAGACGTGCTTTTTTGGATTTCTTCGTGATTCAAATAATGAAAGTATACTAGCGCAAAAACAAAAAAATAGACGCATTTTCAATGTCTGAAACGGGAAGTACTTCTTCTGCGCGTTTTTTTATGGCGCGCGCACACCGTCCCCCACACAAGAGATCGACGGCCTTAAAGTTACACTGGAATAAACAGAGGATGGACCATTACGTTGTTTTTAGGAAAACTAAGAGAGTGACACTCCGGGACGAAGACATGACTGCAGAAAAACTGGGTCGCATCTTTCAGGTAGATATGTAAACTTCGCAAACTTTGCTTTCAGCAGTTTTTTTTATGAACGTTATTGTTCTTCCTTACTGCGGAACGGCTAACGTTAACATTTGGTGATTTCATGTAGGCCTACTTTTACTAATACTATGTCTAGCCGTCTTCATTGTGCTAATATGTGAATTGTGCACATGTGCTAATGTGTAAATAGTTATTCATTGACTTTTACCGGCTACTAGCTAATAAGTAAGCCTTTAGAGCCTATTAACCGTGTGCACAGGAGTAACACGTTAGCAGAGCAACGTGATTTACGGAAACTTTTCTTAAACAGGTATCCGCGCATACTCTGTACATCACGGATGATTCAAACGTGGCTATGTTCCCCGGTGCGGTCTCTGGTGTTTTCAGCGCATTAGACCTTACACCCAGAGGTCACTATGAAGTCCACGGAGAAGACATGGAGTCAATTCCAACAGCAGGTTCCAGCGGGCAGCGTTTTGCATTTATGCGAGCACCAGCTGTGGCAGCGTCTGCACCTTCACGTTCACAGCAGGCTACTTCAAGTTCCCCTATGTCCTCCAAAACATTTCAGAGGTAGGATGAGTCTGTGTTCTTGAATATTAAATTACAGAACAGGCAAAATAAAAAGAAACATAAGGTGCATGGATAGTTGAATTGTTAAGAATAGCAAAGCTGTTTTAGTACAATTTGCCTATAGCAATCACTGAATGGATTTGTGGCCTGCTGTCTTTTACAAGATATGTAAAATTATTATGTTTTGTTTTACAGATCAGTGTACTTTGCAGATGTAGTTGGTGGGAGGTTGATTCCCAATAGAATGGTGGTTGTACGATTCCTGGAGTCTGAGGCTACGCTTCAAGGGATAGTAGGAAAAGTGCAAGATGCCATTGGTAATTACAACCCAATAATTTTGACAGATGCACAGGGCAATGCAATTCTGGAGTCGGAGGGCACAACAGGTGAGCCATAATATTACAGCTAAAGCCCATATCTTATGGAGAGACATGTCTTACCAGACTCTTTGTAATATTTATTGGGTAATATGGTATTGGCTTCTAAACAGGTTTCTTTGGTTTTGTTTTTCATCTGTAGGGTCACAGTACTGGAGACAAAATGCACGAAAAATTCTTGCTGTGCCTGAACAAGACTTTAATTGCCTCCAGGGAACAAAGAGGAAGAAACTGAGGTATGTGAATAAATATGTATATACTATAGGATGAACATCAATATAGAAGAATTAATTTGATTTAAATCCTATAATAGCAGTAAGACATCACTACATAAATCATCATCTATCAGTAAGTGATGTGATGTTTCTTTAAGCCAGTAAGTAGCTTTGACATCTGATTATCCATTTTTATTTGTAGCAGCCATAAAGATGATGACAGTGCCAGTTTGGGAGAAGTGAGTGACAAAATAGAAGAGTTGGTGTTGGCATCTCAAAGTCTGCCAGCTGTCACAGCAGCAATCAAAGAGCTCACTGATCTTGCAGTTGCCCAGAAAGTCACAACCCCCAAGCTGCAGACACTCAAGGAGGGATTTAGCTGCGTGGTTTGTATGAGTATGTTCAAATGTTGCTTAGTAAATACATCTACACTAACATTTTAATTACAATTAAAACAATGTCAAACCACATTCAATCATTACTTTGGACAAACATTTTTTTACCAAACATAGGCTCTTTATTCAGCAGTGTCCATTTAAATACTTAGGCACAGACAATCAAGATGCAGGTCTACTGTAACATAACATTCAAAAGTTTACATGCACATTTAATTTGGGTTCTCCTTGCAATCTTGACTATGAAAGTATAGCTTTTCAAATTGATTACAATGTCAGTATGGGTGACGGTACACTGTTCACAGTAATGTAAAACTAAAAAGTTCACATTTAAAATGGGACTGTAGTTGCATATATTGAATCAAGTACCTGTAACTTTTTCATTTTTCTTGCTTGCTAATTGAGAAAATGTACTGATTTTGCCCCTCATCAATTATAGACAAAAATATAGACAGGGACTTTCTCAGAACAGCGTGAACAAGAGGAATTACAGAATAACCAAAAATATTCTGCATGCTGTCTGTAAATTTATGTCAAGACTGACTTTGAACCTATAGTTTGAACTAAATTCAACATAAATGGATAACAGTCTCACTTATCTGATTTACTTTTGCAGACATCATTGAGGATCCAGTGTTCTCACTGTGCTGCAGAAGCATTATTGGCTGCAAGACATGTGTGGAACAGTGGCAAGAGACATCACAGCACTGTGCAAAATGCAGGGAGAGTAACAACGGAGTTCTACAAATTACTGGTCTAACAGCTGCATTTTCTGTATTGAAATCTTTTTTTGCAGAGGAGTAATGTAGTGTGTACACACAAATGTTTACAGTCAGTTGATTTTTTTTTTTGTCTGTTCTGTACAGTTTACAGATGCAGTGGTTCATACATTTCTCTGAGTTATGTTTATGAGACAGAGCAGAGCTTCTTTGTATGGCATAAAGTCACCATTTACGGCTCTAAAAAACAAATGTGAAATATCAGGATATTTTTCTGCAAAATGACTCTCTGTTCTAAGTTTGTCCTGTTCGGTTGTGAAGGGATCAACTCCAAAAGTCGAATATTCTTTGAGTGCAGATCCCAAGTGCTGCCTGTAAAGGTCTGCTGCTTCAAGTGCATTTGGCAAGAGCTCTGGAGAAATTCTTCTTTTACACCCATGTTCTGCAAAGTGATTTGGTATGCCTTTTCCTGTAAAAAATAGAGGAGGTGTTTAAATGTTCATTATCAGGGTTGTAAGCAATCTGACTTTTTTTTTTTTTTTTTTTTACCTGGGATTCTATGAGCATTCCATGATTCTACCACACTTGCAAGACCAATGTTACACAGCTGACAGGTTAGATTGGACACACAGTATCGCACAAGGTTATCCTCCATATCTATCTCCTCCTGGTCCATCAGCTGGAGTAGGGCAGTTTTTAGTGGGTAGTTGACACGGTTGTTGATTTCAGGCCAAATCCTTTCAACTGTGTGGTTCTAAAAGAGTTAAAAGAAACATGTCTTAAATGTACGTAGTAGTACACGTAATAGTATAAGAATTTCAGCTGATGTTAATGGTACTTAAATCTTACTCTTGTGGATGAGGTCTGTAAATAAGGCAGTCTCTCCTGATTGAAGCGATGATGTGACAGCATCTCTTGCATGAACAGTGTTAAATAAAATTCCTTTCCATGGTCTACTCGCACCTGGTCCCACATACCATAGGTGATCACTGCAGGTCTGGTACAGGAAAAATAAAGAACATTTATTAACTATTTTGCTTTAAGACCAGCAAAGGTGTTATTATTTTGAATGTATTCATTCATGTTTTTTTTGGGTAATATTTTAGTTGTAGTAGGACAACATATATTTCTTAAGTTTCTTTGCAATGTCACTGTCATGCTCAGACTTTAGATGTATGTCAGAACAATTGAAAGATATGTGGAAATCCAAGAACCTTGTTCCATTCATAAATGAACACTGATTAATTGCAATAAAGTAGTTAAATGATTCATGTGCAATTCCATTTTATTTATTTTTACATTAATAGAAAATGTTGATCAAAATGTTTGGTAAGTTCTTAATATATTATATTCAGGAACATAACCAGACCCATCTGTTGCATGTCTAATTTAAATTCAAATATTGTAAATTTGGGTGCAGCTCATGTCCAATATGACTAACATGTCCATCAAAACACTTAAGATGAAATAAATGGTTTGAGAGGTTGTATTACCTGAAAACATATTCATAGATGCTCAAGTTGTTTTTGATTGGCATTGTGGAATGACTCACAATCTTTTTACTGAATCCATCTACAGCTAAAACATGGGTGACTCCAAACATTACAAGTTTCTCGTTTTGGTCCAGGTGAACCTTGTGCCCCATGCATTCAGCATGGTACGGTGTGGGATTAAGATTCCGAGCTCCCTTACAAAAAAATCACAAAAATAAATGACAGCTGACTGGATAAAGGCAGATTTGATCATACGTTTGAGGAAGAGTCAAGTAACTGTTAAAGCAGGGCGTACATCTGTTAAACAGAATTAGGCCCTACCATTACATGATGTATATCACAAATATGACAAAGAACATTGGAATACAGTTCTAGTGGAAGATTAAATAACATAGGCTACCTGGCGTCTTGCTTCATGATAAGGTTGATGCACCTCTCTTAAAATTGACCCAATTCGTCCCTCTGCAGCATGTACCCCTTTTGTGGACAGATAGCCCTTCATCATTTTGCGGCCATATGTTGGGCCCACCTGTTTAAAATAAAAGATCATGCTACTACTAGAACAACAAATGTAAAGTAGCTTATTCTGAAAGCAAATGTGTAAAGCTAAAGTATTGTGCTAATTAACTGTACAAATACCAGTGAGAGACATCTTTAAAATAACTAACGTTACCCACCACCCGCAAGACGCTAAAACGCGCGGGCGCGCGCACACAGTCTAGACTAACCCCCTTACAACCCAGTTAAGACAACCATACACAGTCATAAGGTGAAGGAAGAAAGTACCTTACCTCATTTATAGCTTGTGTCACCTCAAGCTCCAACCGTGTGTCCGAGAGTCGACAGCTAGTGATTTGCTCAGCACAAAACTTTCTAACATTTCTCGCAGAAAATCCTCTCACTTCCCCGTGTTCATATGACAGACGCTCTGATATAATTTCCGATGACAGGCCTTGTTTTGCCATCTCCATGATCACGTCTGAGTATTTTTCCAACGTCATGATGTCCACACTACAGTGTTTGCCATAAGTTTGCGCATCACTTGTACAGGTTGTTGACCTACTAAAACTTCCGGTTCAGACAAAATAAATAAAGGGCCCTTTCTCGTTCTTTTTTCTTGGGTTTTTCGTTTCTGATGTGCGAAAGGACAAAATGAAAAAAACAATTGTTTTACGTTTTTCATTTTAGCTTTTTAAGTTGAGAATTAAATAAGTGTCTCATTTTCTTTTTTAAATTATACTTTCTGAAACGAAACTTCAAATACCGAAAAGTACACGGACCATTAATACATTCTAATTCCGTTGTTTTCATTCAAACTCTGTTCTGTACATTTCAATTCAGTTTTTTTTATTCTAATTCCATTGTTTTCATTCAAACTCTGTTCTGTACATTCTAATTCTGTTTTTTTCATTCAAACTCTGTTCTGTACATTCTAATTCCGTTTTTTTCATTCAAACTCTATTCTGTACATTCTAATTCCGTTGTTTTCATTCAAACTCTGTTCTGTACATTTCAATTCTGTTTTTTTTATTCTAATTCTGTTTTTTTCATTCAAACTCTGTTCTGTACATTCTAATTCCGTTTTTTTCATTCAAACTCTGTTCTGTACATTTCTATTCTGTTGTTTTGATTCAAATTCCATTGTTTTTATTCAAACTCTGTTTTGTACATTCTACTTCCGTTGTTTTCATTCAAACTCTGTTCTGTACATTCTAATTCCGTTGTGTTCATTCAAACTCTGTTCTGTACATTCTAATTCCGTTGTTTTCATTCAAACTCTGTTCTCTACATTCTAATTCTGTTGTTTTCATTCAAATTCCATTGTTTTGATTCAAATTCAGTTCTGTTCATTCTAATTCTGTTGTTTTCATTCAAACTCTGTTCTGTACATTCTAATTCTGTTGTTTTGATTCAAATTCCATTGTTTTTCCATTGAACTGAATTTGAATCAAAACAATGGAATTTGAATGAAAACAACAGAATTAGAATGAAAACAATGGACTATTAATACATTCTAATTCCGTTGTTTTCATTCAAACTCTGTTCTGTACATTTCAATTCAGTTTTTTTTATTCTAATTCCATTGTTTTCATTCAAACTCTGTTCTGTACATTCTAATTCTGTTTTTTTCATTCAAACTCTGTTCTGTACATTCTAATTCCGTTTTTTTCATTCAAACTCTATTCTGTACATTCTAATTCCGTTGTTTTCATTTAAACTCTGTTCTGTACATTTCAATTCTGTTTTTTTTATTCTAATTCTGTTTTTTTCATTCAAACTCTGTTCTGTACATTCTAATTCCGTTTTTTTCATTCAAACTCTGTTCTGTACATTTCTATTCTGTTGTTTTGATTCAAATTCCATTGTTTTTATTCAAACTCTGTTTTGTACATTCTACTTCCGTTGTTTTCATTCAAAATCTGTTCTGTACATTCTAATTCCGTTGTTTTCATTCAAATTCCATTGTTTTGATTCAAATTCAGTTCTGTTCATTCTAATTTCGTTGTTTTCATTCAAACTCTGTTCTGTACATTCTAATTCTCTTGTTCTCATTCAAATTCCGTTTTTTTCATTCAAACTCTGTTCTATACATTTCAATTCTCTTGTTTTGATTCAAATTCCATTGTTTTCTTTCAAATTCTGTTCTCTACATTCTAATTCCGTTGTTTTCATTCAAACTCTGTTCTGTACATTCTAATTCCGTTGTTTTCATTCAAACTCTGTTCTGTACATTCTAATTCCGTTGTGTTCATTCAAACTCTGTTCTGTACATTCTAATTCCGTTGTTTTCATTCAAACTCTGTTCTCTACATTCTAATTCTGTTGTTTTCATTCAAATTCCATTGTTTTGATTCAAATTCAGTTCTGTTCATTCTAATTCTGTTGTTTTCATTCAAACTCTGTTCTGTACATTCTAATTCTGTTGTTTTGATTCAAATTCCATTGTTTTTCCATTGAACTGAATTTGAATCAAAACAATGGAATTTGAATGAAAACAACAGAATTAGAATGAAAACAATGGACTATTAATACATTCTAATTCCGTTGTTTTCATTCAAACTCTGTTCTGTACATTTCAATTCAGTTTTTTTTCTTCTAATTCCCTTGTTTTCATTCAAACTCTGTTCTGTACATTCTAATTCTGTTTTTTTCATTCAAACTCTGTTCTGTACATTCTAATTCCGTTTTTTTCATTCAAACTCTATTCTGTACATTCTAATTCCGTTGTTTTCATTCAAACTCTGTTCTGTACATTTCAATTCTGTTTTTTTTTATTCTAATTCTGTTTTTTTCATTCAAACTCTGTTCTGTACATTCTAATTCCGTTTTTTTCATTCAAACTCTGTTCTGTACATTTCTATTCTGTTGTTTTGATTCAAATTCCAGTGTTTTTATTCAAACTCTGTTTTGTACATCCTACTTCCGTTTTTCATTCAAACTCTGTTCTGTATATTCTAATTCTGTTGTTTTCATTCAAAGTCTGTTCTGTACATTCTAATTCCGTTGTTTTCATTCAAACTCTGTTCTGTACATTCTAATTCCGTTGTTTTCATTCAAACTCTATTCTGTACATTCTAATTCCGTTGTGTTCATTCAAACTCTGTTCTGTACATTCTATTTCCGTTGTTTTCATTCAAACTCTGTTCTGTACATTCTAATTCCGTTGTTTTCATTCAAACTCTATTCTGTACATTCTAATTCCGTTGTTTTCATTCAAACTCTGTTCTGTACATTTCAATTCTGTTTTTTTTATTCTAATTCCGTTGTTTTCATTCAAACTCTGTTCTGTACATTCTAATTCCGTTTTTTTCATTCAAACTCTGTTCTGTACATTTCTATTCTGTTGTTTTGATTCAAATTCCATTGTTTTTATTCAAACTCTGTTTTGTACATTCTACTTCCGTTTTTCATTCAAACTCTGTTCTGTACATTCTAATTCCGTTGTTTTCATTCAAAGTCTGTTCTGTACATTCTAAATCCGTTGTTTTCATTCAAACTCTGTTCTGTATGTTCTAATTCCCTTGTTTTCATTCAAACTCTGTTCTGTACATTCTAATTCCGTTGTTTTCATTCAAACTCTGTTCTGTACATTTCAATTCATTTTTTTTTCTAATTCCATTGTTTTCATTCAAACTCTGTTCTGTACATTCTAATTCTGTTTCTTTTTTTCATTCAAACTCTGTTCTGTACATTCTAATTCTGTTGTTTTCATTCAAAGTCTGTTCTGTACATTCTAATTCCGTTGTTTTCATTCAAACTCTGTTCTGTATATTCTAATTCCCTTGTTTTCATTCAAACTCTGTTCTGTACATTCTAATTCCGTTGTTTACATTCAAACTCTGTTCTGTACATTCTAATTCCGTTGTTTACATTCAAACTCTGTTCTGTACATTCTAATTCCATTGTTTTCATTCAAACTCTGTTCTGTACATTCTAATTCTGTTGTTTTCATTCAAATTCTGTTCTGTACATTCTAATTCCGTTGTTTTCATTCAAACTCTTGTTAAGGTTCAAAATATTGGGGATGGACACCAGAGCAAAACCCCACAATAATAATACTGATCCGGCCGGGTTGAGTCAAACGATGATTTAATGATCACACACGTGGGAGATGGACACTGTATGCAGACAGTCTCAGATCTCGTCTCAAAAAACACATCACCATAGTTTCATGAAATCAGGGTATTAGAACGCCCCTTCATGCGTAGTGACAGGTGTAATACAATCAATGTTGACAATTTTATTTAACACAAAGAATAACATTGTCTCCTTCCCGAGGGCAGACGCTGACTGCCCCCGTCTCCTGGAACCGTCTGTACCCTGCTAAGACACAACATGGCAGCTACAAGGACTCTCTCATTTATTAAGACCATCAGTGTGTATTGCTCTAAATCAAGTATATAATATTAACTGAATATTGCTGGATCAGCTATTTCTACTTAAAACATATTAAAACATGACTAAGCACAAAATCACCAAGAATAACATCTTATAAGTGCTGTGTAAGCGCGTGCGGCCTTCCAAGCTCAAAGCCTTTGCCCTCCATAGATCAGCCAGACTCGCGCTGGCTGTAGCTTTTAACCTTTAATTAACTTGAGCACAACTCTAGAATAAGCAACGAACTGCAATGTGTATGGAATGATCATGGTTACATCTGCAATGGAAAATCATGTTATTATTCTGGTACCTGTAAGGAAAAGATCAAACTAAAGTTATAACAATCACTGTAATGCAAAGGATAATGTAAGGTCAATTTATGTTTAATGCAAAGCTGGTTATATACTTCTGATGAACTAATAATGCCATATTAAAATATTAAATGATAATGAGAAAAACATCCCCTCCTTATTCTACAATTCCCTCTGTTGACCTCTGGAGAATCCAGAGGTCACAAACAGTTGTGTCCCTCCTTGGCCTACACATTCAGTTCTACATGCATCATTGACATCATGGACATTGGAGTAATGACTCCAGGGTCCACTGCCCTCACAGACATACTTTTGACCATTCTTCTGGCACAAGGGATGAGACAACAACAACAAATAACCATAATACCCACCACAACAGACAAAGAAAACATGACCGAAGCGATAACCCCCTTCCACCGTCCGAACACTGAGGTCAGCCAGCCTTCCAACGGACTATCAACACCGGAGTGATCATGCATAGTTTCAGAAAGGCTCTTTAGGCCCTCCAGAGCCTTGGTTACGACTCATCTGGAGCAGTGTTATTTGGAATAAAGGTGCAACACTGATCGGCAAACATAGAACAAATGCCCCCTTTTTCCGCTAACAACATATCAAGGGCCATTCTATTCTGCACTCCCATTAACGAGGTCGGACCCACCTGCTCCGCCAACCCCTCCATGCCGTCTCTGGTCAGGTTCGAGAGTCTCAGTACATTATAGTGAACATAATTGATCCTATCTACGTTCTTGCGTTCTTAACCCTTTTGGATCAACCCCCGCTGTTTCCACCCCCAGAACCAAATACATAGATTGTTTGCGATGCCAATTCCCCAATGATAAGGTTAACGCGTTTCCAGAGGGGCTAAAATCCCTCTGTAGTTTAGTTTAAGCTCGTTTTCTGATCCTAATTCTAACGGTTCCCAATTTTGCCCAGTATAACCCCTTACCTGGTCCCAATTACGGCACCAGCTGTCATATGGACGATTTCCCCTCTCACAGTGCATACTCACTGAATAATCCCAACAGAGCCACACATTATATCCCCTCCAGGCCCTACAATTAACAACATCACACAGATCAAACATAAAAGAAATTGTGGGGCCAATAACATAATCTAATTCTAAACCACCATATGTGCTGAGACACTCATCCTTTTTACCAGAGACCTCGCGCTTCACTCTTGCCCACAGCTTTAAATCACTATAGATCACGCGTGATATAATTTGTGTATCAAACAACGCCGGACTGGCATGGCCTCCGTGCTCAGACTGGTTTCCCGGGTCGGTCTGCAACAAACAAATCAAAAAACAAATAGCCATGATTAGCAACATAATTGACATCAAACTCATAATAATTTTGAACATTGTGATGGCTTTTGAAACTCTTCTTTCATCACCAGTGTCTGATTGTTGTGATGGCATGGTTGTATGTGAATGTTATGGTGTAGTAAAAAGTTCAAAGCCCTTTATCAGAGCCTCTCTCTTGTTCTAGGTGTTCAGTGTGGTACCGCTCCTTTTCGTTGGCGCGGCGATCTCCTCCTAGGCTGCTCTTCTTTCTTCGACCTTCCGGGTAGACCACCGGTCGGCCCGTTGCACAGGTGTGAGGGTTTATTCTGCCTCTCAATTTCACCTGTGATGGGTGGAGATTGATCCTTCCCCACCAAGCCCTCGTGCGCGGCCGCGCACTGCGTCCAGTGATACCAGGTGTCGCCTTTCCCCTTCAGTTGGACCGCTGTCGCCGTCCGAGCCGATACCTCATATGGCTCAATCCAGCGGGGTTCCTTCCACTTGCGTTTGATGACTCTCAGCCACACTGTTTTCGCGTCCGGGACCTCTCCTTCTCCTGTGGGCCCTTTTACAAGCCGCCTGTTTTGTGAAATTGGACACAAGCGCCTTTAACTCGTTCCAGTAGTCTGCGTGGGACCGGTTCCCCTTTTTGTCCCGTTCAACCGAGCCCACCGTCCAAGGTGCCGGAAACTGTCTCCCTGTTTGCAGCTCATATGGTGTAAAACCTGTGGATTAATTAGCAGAACATCTTATGGTCATCAACGCAACCGGCAGGGCTGCGACCCAATTTAGCCCTGTTTGCGCGCAGATTTTTGCCAATTTGTTTTTCAAATTTAGGTTCATTCTTTCTACTTTTCCCTGAGACTGAGGATGATAGACCGTTCCAAATTTATGCTGGACGCCCAACATTTTTCTACTTTTGCCAAATCTTGATTTTTAAAATGGGTTCCATTATCTGATCTAATTCTTTTGGAGAACCCATGACGGGGAATGTAATGATTGATTAAACACTTAATGACAGTCTTAGCATCCTCCTTTTTTGTAGCCCAGGCCTCTGGCCAGCCGGTCAGAGCATCAACACACACTAACAAATATCTTACACCGCCAGGCCCGGAATCAATCATATCAGTGAAATCAATAACAATCTCCTTTCCCGGCCTCTCAGGGGGCCGAAACTTACCCACTTCCGGTTTTACTGCTGGCTTAGGCTTGTGTGCCCCACAGATTAAGCACATCCTGGCTTTTTCTCTTATCATTCCTCGCAGCTCAGGATGCCACCAATGACACAAGTTTCTCTCCATCTGGGCAATCCCCACGTGGGCGAGTCCGTGGGCTTCATCCACCTTCTGTTCTGCCATTTTGGCTGTCAGCACGGGGCGCCCGTCTGGCCCCCTCCACAAATGTCCATCCTGCCAGGCTCCTTTGTTTTTCCACACCCCCTTTTCCTCTGGGGATGCCTCCTCCTGGGCCTGTTTGACTTCCCCAATCAGGTCAACAGATATCTCCTCTTCTGGAGTTACCTGTATCATTTGTCTCCGTCCTTTGTAGCCTGCGGCCTCCTTCGCGGCTTCGTCTGCTCTCTGGTTTCCTTTTTCCACCATGCTGGTTCCTTGGGAGTGAGCTTTGCATTTTATAATACTCACCTCCTCTGGGTCAGCCAAGGCCTTTTCCAGTTCCTCCATTTCATGTTTGTGGGAAATAGGTGCATTGGTTGCTGTTCTGAATCCTGCTCTTTTCCACTGAGGCAGCTCCACATGCGCTGCTCCAAATGCATATGCCGAGTCGGTGTAGATGTTCACTCTCCTATTCTTGGCTAATCTCAAAGCTCGAGCAAGGGCTATCACTTCAGCTCTCTGGGCCGACTGCTTTCCCTCAATCCTTCCTGACTCTCTGACCTGATAATCTCCTTCTACTCTGCAAACCACCGCGTACCCTGCTTTCAGTCCTCCTTCGTCTCGGTGGCAACATCCATCGGTGAACCAGTCCTCAGTTCCCGGTATGGGTTCGGCCTTCAGGTCCTCTCTAATCTTTTCCTCAATCTGTGCTCTTTTGGCGCAGTCATGTGGTTCCCCTACTCCCATTAAATCTGCCATGTTAATTCCTTCATGTGTGAATGTCAAATTTTGGGGCCTCTAAGACTTTGCTCAGTCTCTGTTGTGCCCGTGGTGACATACAAAATGCTTGTGAATTCACGTATGCCACTATGCTATGTGTAGTAAGTATTTTTAGTAGGTGTTCTCTCACTACATGTGCTGTTTTTTGGATAATTCTAGCGACCCCTGCTGCATGTTGTGTGCATGTAGGATGCTTTGCTTCTGTTGGATGTAGTTTTACACTAACATACATGAGCACCTCTCTACCCCCCCCCCCCCCCTTTTTTCTGAAACAACACTCCATTTACAATTGAGTGTGTTTCAGAAACATCCAATTAGAATGGCTCATCATAATTGGGTGTGGCTAAATCTGAGGCCCTTGACAAATCCTGTTTTACCCTAATAAATGCGGCTTCAGCTTCAGGCGTCCAAGGCAGCTCAGCCTTAAGGTTTCGAACGCCAACTTGCTTCATTAGGCCCCTTAAAGGGGCAGTTTTGCCTGCATAATCCGGAATGAACTGCCTGCTGTAACCTGTTAAACCAAGAAAAGAAAGCATTTCTCTCACAGTTCGCGGTTTTGGGTGTGTCAGAATTTGGTCTCTGTGTGTGTTCATCAAACCCACTGATTTGTGTGTGATTACCCGGCCCAAAAAGGTCACTTCAGGGCAAACTAACTGCAGCTTGTCTTTACTTACTTTAAAGCCGCACTCCGCCAACCTATTCAACACAACGAACGACGCCGCTGTACAATCCGCTGCTGACGGGGCTGCAATGAGAAGATCATCAACATATTGTATTAATGTACAATCATCAGGCAAATTACATGACGACAGGGCGTCGTTGAGCACCTGATTAAAATGCCTGGAGAAAGTGCAAAGCCTTGTGTCAACCGTGTGTATCTGAGTTGTTGGCCTCTGTATGTGAATGAAAAAATGTCTCTGAGTGACTCATGCAGAGGAAGACAAAAGAATGCATTTGCCAGGTCAATGCACGTGAACCACTTTTGGCCACATGTGATAGCTGATAAAGCTGTGTATGGATTTGGTACTGGTGCAGTGGTGGAGAGTAATATTTCATTAATGGCTCTCAAGTCATGTGCCATGTGGTATCTTCCTGTTCCATGTTTCTCCACTGGTAGAATTGTTGTGTTCCACAGTGAGGGAGAGGGCTCTAACACCCCGGCCCTTAACAGGCCTTCTATTGTTTCTGTAATTCCTTCCTCTGCTTCAGGTTTGTGTTTATACTGTGGTCTATTGATTGGTGTGTGTGACTTGAGCTGGAACAAAACAGGAGGACACTTAGCTAGGCCAACGTCCGTGGGCCCTTTTGACCATAGACTGTCGGGCAGATTTGACAGTCCAGCAACTGCGTGAGGATGATCTACTCTCTCCTCACCATGTGTTTTTGAAATTTCTTTATGTTCCAAGATCACTGTATCATCACAGGCACAAGTTATGCGATAGGTTTTACAATTTCGAGCATAAGATAAGTTAGGAATTTGGGTTCTTTGCCACCCTGTGTCGTCCAGTGCTCGCCTGACCATCGGACCTAGATCACCTGCACCATGACCTTGGTGGATCGCCAATGTAATGTGAGGGGTTGAATTTTCTTCCACATTGTACCAAAGCAGTTGTTCATCAGTTAATTTCACAGCCGCGGCTACACCTGTCATGGTTGGCTGTGTGGCAGGCGTGCAAGCAGGAGTGGTGGATCCAAAATGCAGGACTCAGACACAGAAGTTCAACTTAAAGCGCAGCTTTATTGCTGGAAACCCTCTTACTAACTAAAGGCATCAAAAGACAAACAAAAACGCTGGTGGACTAAAACACTGAAGCAGAAAACACTGAACTGGAACTGGAAACAAAACACTGGTAACACGGCGGCAAAACACACACAGCTTGTTGAGGGTACGACGCCACACTGACACAGAGAAACACAGGGTCTAAATACACTGGGAAGTAATGAGGAGAATGAGACACAGAAGGAGAGCACAGCTGGGGGAAATTAGAACTGACGAGACAAGCAAGGCAGGACACATTCACATAAGTCACGGACCTTCAAAGTAAAACAGGAAGGATCACACAGAGACGCGAACTTGACACAGTGGAGACAGCAACTAAGAAACACAGAGACATAAACCATAAGGCAGAGGACTCTAAGAACCGAGAGGCACAGAGGGGAACTCAAACATGCAGACACAGACTTACACAGAACAGAGGGGACATAGAGAAACATGAAGGGCAAGGGATCGAAACTAGAAACTCACACCAAGTACAATAATACAAAAATCACAAAGAACTAAAACGCTGGGTCAGGAGACCCAGGACCCTGACAACACCTTCTGGTCCGATGTAGATGTCATGTGTTTGCACATTCAGAATCAGAATCAGAATCAGAATACTTTATTGATCCCTGGGGGAAATTATTTTTTTGTTACAGTGCTCCATTTTAAACCAACATTAAGACAAGACAGACAATACGCTAACTAAGAATAGTACAATATATACATATATATACATACATACATACATAAGTCACTTATAAATAAATATTTGGAAAAGAAACGTGTAGTTGTAGCAGCAAACAGTGTGTTAAGTGGATGCGTTGTACAGGGAGATGGCCACAGGCAGGAATGATTTCCTGTGTCGTTCAGTGGTGCTTTTCGGTAATCTCAGTCTCTCACTGAACGAGCTCCTGTGACTGACCAACATGTCATGGAGTGGGTGGGAGGTGTTATCCAACATTGTCTTTATCTTGGACAGCATCCGCCTCTCCGACACCACCTTGAGGGAGTCCAGCTCCATCCCCACAACATTGCTGGCCTTACGGATCAGTTTATTAAGTCTGTTGGCATCTGCGACCCTCAGCCTGCTCCCCCAGCATGCAACAGCATAGAGGATCGCACTGGCCACCACAGACTCATAGAAAATCCTCAGCATTTTCTGGCAGATGTTGAAGGACCTCAGTCGCCTCAAAAAATAGAGACGACTCTGGCCCTTCCTGTAAAGTGCTGTGGTGTTTTTAGCCCAGTCCAGTTTATTGTCAATGTGTACTCCAAGGTATTTATAGTCCTCCACAATGTCAACACTGATCCCCTGGATTGAAACAGGGGTCAAGTGTTTCCTGGTCTTCCTGAAGTCCACGATCAGTTCCTTGGTCTTTGCCACGTTGAGCTGCAGATGATTCTGCTCACACCACGTGACAAAGGAGTCGACCACAGCCCGGTACTCTGTCTCATCATCCCTGCTGATGCATCCAACCACCGCAGAGTCATCAGAAAACTTCTGAAGATGGCAGGTCTCTGTGCAGTGGCTGAAGTCTGTGGTGTAGAGGGTGAAGAGGAAGGGGGAGAGGACAGTCCCCTGTGGTGCCCCTGTGTTGCTAATCACCTTGTCAGACACACACTGTGGGAGACGTACATATTGTGGTCTTCCTGTCAGGTAATCAACAATCCAGGACACCAGAGAAGCATCCACCTGCATCACTGCTAACTTATCACCCAGGAGGGTCGGCCTGATGGTGTTGAAAGCACTGGAAAAGTCAAAAAACATGACCCTCACAGTGCTCGCTGGCTGGTCCAGATGGGTGTAGACACGATTGAGCAGGTAGATGATGGCGTCCTCTGTTCCGAGACGAGGCTGATAAGCGAACTGAAGGGGATCCAGATGTGGTCTTACTATGGGTCGCAGCTGGTCCAGGATGAGCCTTTCCAGGGTCTTCACGTCTGACCCTCAAGATCAGACTGAAATAATTCACGATAGGTGTCGTCACTATCTTTATCATAAAACAGATTGACTTGGTAGGGTTCGCGCGGAGGGAGGTAAACTGCCAAGCTCATTATCAAGGGTCTCCACAACTGAAATTGCCTCAGAACATCCTCTTTCACTACTCTCCCCCAGTACATGTCGGCTTTTGCTCTCTCACAGTCTTGAAGCAGATATTGAGTCTTTGAATTTGTTCCCAGGCACGGGAAATGCTGGCCCCCTGGCAAAGTCACAGATAATCCATCTGCTGAACATGTGATTGTAGCGCCCAACTTCACGAGCAGGTCCCTGCCCATGAGATTTACTGGCACTTGCGATGACACCACATAGTTGTGTTTCAAAGTCTGCTTGCCCAGCTTTGTCAAAGCTGGGTCAGTCACTGGCAGAGTGATTGGGATCCCGGAAAAACACACCACGTTCACTGTGTGGCAGGACAACTTTGCACTGTCTGGTGCTGCTCTCAAGGTTGAATAGGTTGCTCCAGTGTCCACTAAGAAGGGCAATTCTGTCCCTTCTACAGTCATTGACAGCATGGGATCTGCCATTTCCATGCTGTTTGGTCCCTCCGGGTCCCTTCAGTACTGGTCCTCCCTCCAGTCAGACACTGGATACTGCGCGGCTGGTGCTGCACTCGGGTTTGGGGCCTGATATGCTCCCCTATAGCCATCTCTTGCTCTTGGAGCTCCACGTGCCTGGGATTGGTAGCCTCTTCTTTGATTGTTCTGACGACGTTCTGGGCAATTTCTGCTCCAATGACCCTCTGCTCCACACCTCCAACAGACATTCCAAGGCACACTGCTGAGATTCCCCGTGTTACGAGCTCTTAGTACTCCCTCCGCTGAGCCACCACGCCCTCTGTACGATCCACCGGTTCCCCAATTCCCTGTGGGTTGGTTCTGCCTTGGTGCATTGGCGGGCCATCCGTCATTAGTGCAGGGACCCGGGCCACTATCTGGCCATTCAGGCCCAGGACCAGGCTGGGTCGCAACTATCATCATTTTTTCTGTTTTTTCTTTCTCCTCTTTTTTCTTTTCGCAGGCTTTGTTTCTGGCCTCCGCCAACTGTAGTTTGAGCAGAGACGCTTGTGCCTCCCCCAACTCTTTTTTCTGCTTGTTCGCCCTGTCCTGCTCCAGCTGTAAACGATGTGAGACGTGTCTTTCCCACTGCACCGAATCTGCTACGGCAAAATCTGGATTTTTCTGTAGATCTTCTATGACCTGGTTTGGCAGCCCTGCCAGCACCGCTGAGCGAAACCATGCCCGATGCTCACCTTCCCTACTCCCACTCAGGGACTGACATTTAACTGTCATAGGCCCTTCATTATGAAACACCAGTGGTACCCTGGTGTATTCAACATCAGCTACTCCTCCTACAACCACTGCAGTCTGTCCATTTGGGCCCTGAACTTGTCCTCCCCTAAGGGTCATTACAGGCATGACATGTTGTCGTCCTACAGCATTAGATGTTAATGTGGCCCAAGGAAGTATCTCTGCTGTGTGATACTTGTTAGCATCTCCTGGTTTTGGAATCCAGTTCTTCATTTGGTCTTCCAGCTTCTTATTTTGCTTTTTCCGTTGTTTCAAAGCCTCCACTATGCTCTCCATATCTTCTGTTTCAGCTGTGTCATCCTCCTCCATCCAGGAAGATGCTCCGTTCCACAAGAACATCCACTTGCAACACTTTGCATGAGTTTGCTGTATTTTCTTGATTTGTTGGTTAATTCTCCAGTTAATTGAACGTTTCTCTGCCTCGTCATCCAGCCCTCTCTGTTGGGAAGCAATAAGCTTGCTTAGCTCAGCTTCCATTGCTTTGCATTCCTTCTCAGCTAATTTTAAAGATCCAGGAGAAGCTAAACGAATGGCTCTTTTTAACTGTTCCTGCTGCTCCTTCAGAGGCTTATAGCCTCTGTGCCCAGTAGGTGTCATGGTTGGGCTGTCAGCCATTATCCTAGAACACAGGCTTACCTCCCTTTTTGTGACGTTATACGGCTCCTCCCCTTGGGTCACCCCACAGCGTCTGCCTGTTAACATTCCGGAACTCTGAACATTTTGGAATGTTCGGAATTCCGGAATTCTGAACATTCCGGAATTCCGAACATTCCGGAACCTTGGTGCATTCCGGAACTCTGAACAGTCCGGAACTTTGGTGCATTCCGGAACTCTGAACATTCCGGAACCTTGGTGCATTCCGGAACCTTGGTGCATTCCGGAACTCTGAATTCCGGAACCTTGGTACATTCCGGAACTCTGAACATTCCGGAATTCCGAACATTCCGGAACCTTGGTGCATTCCGGAACTCTTAACATTCCGGAATTCCGAACATTCCGGAACCTTGGTGCATTCCGGAATTCCGAACATTCCGGAACCTTGGTGCATTCCGGAACTCTGAACATTCCGGAACTCTGAACATTCCGGAACTCTGAACATTCCGGAATTCCGAACATTCCGGAACCTTGGTGCATTCCGGAACTCTTAACATTCCGGAACCTTGGTGCATTCCGGAACTCCAAACATTCCGGAACTCTGAACATTCCGGAATTCCGAACATTCCGGAACCTTGGTACATTCCGGAATTCCGAACATTCCGGAATTCCGAACATGTTCGGAATTCCGGAATGTTCAGAGTTCCGGAATGTTCAGAGTTCCGGAATGTTCAGAGTTCCGGAATGCACCAAGGTTCTGGAATGTTCGGAATTCCGGAATGTTCAGAGTTCCGGAATGTTCAGAGTTCCGGAATGTTCAGAGTTCCGGAATGCACCAAGGTTCCGGAATGTTCGGAATTCCGGAATGCACCAAGGTTCCGGAATGCACCAATGTTCCGGAATGTTCGGAATTCCGGAATGTTCAGAGTTCCGGAATGCACCAAAGTTCCGGACTGTTCAGAGTTCCGGAATGCACCAAGGTTCCGGAATGTTCGGAATTCCGGAATGTTCAGAATTCCGGAATTCCGAACATTCCAAAATGTTCAGAGTTCCGGAATGTTAACAGGCAGACGCTGTGGGGTGACCCAAGGGGAGGAGCCGTATAACGTCACAAAAAGGGAGGTAAGCCTGTGTTCTAGGATAATGGCTGACAGCCCAACCATGACACCTACTGGGCACAGAGGCTATAAGCCTCTGAAGGAGCAGCAGGAACAGTTAAAAAGAGCCATTCGTTTAGCTTCTCCTGGATCTTTAAAATTAGCTGAGAAGGAATGCAAAGCAATGGAAGCTGAGCTAAGCAAGCTTATTGCTTCCCAACAGAGAGGGCTGGATGACGAGGCAGAGAAACGTTCAATTAACTGGAGAATTAACCAACAAATCAAGAAAATACAGCAAACTCATGCAAAGTGTTGCAAGTGGATGTTCTTGTGGAACGGAGCATCTTCCTGGATGGAGGAGGATGACACAGCTGAAACAGAAGATATGGAGAGCATAGTGGAGGCTTTGAAACAACGGAAAAAGCAAAATAAGAAGCTGGAAGACCAAATGAAGAACTGGATTCCAAAACCAGGAGATGCTAACAAGTATCACACAGCAGAGATACTTCCTTGGGCCACATTAACATCTAATGCTGTAGGACGACAACATGTCATGCCTGTAATGACCCTTAGGGGAGGACAAGTTCAGGGCCCAAATGGACAGACTGCAGTGGTTGTAGGAGGAGTAGCTGATGTTGAATACACCAGGGTACCACTGGTGTTTCATAATGAAGGGCCTATGACAGTTAAATGTCAGTCCCTGAGTGGGAGTAGGGAAGGTGAGCATCGGGCATGGTTTCGCTCAGCGGTGCTGGCAGGGCTGCCAAACCAGGTCATAGAAGATCTACAGAAAAATCCAGATTTTGCCGTAGCAGATTCGGTGCAGTGGGAAAGACACGTCTCACATCGTTTACAGCTGGAGCAGGACAGGGCGAACAAGCAGAAAAAAGAGTTGGGGGAGGCACAAGCGTCTCTGCTCAAACTACAGTTGGCGGAGGCCAGAAACAAAGCCTGCGAAAAGAAAAAAGAGGAGAAAGAAAAAACAGAAAAAATGATGATAGTTGCGACCCAGCCTGGTCCTGGGCCTGAATGGCCAGATAGTGGCCCGGGTCCCTGCACTAATGACGGATGGCCCGCCAATGCACCAAGGCAGAACCAACCCACAGGGAATTGGGGAACCGGTGGATCGTACAGAGGGCGTGGTGGCTCAGCGGAGGGAGTACTAAGAGCTCGTAACACGGGGAATCTCAGCAGTGTGCCTTGGAATGTCTGTTGGAGGTGTGGAGCAGAGGGTCATTGGAGCAGAAATTGCCCAGAACGTCGTCAGAACAATCAAAGAAGAGGCTACCAATCCCAGGCACGTGGAGCTCCAAGAGCAAGAGATGGCTATAGGGGAGCATATCAGGCCCCAAACCCGAGTGCAGCACCAGCCGCGCAGTATCCAGTGTCTGACTGGAGGGAGGACCAGTACTGAAGGGACCCGGAGGGACCAAACAGCATGGAAATGGCAGATCCCATGCTGTCAATGACTGTAGAAGGGACAGAATTGCCCTTCTTAGTGGACACTGGAGCAACCTATTCAACCTTGAGAGCAGCACCAGACAGTGCAAAGTTGTCCTGCCACACAGTGAACGTGGTGTGTTTTTCCGGGATCCCAATCACTCTGCCAGTGACTGACCCAGCTTTGACAAAGCTGGGCAAGCAGACTTTGAAACACAACTATGTGGTGTCATCGCAAGCGCCAGTAAATCTCATGGGCAGGGACCTGCTCGTGAAGTTGGGCGCTACAATCACATGTTCAGCAGATGGATTATCTGTGACTTTGCCAGGGGGCCAGCATTTCCCGTGCCTGGGAACAAATTCAAAGACTCAATATCTGCTTCAAGACTGTGAGAGAGCAAAAGCCGACATGTACTGGGGGAGAGTAGTGAAAGAGGATGTTCTGAGGCAATTTCAGTTGTGGAGACCCTTGATAATGAGCTTGGCAGTTTACCTCCCTCCGCGCGAACCCTACCAAGTCAATCTGTTTTATGATAAAGATAGTGACGACACCTATCGTGAATTATTTCAGTCTGATCTTGAGGGTCAGACGTGAAGACCCTGGAAAGGCTCATCCTGGACCAGCTGCGACCCATAGTAAGACCACATCTGGATCCCCTTCAGTTCGCTTATCAGCCTCGTCTCGGAACAGAGGACGCCATCATCTACCTGCTCAATCGTGTCTACACCCATCTGGACCAGCCAGCGAGCACTGTGAGGGTCATGTTTTTTGACTTTTCCAGTGCTTTCAACACCATCAGGCCGACCCTCCTGGGTGATAAGTTAGCAGTGATGCAGGTGGATGCTTCTCTGGTGTCCTGGATTGTTGATTACCTGACAGGAAGACCACAATATGTACGTCTCCCACAGTGTGTGTCTGACAAGGTGATTAGCAACACAGGGGCACCACAGGGGACTGTCCTCTCCCCCTTCCTCTTCACCCTCTACACCACAGACTTCAGCCACAGAGACCTGCCATCTTCAGAAGTTTTCTGATGACTCTGCGGTGGTTGGATGCATCAGCAGGGATGATGAGACAGAGTACCGGGCTGTGGTCGACTCCTTTGTCACGTGGTGTGAGCAGAATCATCTGCAGCTCAACGTGGCAAAGACCAAGGAACTGATCGTGGACTTCAGGAAGACCAGGAAACACTTGACCCCTGTTTCAATCCAGGGGATCAGTGTTGACATTGTGGAGGACTATAAATACCTTGGAGTACACATTGACAATAAACTGGACTGGGCTAAAAACACCACAGCACTTTACAGGAAGGGCCAGAGTCGTCTCTATTTTTTGAGGCGACTGAGGTCCTTCAACATCTGCCAGAAAATGCTGAGGATTTTCTATGAGTCTGTGGTGGCCAGTGCGATCCTCTATGCTGTTGCATGCTGGGGGAGCAGGCTGAGGGTCGCAGATGCCAACAGACTTAATAAACTGATCCGTAAGGCCAGCAATGTTGTGGGGATGGAGCTGGACTCCCTCAAGGTGGTGTCGGAGAGGCGGATGCTGTCCAAGATAAAGACAATGTTGGATAACACCTCCCACCCACTCCATGACATGTTGGTCAGTCACAGGAGCTCGTTCAGTGAGAGACTGAGATTACCGAAAAGCGCCACTGAACGACACAGGAAATCATTCCTGCCTGTGGCCATCTCCCTGTACAACGCATCCACTTAACACACTGTTTGCTGCTACAACTACACGTTTCTTTTCCAAATATTTATTTATAAGTGACTTATGTATGTATGTATGTATATATATGTATATATTGTACTATTCTTAGTTAGCGTATTGTCTGTCTTGTCTTAATGTTGGTTTAAAATGGAGCACTGTAACAAAAAAATAATTTCCCCCAGGGATCAATAAAGTATTCTGATTCTGATTCTGAATGTGCAAACACATGACATCTACATCGGACCAGAAGGTGTTGTCAGGGTCCTGGGTCTCCTGACCCAGCGTTTTAGTTCTTTGTGATTTTTGTATTATTGTACTTGGTGTGAGTTTCTAGTTTCGATCCCTTGCCCTTCATGTTTCTCTATGTCCCCTCTGTTCTGTGTAAGTCTGTGTCTGCATGTTTGAGTTCCCCTCTGTGCCTCTCGGTTCTTAGAGTCCTCTGCCTTATGGTTTATGTCTCTGTGTTTCTTAGTTGCTGTCTCCACTGTGTCAAGTTCGCGTCTCTGTGTGATCCTTCCTGTTTTACTTTGAAGGTCCGTGACTTATGTGAATGTGTCCTGCCTTGCTTGTCTCGTCAGTTCTAATTTCCCCCAGCTGTGCTCTCCTTCTGTGTCTCATTCTCCTCATTACTTCCCAGTGTATTTAGACCCTGTGTTTCTCTGTGTCAGTGTGGCGTCGTACCCTCAACAAGCTGTGTGTGTTTTGCCGCCGTGTTACCAGTGTTTTGTTTCCAGTTCCAGTTCAGTGTTTTCTGCTTCAGTGTTTTAGTCCACCAGCGTTTTTGTTTGTCTTTTGATGCCTTTAGTTAGTAAGAGGGTTTCCAGCAATAAAGCTGCGCTTTAAGTTGAACTTCTGTGTCTGAGTCCTGCATTTTGGATCCACCACTCCTGCTTGCACGCCTGCCACACAGCCAACCATGACAGGTGTAGCCGCGGCTGTGAAATTAACTGATGAACAACTGCTTTGGTACAATGTGGAAGAAAATTCAACCCCTCACATTACATTGGCGATCCACCAAGGTCATGGTGCAGGTGATCTAGGTCCGATGGTCAGGCGAGCACTGGACGACACAGGGTGGCAAAGAACCCAAATTCCTAACTTATCTTATGCTCGAAATTGTAAAACCTATCGCATAACTTGTGCCTGTGATGATACAGTGATCTTGGAACATAAAGAAATTTCAAAAACACATGGTGAGGAGAGAGTAGATCATCCTCACGCAGTTGCTGGACTGTCAAATCTGCCCGACAGTCTATGGTCAAAAGGGCCCACGGACGTTGGCCTAGCTAAGTGTCCTCCTGTTTTGTTCCAGCTCAAGTCACACACACCAATCAATAGACCACAGTATAAACACAAACCTGAAGCAGAGGAAGGAATTACAGAAACAATAGAAGGCCTGTTAAGGGCCGGGGTGTTAGAGCCCTCTCCCTCACTGTGGAACACAACAATTCTACCAGTGGAGAAACATGGAACAGGAAGATACCACATGGCACATGACTTGAGAGCCATTAATGAAATATTACTCTCCACCACTGCACCAGTACCAAATCCATACACAGCTTTATCAGCTATCACATGTGGCCAAAAGTGGTTCACGTGCATTGACCTGGCAAATGCATTCTTTTGTCTTCCTCTGCATGAGTCACTCAGAGACATTTTTTCATTCACATACAGAGGCCAACAACTCAGATACACACGGTTGACACAAGGCTTTGCACTTTCTCCAGGCATTTTAATCAGGTGCTCAACGACGCCCTGTCGTCATGTAATTTGCCTGATGATTGTACATTAATACAATATGTTGATGATCTTCTCATTGCAGCCCCGTCAGCAGCGGATTGTACAGCGGCGTCGTTCGTTGTGTTGAATAGGTTGGTGGAGTGCGGCTTTAAAGTAAGTAAAGACAAGCTGCAGTTAGTTTGCCCTGAAGTGACCTTTTTGGGCCGGGTAATCACACACAAATCAGTGGGTTTGATGAACACACACAGAGACCAAATTCTGACACACCCAAAACCGCGAACTGTGAGAGAAATGCTTTCTTTTCTTGGTTTAACAGGTTACAGCAGGCAGTTCATTCCGGATTATGCAGGCAAAACTGCCCCTTTAAGGGGCCTAATGAAGCAAGTTGGCATTCGAAACCTTAAGGCTGAGCTGCCTTGGACGCCTGAAGCTGAAGCCGCATTTATTAGGGTAAAACAGGATTTGTCAAGGGCCTCAGATTTAGCCACACCCAATTATGATGAGCCATTCTAATTGGATGTTTCTGAAACACACTCAATTGTAAATGGAGTGTTGTTTCAGAAAAAAAGGGGGGGGGGGGTAGAGAGGTGCTCATGTATGTTAGTGTAAAACTACATCCAACAGAAGCAAAGCATCCTACATGCACACAACATGCAGCAGGGGTCGCTAGAATTATCCAAAAAACAGCACATGTAGTGAGAGAACACCTACTAAAAATACTTACTACACATAGCATAGTGGCATACGTGAATTCACAAGCATTTTGTATGTCACCACGGGCACAACAGAGACTGAGCAAAGTCTTAGAGGCCCCAAAATTTGACATTCACACATGAAGGAATTAACATGGCAGATTTAATGGGAGTAGGGGAACCACATGACTGCGCCAAAAGAGCACAGATTGAGGAAAAGATTAGAGAGGACCTGAAGGCTGAACCCATACCGGGAACTGAGGACTGGTTCACCGATGGATGTTGCCACCGAGACGAAGGAGGACTGAAAGCAGGGTACGCGGTGGTTTGCAGAGTAGAAGGAGATTATCAGGTCAGAGAGTCAGGAAGGATTGAGGGAAAGCAGTCGGCCCAGAGAGCTGAAGTGATAGCCCTTGCTCGAGCTTTGAGATTAGCCAAGAATAGGAGAGTGAACATCTACACCGACTCGGCATATGCATTTGGAGCAGCGCATGTGGAGCTGCCTCAGTGGAAAAGAGCAGGATTCAGAACAGCAACCAATGCACCTATTTCCCACAAACATGAAATGGAGGAACTGGAAAAGGCCTTGGCTGACCCAGAGGAGGTGAGTATTATAAAATGCAAAGCTCACTCCCAAGGAACCAGCATGGTGGAAAAAGGAAACCAGAGAGCAGACGAAGCCGCGAAGGAGGCCGCAGGCTACAAAGGACGGAGACAAATGATACAGGTAACTCCAGAAGAGGAGATATCTGTTGACCTGATTGGGGAAGTCAAACAGGCCCAGGAGGAGGCATCCCCAGAGGAAAAGGGGGTGTGGAAAAACAAAGGAGCCTGGCAGGATGGACATTTGTGGAGGGGGCCAGACGGGCGCCCCGTGCTGACAGCCAAAATGGCAGAACAGAAGGTGGATGAAGCCCACGGACTCGCCCACGTGGGGATTGCCCAGATGGAGAGAAACTTGTGTCATTGGTGGCATCCTGAGCTGCGAGGAATGATAAGAGAAAAAGCCAGGATGTGCTTAATCTGTGGGGCACACAAGCCTAAGCCAGCAGTAAAACCGGAAGTGGGTAAGTTTCGGCCCCCTGAGAGGCCGGGAAAGGAGATTGTTATTGATTTCACTGATATGATTGATTCCGGGCCTGGCGGTGTAAGATATTTGTTAGTGTGTGTTGATGCTCTGACCGGCTGGCCAGAGGCCTGGGCTACAAAAAAGGAGGATGCTAAGACTGTCATTAAGTGTTTAATCAATCATTACATTCCCCGTCATGGGTTCTCCAAAAGAATTAGATCAGATAATGGAACCCATTTTAAAAATCAAGATTTGGCAAAAGTAGAAAAATGTTGGGCGTCCAGCATAAATTTGGAACGGTCTATCATCCTCAGTCTCAGGGAAAAGTAGAAAGAATGAACCTAAATTTGAAAAACAAATTGGCAAAAATCTGCGCGCAAACAGGGCTAAATTGGGTCGCAGCCCTGCCGGTTGCGTTGATGACCATAAGATGTTCTGCTAATTAATCCACAGGTTTTACACCATATGAGCTGCAAACAGGGAGACAGTTTCCGGCACCTTGGACGGTGGGCTCGGTTGAACGGGACAAAAAGGGGAACCGGTCCCACGCAGACTACTGGAACGAGTTAAAGGCGCTTGTGTCCAATTTCACAAAACAGGCGGCTTGTAAAAGGGCCCACAGGAGAAGGAGAGGTCCCGGACGCGAAAACAGTGTGGCTGAGAGTCATCAAACGCAAGTGGAAGGAACCCCGCTGGATTGAGCCATATGAGGTATCGGCTCGGACGGCGACAGCGGTCCAACTGAAGGGGAAAGGCGACACCTGGTATCACTGGACGCAGTGCGCGGCCGCGCACGAGGGCTTGGTGGGGAAGGATCAATCTCCACCCATCACAGGTGAAATTGAGAGGCAGAATAAACCCTCACACCTGTGCAACGGGCCGACCGGTGGTCTACCCGGAAGGTCGAAGAAAGAAGAGCAGCCTAGGAGGAGATCGCCGCGCCAACGAAAAGGAGCGGTACCACACTGAACACCTAGAACAAGAGAGAGGCTCTGATAAAGGGCTTTGAACTTTTTACTACACCATAACATTCACATACAACCATGCCATCACAACAATCAGACACTGGTGATGAAAGAAGAGTTTCAAAAGCCATCACAATGTTCAAAATTATTATGAGTTTGATGTCAATTATGTTGCTAATCATGGCTATTTGTTTTTTGATTTGTTTGTTGCAGACCGACCCGGGAAACCAGTCTGAGCACGGAGGCCATGCCAGTCCGGCGTTGTTTGATACACAAATTATATCACGCGTGATCTATAGTGATTTAAAGCTGTGGGCAAGAGTGAAGCGCGAGGTCTCTGGTAAAAAGGATGAGTGTCTCAGCACATATGGTGGTTTAGAATTAGATTATGTTATTGGCCCCACAATTTCTTTTATGTTTGATCTGTGTGATGTTGTTAATTGTAGGGCCTGGAGGGGATATAATGTGTGGCTCTGTTGGGATTATTCAGTGAGTATGCACTGTGAGAGGGGAAATCGTCCATATGACAGCTGGTGCCGTAATTGGGACCAGGTAAGGGGTTATACTGGGCAAAATTGGGAACCGTTAGAATTAGGATCAGAAAACGAGCTTAAACTAAACTACAGAGGGATTTTAGCCCCTCTGGAAACGCGTTAACCTTATCATTGGGGAATTGGCATCGCAAACAATCTATGTATTTGGTTCTGGGGGTGGAAACAGCGGGGGTTGATCCAAAAGGGTTAAGAACGCAAGAACGTAGATAGGATCAATTATGTTCACTATAATGTACTGAGACTCTCGAACCTGACCAGAGACGGCATGGAGGGGTTGGCGGAGCAGGTGGGTCCGACCTCGTTAATGGGAGTGCAGAATAGAATGGCCCTTGATATGTTGTTAGCGGAAAAAGGGGGCATTTGTTCTATGTTTGCCGATCAGTGTTGCACCTTTATTCCAAATAACACTGCTCCAGATGAGTCGTAACCAAGGCTCTGGAGGGCCTAAAGAGCCTTTCTGAAACTATGCATGATCACTCCGGTGTTGATAGTCCGTTGGAAGGCTGGCTGACCTCAGTGTTCGGACGGTGGAAGGGGGTTATCGCTTCGGTCATGTTTTCTTTGTCTGTTGTGGTGGGTATTATGGTTATTTGTTGTTGTTGTCTCATCCCTTGTGCCAGAAGAATGGTCAAAAGTATGTCTGTGAGGGCAGTGGACCCTGGAGTCATTACTCCAATGTCCATGATGTCAATGATGCATGTAGAACTGAATGTGTAGGCCAAGGAGGGACACAACTGTTTGTGACCTCTGGATTCTCCAGAGGTCAACAGAGGGAATTGTAGAATAAGGAGGGGATGTTTTTCTCATTATCATTTAATATTTTAATATGGCATTATTAGTTCATCAGAAGTATATAACCAGCTTTGCATTAAACATAAATTGACCTTACATTATCCTTTGCATTACAGTGATTGTTATAACTTTAGTTTGATCTTTTCCTTACAGGTACCAGAATAATAACATGATTTTCCATTGCAGATGTAACCATGATCATTCCATACACATTGCAGTTCGTTGCTTATTCTAGAGTTGTGCTCAAGTTAATTAAAGGTTAAAAGCTACAGCCAGCGCGAGTCTGGCTGATCTATGGAGGGCAAAGGCTTTGAGCTTGGAAGGCCGCACGCGCTTACACAGCACTTATAAGATGTTATTCTTGGTGATTTTGTGCTTAGTCATGTTTTAATATGTTTTAAGTAGAAATAGCTGATCCAGCAATATTCAGTTAATATTATATACTTGATTTAGAGCAATACACACTGATGGTCTTAATAAATGAGAGAGTCCTTGTAGCTGCCATGTTGTGTCTTAGCAGGGTACAGACGGTTCCAGGAGACGGGGGCAGTCAGCGTCTGCCCTCGGGAAGGAGACAATGTTATTCTTTGTGTTAAATAAAATTGTCAACATTGATTGTATTACACCTGTCACTACGCATGAAGGGGCGTTCTAATACCCTGATTTCATGAAACTATGGTGATGTGTTTTTTGAGACGAGATCTGAGACTGTCTGCATACAGTGTCCATCTCCCACGTGTGTGATCATTAAATCATCGTTTGACTCAACCCGGCCGGATCAGTATTATTATTGTGGGGTTTTGCTCTGGTGTCCATCCCCAATATTTTGAACCTTAACAAGAGTTTGAATGAAAACAACGGAATTAGAATGTACAGAACAGAATTTGAATGAAAACAACAGAATTAGAATGTACAGAACAGAGTTTGAATGAAAACAATGGAATTAGAATGTACAGAACAGAGTTTGAATGTAAACAACGGAATTAGAATGTACAGAACAGAGTTTGAATGTAAACAACGGAATTAGAATGTACAGAACAGAGTTTGAATGAAAACAAGGGAATTAGAATATACAGAACAGAGTTTGAATGAAAACAACGGAATTAGAATGTACAGAACAGACTTTGAATGAAAACAACAGAATTAGAATGTACAGAACAGAGTTTGAATGAAAAAAAGAAACAGAATTAGAATGTACAGAACAGAGTTTGAATGAAAACAATGGAATTAGAAAAAAAAATGAATTGAAATGTACAGAACAGAGTTTGAATGAAAACAACGGAATTAGAATGTACAGAACAGAGTTTGAATGAAAACAAGGGAATTAGAACATACAGAACAGAGTTTGAATGAAAACAACGGATTTAGAATGTACAGAACAGACTTTGAATGAAAACAACGGAATTAGAATGTACAGAACAGAGTTTGAATGAAAAACGGAAGTAGAATGTACAAAACAGAGTTTGAATAAAAACAATGGAATTTGAATCAAAACAACAGAATAGAAATGTACAGAACAGAGTTTGAATGAAAAAAACGGAATTAGAATGTACAGAACAGAGTTTGAATGAAAACAACGGAATTAGAATAAAAAAAACAGAATTGAAATGTACAGAACAGAGTTTGAATGAAAACAACGGAATTAGAATGTACAGAATAGAGTTTGAATGAAAACAACGGAATTAGAATGTACAGAACAGAGTTTGAATGAAAACAACGGAAATAGAATGTACAGAACAGAGTTTGAATGAACACAACGGAATTAGAATGTACAGAATAGAGTTTGAATGAAAACAACGGAATTAGAATGTACAGAACAGAGTTTGAATGAAAACAACGGAATTAGAATGTACAGAACAGACTTTGAATGAAAACAACAGAATTAGAATATACAGAACAGAGTTTGAATGAAAAACGGAAGTAGGATGTACAAAACAGAGTTTGAATAAAAACACTGGAATTTGAATCAAAACAACAGAATAGAAATGTACAGAACAGAGTTTGAATGAAAAAAACGGAATTAGAATGTACAGAACAGAGTTTGAATGAAAAAAACAGAATTAGAATAAAAAAAAACAGAATTGAAATGTACAGAACAGAGTTTGAATGAAAACAACGGAATTAGAATGTACAGAATAGAGTTTGAATGAAAAAAACGGAATTAGAATGTACAGAACAGAGTTTGAATGAAAAAAACAGAATTAGAATGTACAGAACAGAGTTTGAATGAAAACAAGGGAATTAGAAGAAAAAAAACTGAATTGAAATGTACAGAACAGAGTTTGAATGAAAACAACGGAATTAGAATGTATTAATAGTCCATTGTTTTCATTCTAATTCTGTTGTTTTCATTCAAATTCCATTGTTTTGATTCAAATTCAGTTCAATGGAAAAACAATGGAATTTGAATCAAAACAACAGAATTAGAATGTACAGAACAGAGTTTGAATGAAAACAACAGAATTAGAATGAACAGAACTGAATTTGAATCAAAACAATGGAATTTGAATGAAAACAACAGAATTAGAATGTAGAGAACAGAGTTTGAATGAAAACAACGGAATTAGAATGTACAGAACAGAGTTTGAATGAACACAACGGAATTAGAATGTACAGAACAGAGTTTGAATGAAAACAACGGAATTAGAATGTACAGAACAGAGTTTGAATGAAAACAACGGAATTAGAATGTAGAGAACAGAATTTGAAAGAAAACAATGGAATTTGAATCAAAACAAGAGAATTGAAATGTATAGAACAGAGTTTGAATGAAAAAAACGGAATTTGAATGAGAACAAGAGAATTAGAATGTACAGAACAGAGTTTGAATGAAAACAACGAAATTAGAATGAACAGAACTGAATTTGAATCAAAACAATGGAATTTGAATGAAAACAACGGAATTAGAATGTACAGAACAGATTTTGAATGAAAACAACGGAAGTAGAATGTACAAAACAGAGTTTGAATAAAAACAATGGAATTTGAATCAAAACAACAGAATAGAAATGTACAGAACAGAGTTTGAATGAAAAAAACGGAATTAGAATGTACAGAACAGAGTTTGAATGAAAAAAACAGAATTAGAATAAAAAAAACAGAATTGAAATGTACAGAACAGAGTTTGAATGAAAACAACGGAATTAGAATGTACAGAATAGAGTTTGAATGAAAACAACGGAATTAGAATGTACAGAACAGAGTTTGAATGAAAACAACGGAAATAGAATGTACAGAACAGAGTTTGAATGAACACAACGGAATTAGAATGTACAGAATAGAGTTTGAATGAAAACAACGGAATTAGAATGTACAGAACAGAGTTTGAATGAAAACAACGGAATTAGAATGTACAGAACAGACTTTGAATGAAAACAACAGAATTAGAATATACAGAACAGAGTTTGAATGAAAAACGGAAGTAGGATGTACAAAACAGAGTTTGAATAAAAACACTGGAATTTGAATCAAAACAACAGAATAGAAATGTACAGAACAGAGTTTGAATGAAAAAAACGGAATTAGAATGTACAGAACAGAGTTTGAATGAAAAAAACAGAATTAGAATAAAAAAAAACAGAATTGAAATGTACAGAACAGAGTTTGAATGAAAACAACGGAATTAGAATGTACAGAATAGAGTTTGAATGAAAAAAACGGAATTAGAATGTACAGAACAGAGTTTGAATGAAAAAAACAGAATTAGAATGTACAGAACAGAGTTTGAATGAAAACAAGGGAATTAGAAGAAAAAAAACTGAATTGAAATGTACAGAACAGAGTTTGAATGAAAACAACGGAATTAGAATGTATTAATAGTCCATTGTTTTCATTCTAATTCTGTTGTTTTCATTCAAATTCCATTGTTTTGATTCAAATTCAGTTCAATGGAAAAACAATGGAATTTGAATCAAAACAACAGAATTAGAATGTACAGAACAGAGTTTGAATGAAAACAACAGAATTAGAATGAACAGAACTGAATTTGAATCAAAACAATGGAATTTGAATGAAAACAACAGAATTAGAATGTAGAGAACAGAGTTTGAATGAAAACAACGGAATTAGAATGTACAGAACAGAGTTTGAATGAACACAACAGAATTAGAATGTACAGAACAGAGTTTGAATGAAAACAACGGAATTAGAATGTACAGAACAGAGTTTGAATGAAAACAACGGAATTAGAATGTAGAGAACAGAATTTGAAAGAAAACAATGGAATTTGAATCAAAACAAGAGAATTGAAATGTATAGAACAGAGTTTGAATGAAAAAAACGGAATTTGAATGAGAACAAGAGAATTAGAATGTACAGAACAGAGTTTGAATGAAAACAACGAAATTAGAATGAACAGAACTGAATTTGAATGAAAACAATGGAATTTGAATGAAAACAACGGAATTAGAATGTACACAACAGAGTTTGAATGAAAACAACGGAAATAGAATGTACAGAACAGAGTTTGAATGAACACAACGGAATTAGAATGTACAGAACAGAGTTTAAATGAAAACAACGGAATTAGAATGTACAGAACAGAGTTTGAATGAAAACAACGGAATTAGAATGTAGAGAACAGAATTTGAAAGAAAACAATGGAATTTGAATCAAAACAAGAGAATTGAAATGTATAGAACAGAGTTTGAATGAAAAAAACGGAATTTGAATGAGAACAAGAGAATTAGAATGTACAGAACAGAGTTTGAATGAAAACAACGGAATTAGAATGTACAGAACAGAGTTTGAATGAAAACAACGGAATTAGAATGTAGAGAACAGAATTTGAAAGAAAACAATGGAATTTGAATCAAAACAAGAGAATTGAAATGTATAGAACAAAGTTTGAATGAAAAAAACGGAATTTGAATGAAAACAACAGAATTAGAATGAAAACAATGGAATATTAAAACAAACAACAGAATTAGAATGAAAACAACGGAATTAGAGTAGAGAACAGAATTTGAAAGAAAACAATGGAATTTGAATCAAAACCACAGAATTGAAATGTACAGAACAGAGTTTGAATGAAAAAAAACGGAATTAGAATGTACAGAACAGAGTTTGAATGAAAACAACGGAATTAGAATGTATTAATAGTCCATTGTTTTCATTCTAATTCTGTTGTTTTCATTCAAATTCCATTGTTTTGATTCAAATTCAGTTCAATGGAAAAACAATGGAATTTGAATCAAAACAACAGAATTAGAATGTACAGAACAGAGTTTGAATGAAAACAACAGAATTAGAATGAACAGAACTGAATTTGAATCAAAACAATGGAATTTGAATGAAAACAACAGAATTAGAATGTAGAGAACAGTTTGAATGAAAACAACGGAATTAGAATGTACAGAACAGAGTTTGAATAAAAAAACAACGGAATTAGAAAAAAACAACAGAATTAGAATGAACAGAACTGAATTTGAATCAAAACAACAGAATTAGAATTAAAAAAACAGAATTGAAATGTACAGAACAGAGTTTGAATGAAAACAATGGAATTAGAATGTATTAATAGTCCATTGTTTTCATTCTAATTCTGTTGTTTTCATTCAAATTCCATTGTTTTCATTCAAATTCAGTTCAATGGAAAAACAATGGAATTTGAATCAAAACAACAGAATTAGAATGTACAGAACAGAGTTTGAATGAAAAAAACGGAATTTGAATGAGAACAAGAGAATTAGAATGTACAGAACAGAGTTTGAATGAAAACAACGAAATTAGAATGAACAGAACTGAATTTGAATCAAAACAATGGAATTTGAATGAAAACAACGGAATTAGAATGTACACAACAGAGTTTGAATGAAAACAACGGAAATAGAATGTACAGAACAGAGTTTGAATGAACACAACGGAATTAGAATGTACAGAACAGAGTTTAAATGAAAACAACGGAATTAGAATGTACAGAACAGAGTTTGAATGAAAACAACGGAATTAGAATGTAGAGAACAGAATTTGAAAGAAAACAATGGAATTTGAATCAAAACAAGAGAATTGAAATGTATAGAACAGAGTTTGAATGAAAAAAACGGAATTTGAATGAGAACAAGAGAATTAGAATGTACAGAACAGAGTTTGAATGAAAACAACGGAATTAGAATGTACAGAACAGAGTTTGAATGAAAACAACGGAATTAGAATGTAGAGAACAGAATTTGAAAGAAAACAATGGAATTTGAATCAAAACAAGAGAATTGAAATGTATAGAACAAAGTTTGAATGAAAAAAACGGAATTTGAATGAAAACAACAGAATTAGAATGAAAACAATGGAATATTAAAACAAACAACAGAATTAGAATGAAAACAACGGAATTAGAGTAGAGAACAGAATTTGAAAGAAAACAATGGAATTTGAATCAAAACCACAGAATTGAAATGTACAGAACAGAGTTTGAATGAAAAAAAACGGAATTAGAATGTACAGAACAGAGTTTGAATGAAAAAAACAGAATTAGAATGTACAGAACAGAGTTTGAATGAAAACAACGGAATTAGAATGTATTAATAGTCCATTGTTTTCATTCTAATTCTGTTGTTTTCATTCAAATTCCATTGTTTTGATTCAAATTCAGTTCAATGGAAAAACAATGGAATTTGAATCAAAACAACAGAATTAGAATGTACAGAACAGAGTTTGAATGAAAACAACAGAATTAGAATGAACAGAACTGAATTTGAATCAAAACAATGGAATTTGAATGAAAACAACAGAATTAGAATGTAGAGAACAGAGTTTGAATGAAAACAACGGAATTAGAATGTACAGAACAGAATTTGAATGAAAACAAGAGAATTAGAATGTACAGAACAGACTTTAAATGAAAACAACGGAATTAAAATGTACAGAACAGAGTTTGAATGATATCAAAGGAATTAGAATGTACAGAACAGAGTTTGAATGAAAAAAACGGAATTAGAATGTAGAGAACAGAGTTTGAATGAAAACAACGGAATTAGAATGTACAGAACAGAGTTTGAATGAAAAAAAACGGAATTAGAATGTACAGAACAGAGTTTGAATGAAAACAACCGAATTAGAACGTACAGAACAGAGTTTGAATGAAAACAACAGAATTAGAATAAAAAAACAGAATTGAAATGTACAGAACAGAGTTTGAATGAAAACAACGGAATTAGAATGTACAGAATAGAGTTTGAATGAAAACAACAGAATTAGAATATACAGAACAGAGTTTGAATGAAAAACGGAAGTAGAATGTACAAAACAGAGTTTGAATAAAAACAATGGAATTTGAATCAAAACAACAGAATAGAAATGTACAGAACAGAGTTTGAATGAAAAAAACGGAATTAGAATGTACAGAACAGAGTTTGAATGAAAACAACAGAATTAGAATGAACAGAACAGAGTTTGAATGAAAACAACGAATTTAGAATGTACAGAACAGAGTTTGAATGAAAACAACGGAATTAGAATGTATTAATAGTCCATTGTTTTCATTCAAATTCCATTGTTTTGATTCAAATTCAGTTCAATGGAAAAACAATGGAATTTGAATCAAAACAACAGAATTAGAATGTACAGAACAGAGTTTGAATGAAAAAAACGGAATTAGAATGTACGGAACAGAGTTTGAATGAAAACAAGAGAATTAGAATAAAAAAAACTGATTTGTACAGAACAGAGTTTGAAAGAAAACAACGGAATTAGAATGTACAGAACAGAGTTTGAATTAAAACAACGGAATTAGAATGTACAGAACAGACTCTGAATGAAAACAACGGAATTATGATGTACAGAACAGAGTTTGAATAAAAAAAACAACGGAATTAGAATGAAAAAAAGCAGAATTAGAATGAACAGAACTGAATTTGAATCAAAACAATGGAATTTGAATGAAAACAACAGAATTAGAATGTAGAGAACAGAGTTTGAATGAAAACAACGGAATTAGAATGTACAGAACAGAATTTGAATGAAAACAAGAGAATTAGAATGTACAGAACAGACTTTAAATGAAAACAACGGAATTAAAATGTACAGAACAGAGTTTGAATGAAAACAACGGAATTAGAATGTACAGAACAGAGTTTGAATAAAAACAATGGAATTTGAATGAAAACAACAGAATTGAAATGTACAGAACAGAGTTTGAATGAAAAAAAACGGAATTAAAATGTACAGAACAGAGTTTGAATGAAAAAAACAGAATTAGAATAAAAAAAACTGAATTGAAATGTACAGAACAGACTTTGAATGAAAACAACGGAATTAGAATGTACAGAACAGACTTTGAATGAAAACAAAAGAATTAGAATGTACAGAACAGAGTTTGAATGAAAACAATGGAATTAGAATGTACAGAACAGAGTTTGAATGTAAACAACGGAATTAGAATGTACAGAACAGAGTTTGAATGAAAACAATGGAATTTGAATCAAAACAACAGAATTTAAATGTATACAACAGAGTTTGAATGAAAAAAAAAACGGAATTTGAATGAGAACAAGAGAATTAGAATGTACAGAACAGAGTTTGAATGAAAACAACGGAATTAGAATGTATTAGTAGTCGATTGTTTTCATTCTAATTCTGTTGTTTTCATTCAAATTCCATTGTTTTCATTCAAATTCAGTTCAATGGAAAAACAATGGAATTTGAATCAAAACAACAGAATTAGAATGAACAGAACAGAGTTTGAATGAAAACAACGGAATTAGAATGAACAGAACAGAGTTTGAATGAAAACAACGAATTTAGAATGTACAGAACAGAGTTTGAATGAAAACAACGGAATTAGAATGTACAGAACAGAGTTTGAATGAAAACAACGGAATTAGAATGTACAGAACAGAGTTTGAATGAAAAACGGAAGTAGAATGTACAGAACAGAATTTGAATGAAAACAATGGAATTAGAATAAAAAAAACAGAATTGAAATGTACAGAACAGAGTTTGAATGAAAACAACGGAATTGGAATGTACAGAATAGAGTTTGAATGAAAACAACGGAATTAGAATGTACAGAACAGAGTTTGAATGAAAACAACGGAATTAGAATGTACAGAACAGAGTTTGAATAAAAACAATGGAATTTGAATGAAAACAACAGAATTGAAATGTACAGAACAGAGTTTGAATGAAAAAAAACGGAATTAAAATGTACAGAACAGAGTTTGAATGAAAAACGGAAGTAGAATGTACAGAACAGAATTTGAATGAAAACAATGGAATTAGAATAAAAAAAACAGAATTGAAATGTACAGAACAGAGTTTGAATGAAAACAACGGAATTGGAATGTACAGAATAGAGTTTGAATGAAAACAACGGAATTAGAATGTACAGAACAGAGTTTGAATGAAAACAACGGAATTAGAATGTACAGAACAGAGTTTGAATAAAAACAATGGAATTTGAATGAAAACAACAGAATTGAAATGTACAGAACAGAGTTTGAATGAAAAAAAACGGAATTAAAATGTACAGAACAGAGTTTGAATGAAAACAACGGAATTAGAATAAAAAAAACTGAATTGAAATGTACAGAACAGACTTTGAATGAAAACAACGGAATTAGAATGTACAGAACAGACTTTGAATGAAAAAAAACGGAATTAAAATGTACAGAACAGAGTTTGAATGAAAAAAACAGAATTAGAATGTACACAACAGAGTTTGAATGAAAACAACGGAATTAGAATGTACAGAACAGAGTTTGAATGAAAACAACGGATTTAGAATGTACAGAACAGAGTTTGAATGAAAACAACGGAATTAGAATGTACAGAACAGAGTTTGAATGAAAACAACGGAATTAGAATGTACAAAACAGAGTTTGAATAAAAAAAACAACGGAATTAGAATGAAAACAACGGAATTAGAATGAAAACATCGGAATTTGAATGAAAACAACAGAATTAGAATGAAAACAATGGAATATTAAAACAAACAACAGAATTTGAATGAAAACAACGGAATTAGAATGTACAGAACAGAGTTTGAATGAAAACAACGGAATTAGAATGTAGAGAACAGAGTTTGAATGAAAACAACGGAATTAGAATGTACAGAACAGAGTTTGAATGAAAACAACGGGATTAAAATGTACAGAACAGAGTTTGAATGAAAAACGGAAGTAGAATGTACAGAACAGAGTTTGAATGAAAACAACGGAATTAGAATGTACAGAACAGAGTTTGAATAAAAACAATGGAATTTGAATGAAAACAACAGAATTGAAATGTACAGAACAGAGTTTGAATGAAAAAAAAAAAGGAATTAAAATGTACAGAACAGAGTTTGAATGAAAAAAACAGAATTAGAATGTACAGAACAGAGTTTGAATGAAAACAACGGAATTAGAATGAACAGAACAGAGTTTGAATGAAAACAACGGATTTAGAATGTACAGAACAGAGTTTGAATGAAAACAACGGAATTAGAATGTACAGAACAGAGTTTCAATGAAAACAACGGAATTAGAATGTACAAAACAGAGTTTGAATAAAAAAAACAACGGAATTAGAATGAAAACAACGGAATTAGAATGAAAACATCGGAATTTGAATGAAAACAACAGAATTAGAATGAAAACAATGGAATATTAAAACAAACAACACAGTTTGAATGAAAACAACGGATTTAGAATGTACAGAACAGAGTTTGAATGAAAACAACGGAATTAGAATGTACAGAACAGAGTTTGAATGAAAACAACGGAATTAGAATGTACAAAACAGAGTTTGAATAAAAAAAACAACGGAATTAGAATGAAAACAACGGAATTAGAATGAAAACATCGGAATTTGAATGAAAACAACAGAATTAGAATGAAAACAATGGAATATTAAAACAAACAACAGAATTTGAATGAAAACAATGGAATTAGAATGTACAGAACAGAGTTTGAATGAAAACAACGGAATTAGAATGTAGAGAACAGAGTTTGAATGAAAACAACGGAATTAGAATGTACAGAACAGAGTTTGAATGAAAACAACGGGATTAAAATGTACAGAACAGAGTTTGAATGAAAAACGGAAGTAGAATGTACAGAACAGAGTTTGAATGAAAACAATGGAATTAGAATAAAAAAAAACAGAATTGAAATGTACAGAACAGAGTTTGAATGAAAACAACGGAATTGGAATGTACAGAATAGAGTTTGAATGAAAACAACGGAATTAGAATGTACAGAACAGAGTTTGAATGAAAACAATGGAATTTGAATCAAAACAACAGAATTGAAATGTACAGAACAGAGTTTGAATGAAAAAAACGGAATTAGAATGTACGGAACAGAGTTTGAATGAAAACAAGAGAATTAGAATAAAAAAAACTGATTTGTACAGAACAGAGTTTGAAAGAAAACAACGGAATTAGAATGTACAGAACAGAGTTTGAATTAAAACAACGGAATTAGAATGTACAGAACAGACTCTGAATGAAAACAACGGAATTATGATGTACAGAACAGAGTTTGAATAAAAAAAACAACGGAATTAGAATGAAAACAACGGAATTTGAATGAAAAAAAGCAGAATTAGAATGAACAGAACTGAATTTGAATCAAAACAATGGAATTTGAATGAAAACAACAGAATTAGAATGTAGAGAACAGAGTTTGAATGAAAACAACGGAATTAGAATGTACAGAACAGAATTTGAATGAAAACAAGAGAATTAGAATGTACAGAACAGACTTTAAATGAAAACAACGGAATTAAAATGTACAGAACAGAGTTTGAATGAAAACAACGGAATTAGAATGTACAGAACAGAGTTTGAATAAAAACAATGGAATTTGAATGAAAACAACAGAATTGAAATGTACAGAACAGAGTTTGAATGAAAAAAAACGGAATTAAAATGTACAGAACAGAGTTTGAATGAAAAAAACAGAATTAGAATGTACAGAACAGAGTTTGAATGAAAACAATGGAATTAGAATAAAAAAAACTGAATTGAAATGTACAGAACAGAGTTTGAATGAAAACAGAATTAGAATGAAAACAATGGAATATTGAAACAAACAGAATTAGAATGAAAACAACGGAATTAGAATGTACAGAACAGAGTTTGAATGAAAACAACGGATTTGAATGTACAGAACAGAGTTTGAATGAAATCAAAGGAATTAGAATGTACAGAACAGAGTTTGAATGAAAACAACGGAATTAGAATAAAAAAAACTGAATTGAAATGTACAGAACAGACTTTGAATGAAAAAAAACGGAATTAAAATGTACAGAACAGAGTTTGAATGAAAAAAACAGAATTAGAATGTACACAACAGAGTTTGAATGAAAACAACGGAATTAGAATGTACAGAACAGAGTTTGAATGAAAACAACGGATTTAGAATGTACAGAACAGAGTTTGAATGAAAACAACAGAATTAGAATGTACAGAACAGAGTTTGAATGAAAACAACGGAATTAGAATGTACAAAACAGAGTTTGAATAAAAAAAACAACGGAATTAGAATGAAAACAACGGAATTAGAATGAAAACATCGGAATTTGAATGAAAACAACAGAATTAGAATGAAAACAATGGAATATTAAAACAAACAACAGAATTTGAATGAAAACAACGGAATTAGAATGTACAGAACAGAGTTTGAATGAAAACAACGGAATTAGAATGTAGAGAACAGAGTTTGAATGAAAACAACGGAATTAGAATGTACAGAACAGAGTTTGAATGAAAACAACGGGATTAAAATGTACAGAACAGAGTTTGAATGAAAAACGGAAGTAGAATGTACAGAACAGAGTTTGAATGAAAACAACGGAATTAGAATGTACAGAACAGAGTTTGAATAAAAACAATGGAATTTGAATGAAAACAACAGAATTGAAATGTACAGAACAGAGTTTGAATGAAAAAAAAAAAACGGAATTAAAATGTACAGAACAGAGTTTGAATGAAAAAAACAGAATTAGAATGTACAGAACAGAGTTTGAATGAAAACAACGGAATTAGAATGAACAGAACAGAGTTTGAATGAAAACAACGGATTTAGAATGTACAGAACAGAGTTTGAATGAAAACAACAGAATTAGAATGTACAGAACAGAGTTTGAATGAAAACAACGGAATTAGAATGTACAAAACAGAGTTTGAATAAAAAAAACAACGGAATTAGAATGAAAACAACGGAATTAGAATGAAAACATCGGAATTTGAATGAAAACAACAGAATTAGAATGAAAACAATGGAATATTAAAACAAACAACACAGTTTGAATGAAAACAACGGATTTAGAATGTACAGAACAGAGTTTGAATGAAAACAACGGAATTAGAATGTACAGAACAGAGTTTGAATGAAAACAACGGAATTAGAATGTACAAAACAGAGTTTGAATAAAAAAAACAACGGAATTAGAATGAAAACAACGGAATTAGAATGAAAACATCGGAATTTGAATGAAAACAACAGAATTAGAATGAAAACAATGGAATATTAAAACAAACAACAGAATTTGAATGAAAACAATGGAATTAGAATGTACAGAACAGAGTTTGAATGAAAACAACGGAATTAGAATGTAGAGAACAGAGTTTGAATGAAAAAAACGGAATTAGAATGTACAGAACAGAGTTTGAATGAAAACAACGGGATTAAAATGTACAGAACAGAGTTTGAATGAAAAACGGAAGTAGAATGTACAGAACAGAGTTTGAATGAAAACAATGGAATTAGAATAAAAAAAAACAGAATTGAAATGTACAGAACAGAGTTTGAATGAAAACAACGGAATTGGAATGTACAGAATAGAGTTTGAATGAAAACAACGGAATTAGAATGTACAGAACAGAGTTTGAATGAAAACAACGGAATTAGAATGTACAGAACAGAGTTTGAATAAAAACAATGGAATTTGAATGAAAACAACAGAATTGAAATGTACAGAACAGAGTTTGAATGAAAAAAAAACGGAATTAAAATGTACAGAACAGAGTTTGAATGAAAAAAACAGAATTAGAATGTACAGAACAGAGTTTGAATGAAAACAATGGAATTAGAATAAAAAAAACTGAATTGAAATGTACAGAACAGAGTTTGAATGAAAACAGAATTAGAATGAAAACAATGGAATATTGAAACAAACAGAATTAGAATGAAAACAACGGAATTAGAATGTACAGAACAGAGTTTGAATGAAAACAACGGAATTAGAATGTAGAGAACAGAGTTTGAATGAAAACAACGGAATTAGAATGTAGAGAACAGAGTTTGAATGAAAACAACGGAATTAGAATGTACAGAACAGAGTTTGAATGAAAACAACGGGATTAAAATGTACAGAACAGAGTTTGAATGAAAAACGGAAGTAGAATGTACAGAACAGAGTTTGAATGAAAACAACGGAATTAGAATGTACAGAACAGAGTTTGAATAAAAACAATGGAATTTGAATGAAAACAACAGAATTGAAATGTACAGAACAGAGTTTGAATGAAAAAAAAAAAACGGAATTAAAATGTACAGAACAGAGTTTGAATGAAAAAAACAGAATTAGAATGTACAGAACAGAGTTTGAATGAAAACAACGGAATTAGAATGAACAGAACAGAGTTTGAATGAAAACAACGGATTTAGAATGTACAGAACAGAGTTTGAATGAAAACAACAGAATTAGAATGTACAGAACAGAGTTTGAATGAAAACAACGGAATTAGAATGTACAAAACAGAGTTTGAATAAAAAAAACAACGGAATTAGAATGAAAACAACGGAATTAGAATGAAAACATCGGAATTTGAATGAAAACAACAGAATTAGAATGAAAACAATGGAATATTAAAACAAACAACACAGTTTGAATGAAAACAACGGATTTAGAATGTACAGAACAGAGTTTGAATGAAAACAACGGAATTAGAATGTACAGAACAGAGTTTGAATGAAAACAACGGAATTAGAATGTACAAAACAGAGTTTGAATAAAAAAAACAACGGAATTAGAATGAAAACAACGGAATTAGAATGAAAACATCGGAATTTGAATGAAAACAACAGAATTAGAATGAAAACAATGGAATATTAAAACAAACAACAGAATTTGAATGAAAACAATGGAATTAGAATGTACAGAACAGAGTTTGAATGAAAACAACGGAATTAGAATGTAGAGAACAGAGTTTGAATGAAAACAACGGAATTAGAATGTACAGAACAGAGTTTGAATGAAAACAACGGGATTAAAATGTACAGAACAGAGTTTGAATGAAAAACGGAAGTAGAATGTACAGAACAGAGTTTGAATGAAAACAATGGAATTAGAATAAAAAAAAACAGAATTGAAATGTACAGAACAGAGTTTGAATGAAAACAACGGAATTGGAATGTACAGAATAGAGTTTGAATGAAAACAACGGAATTAGAATGTACAGAACAGAGTTTGAATGAAAACAACGGAATTAGAATGTACAGAACAGAGTTTGAATAAAAACAATGGAATTTGAATGAAAACAACAGAATTGAAATGTACAGAACAGAGTTTGAATGAAAAAAAAACGGAATTAAAATGTACAGAACAGAGTTTGAATGAAAAAAACAGAATTAGAATGTACAGAACAGAGTTTGAATGAAAACAATGGAATTAGAATAAAAAAAACTGAATTGAAATGTACAGAACAGAGTTTGAATGAAAACAGAATTAGAATGAAAACAATGGAATATTGAAACAAACAGAATTAGAATGAAAACAACGGAATTAGAATGTACAGAACAGAGTTTGAATGAAAACAACGGATTTGAATGTACAGAACAGAGTTTGAATGAAATCAAAGGAATTAGAATGTACAGAACAGAGTTTGAATGAAAACAACGGAATTAGAATAAAAAAAACTGAATTGAAATGTACAGAACAGACTTTGAATGAAAACAACGGAATTAGAATGTACAGAACAGACTTTGAATGAAAACAAAAGAATTAGAATGTACAGAACAGAGTTTGAATGAAAACAACGGAAGTAGAATGTACAGAACAGAATTTGAATGAAAACAACAGAATTAGAATGTACAGAACAGAGTTTGAATGAAAACAACGGAATTAGAATGTACAGAACAGAGTTTGAATGATATCAAAGGAATTAGAATGTACAGAACAGAGTTTGTATGAAAACAACGGAATTAGAATGTAGATGTCATGTTTCGGCTGTGTGGCAGTCAGGAGAGGACCCAACCGCAAACTCACAGAGACAAAAGGTAAACTCAAAAAACACAGCGTTATTGCTGGCGTGGAGTGGGACACGAAAAACAATACAAAATAAACTAAACTGGAAAAACTAAAGCACAAGGAGCCACAGGGGAAAAATCACACAGCTATGATGGAGACTACGACACTGACAAAGAGAAACACAGGCTTAAATACACAGAGGGATAACGAGGGAATGAGACACAGAAGGGGAGCACAGCTGGGAGTAATCAGGCTGGACGAGACAGAGACGCAAAACTAGAAACACTCACATGAGGCATGGACCTACAAAGTAAAACAGGAAACACACTGACTGAATTCTAAACATGCAAACTTAACAGCAACAGGGGAGACATAACATGGAACACAGAGAAGCCATATGACAAAGCCAAAGAGCAAAACCTAAGATAACCATAACTGAGATCTAGGGAAACACGAAACAGTACCACAAAGGACTCAAAACATAAACCATGATATAAAAGCACAGGATCTCTTCCAAAAATAGGAAACATAATGAGACGCAGACATGATAACCGGAACTTAACAACGTAAGACACAGACATGAAACACATGAAGAGCAGGGGAGACTTAACATGGGTTGGAAACACAAGGGGGAACTAATAAGCAAATGAACATAGGAGGCCTAATGAGCTTAACATACTATACACATTAAGATGAACTAAAACTCAAAACACTGGGTCCTAAGACCCAGGACCGTGACAGAGCCCCCCCTTCAAGGGCGGATTCCAGACGCCCTAAAACCCGAAAAAGAAAACCAAAAACAACCCACCAACGGCGGGCGGTGGGGTCCAGGACGGAGGGCCAGAAACAAGGCCACAAAAACAAAATGTCCATCAAAAACACAGGAGCGCAGGGAACAGTTCATAACTCCTCAGGGGGCCGACCCGGAGGGTGACGGTCCAGAAGTCCATAGTTCATTTGATCAGGGGGCCGGCCCGGAGGGCGACAGCATAGCAGGTCAAAGTTCAAAGGTTCAGGGGGCCGACCCGGCGGTCGAGAGCACCACAGGTGGAACAGTTCAGGCGGCCGACCCCGATGGCAACGATGTCCAGCTGATGGCCCGGAAAGCGGCTGGCGATTCCGAAGGGCAAAACGTGGCGTGGGCGGCAGCAACACAGCCGCAGGACCAGGCGAGGCCGACATAGAAGCAGAGGCTGAAGCTGTACCAGACGAGGCAGACGCAGAGGCCGGACCAGACGAGACAGACGCAGAGGCCGGACGAGACGAGACAGACGCAGAGGCCTGACCAGGCGAAGCACAGGCAGAGGCCGGACCAGGCGAAGCACAGGCAGAGGCCGGACCAGGCGTAGACGATGAAGCAGAGGCGGCCACAGGTGGCGGCTGAACGGGCTCCTCGGGCCCTCCAGCAGAAGCAGTGGCAGGACCAGTAGGTGCCGAGACTACTGGCTGAACAAAAGGCTGAGCAGGTGATGGAGCAAATGACTGAGCTGCACAGTGGGCTAAGGGCTGAGCTAACGGAAGCACAGGAAAGTGAACTACGGACTGGGCTGCTAACAGAGCTAATGACTGAGCCATAGAGTGAAAAGCATGCAGTAGTGATGGTGGTGGACTGAATTCTCCTGAGCCTTCAGTAGAAACAGGAACGGGTGCAGGCACCTGCTGGACACTAGCCACTCCCACCCGAGGGGTAGGTACGGGTGCGGAGACGGGCTGTATCCTGGCTGACCTCACCCTGGGGACCGGAACAGGCACCGGCAACGGCTGGGCAACTGCCCTTCCCACCCGAGGAGCTGGTACGGGTGCAGAAAGGGACAGAGCCTCAGCCGACCTGGAAACCAGAGCGGGGACCAACTGGGCCTCAGCCTCCCCCACCCGAGGAACTGGTACGGGTGCAGAGGTACGCTGGGCCCGAGCTGCCACGGGAGGAGAAACACGAGCAGGAAAAGGAGCAGGCTCAGAAAAAACAGTCTTAGAAACGGCAGGCTCAGGGTCGACAAAAACAGATCTGTCAAAAATGAACCCGCCGTCCACTTTGTGTTTTGCAGACTTAGTATTAGCAGTCCTTGTTTTAATAGTTTTCGGAATCCTTGGGTTAACGGTCTTAGAGTGAGCTGACTTGGGGATGACTGAACCAGACTTAACAAAACCTGAACTGACAGAACCTGAACTGAGTGTTTGAGACCTGGAGACATTGCTCACAGTGTTTCCTTTAACAGCATTTACAGCCTTAGGCGAGTGCTTATTGTCTTTGATCTCTCCCCGTTCAGAGGGAGCGAAATGAAAAAACTTTTCCCAGTCTACGTCATCATCCAAAAGGGAGACTCCAACCGTGTCTGGGGTGAGTTTATTGTCCTTTTCAGTTATGGCTTCAGGTGGGATGTGTGAAAGGCAGTCATTATAACTCACCACCGGGAGTTGCTCAGCAAATGAAAAGTGACGGCGGCGTGAGCGTCGCCTCCTCTGAGGTGAGGAAGCTGACGGGGCATACAGCTGAGCCTCTGACGTGCGGGACGGCAATGCAGAGGCTGGAGCGTGAGCATCCGAAGAAAAACGGAGCACTCCCACCCGAAGCGGCCGAGGCTTGGGTGTGAGCGGGGCAACAGGCGGAGGCTCTTGGCAACTTCGGGGACCTCCAAAAGCCAACCGAGTTCCGCGGAATAAGTGCTCAAAATCCGGAGCGCGCCACGGCTTCCAGCGGAGCTCCTCCTCCAGCTGGGCAAGGGCTGCCTCCTGGCGCTCATACAGCTGACAGCGGTTTGCTGGGTCCATGTAATGGTCATAGTCTTCTGTCATGTTTCGGCTGTGTGGCAGGCAGGAGAGGACCCAACCGCAAACTCACAGAGACAAAAGGTAAACTCAAAAAACACAGCTTTATTGCTGGCGTGGAGTGGGACACGAAAAACAATACAAAATAAACTAAACTGGAAAAACTAAAGCACAAGGAGCCACAGGGAAAAATCACACAGCTATGATGGAGACTACGACACTGACAAAGAGAAACACAAGGCTTAAATACACAGAGGGATAACGAGGGAATGAGACACAGAAGTAAAACAGGAAACACACTGACTGAATTCTAAACATGCAACCTTAACAGCAACAGGGGAGACATAACATGGAACACAGGGAAGCCATATGACAAAGCCAAAGAGCAAAACCTAAGATAACCATAACTGAGATCTAGGGAAACACGAAATAGTACCACAAAGGACTCAAAACATAAACCATGATATAAAAGCACAGGATCTCTTCCAAAAATAGGAAACATAATGAGACGCAGACATGATAACCGGAACTTAACAACGTAAGACACAGACATGAAACACATGAAGAGCAGGGGAGACTTAACATGGGTTGGAAACACAAGGGGGAACTAATAAGCAAATGAACATAGGAGGCCTAATGAGCTTAACATACTATACACATTAAGATGAACTAAAACTCAAAACACTGGGTCCTAAGACCCAGGACCGTGACAGTAGAGAACAGAATTTGAAAGAAAACAATGGAATTTGAATCAAAACAACAGAATTGAAATGTACAGAACAGAGTTTGAATGAAAAAAAAAGAATTAGAATGTACAGAACAGAGTTTGAATGAAAACAACGGAATTAGAATGTACAGAACAGAGTTTGAATGAAAAACGGAAGTAGAATGTACAGAACAGAGTTTGAATAAAAACAATGGAATTTGAATCAAAACAACAGAATTGAAATGTACAGAACAGAGTTTGAATGAAAACAACGGAATTAGAATGTACAGAACAGAGTTTGAATGAAAACAACGGAATTAGAATGTACAGAACAGAGTTTGAATGAAAACAAGGGATTTAGAATATACAGAACAGAGTTTGAATGAAAACAACGGAAGTAGAATGTACACAACAGACTTTGAATGAAAACAACGGAATTAGAATGTACAGAACAGAGTTTGAATGAAAAACGGAAGTAGAATGTACAGAACAGACTTTGAATGAAAACAACGGAATTAGAATGTACAGAACAGAGTTTGAATGAAAAACGGAAGTAGAATGTACAGAACAGAGTTTGAATAAAAACAATGGAATTAGAATGTACAGAACAGACTTTGAATGAAAACAACGGAATTAGAATGTACAGAACAGAGTTTGAATAAAAAAACAACGGAATTAGAATGAAAACAACTGAATTAGAATGTACAGAACAGAGTTTGAATGAAAACAACGGAATTAGAATGTACAGAACAGAGTTTGAATGAAAACAACGGAATTAGAATGTACAGAACAGAGTTTGAATGAAAAACGGAAGTAGAATGTACAGAACAGAGTTTGAATAAAAACAATGGAATTAGAATGTACAGAACAGAGTTTGAATGAAAACAACGGAATTAGAATGTACAGAACAGAGTTTGAATGAAAAACGGAAGTAGAATGTACAGAACAGAGTTTGAATAAAAACAATGGAATTTGAATCAAAACAACAGAATTGAAATGTACAGAACAGAGTTTGAATGAAAACAACGGAATTAGAATGTACAGAACAGAGTTTGAATGAAAAACGGAAGTAGAATGTACAGAACAGAGTTTGAATAAAAACAATGGAATTAGAATGTACAGAACAGAGTTTGAATGAAAACAACGGAATTAGAATGTACAGAACAGAGTTTGAATAAAAACAATGGAATTAGAATGTACAGAACAGACTTTGAATGAAAACAACGGAATTAGAATGTACAGAACAGACTTTGAATGAAAACAACGGAATTAGAATGTACAGAACAGAGTTTGAATAAAAAAACAACGGAATTAGAATGAAAACAACTGAATTAGAATGTACAGAACAGAGTTTGAATGAAAACAACGGAATTAGAATGAAAACAACGGAATTAGAATGTACAGAACAGACTTTGAATGAAAACAACGGAATTAGAATGTACAGAACAGAGTTTGAATGAAAAGAACGGAATTAGAATGTACAGAACAGAGTTTGAATAAAAAAACAACGGAATTAGAATGTAGAGAACAGAATTTGAATCAAAACAATGGAATTTGAATCAAAACAACAGAATTAAAATGTACAGAACAGAGTTTGAATGAAAACAACGGAATTAGAATGTACAGAACAGAGTTTGAATGAAAACAAGGGAATTAGAATATACAGAACAGAGTTTGAATGGAATTCCGAACATTCCGGAACCTTGGTGCATTCCGGAATTCCGAACATTCCCGAACCTTGGTGCATTCCGGAACTCTGAACATTCCGGAATTCCGAACATTCCGGAACCTTGGTTCATTCCGGAACTCTGAACATTCCGGAATTCCGAACATTCCGGAACCTTGGTGCATTCCGGAACTCTGAACATTCCGGAACCTTGGTGCATTCCGGAACTCTGAACATTCCGGAACTCTGAACATTCCGGAACCTTTGTGCATTCCGGAACCTTGGTGCATTCCGGAACTCTGAACATTCCGGAATTCCGAACATTCCGGAACCTTGGTGCATTCCGGAATTCCGAACATTCCGGAACCTTGGTGCATTCCGGAACCTTGGTGCATTCCGGAATTCTGAATATTCCGGAACCTTGGTGCATTCCGGAACTCTGAACATTCCGGAACCTTGGTGCATTCTGGAACTCTGAACATTCTGGAATTCCGAACATTCCAGAACCTTGGTGCATTCCGGAACCCTGAACATTCCGGAATTCCGAACATTCCGGAACCTTGGTGCATTCCGGAATTCTGAACATTCCGGAACTCTGAACAATCCGGAATCCCGAACATTCCGGAACCTTGGTGCATTCCGGAACGCTGAACATTCCGGAATTCCGAACATTCCGGAACCTTGGTGCATTTTCGGAACTCGACCGAAACAAAGTATAGGTTTTCATTATGTGAATAACTTGGAAATCTTAGCTCAAACAGCTGCAAAACCTGTTTGCCCAGCACGGGAACCTTGAGTTCTATAAGATAAAGTCATAAACATGTGTATCCGAGTCTTCTATCAAAAGTTACAGCTATTCATATGAAGTTGTACAAAAACGCTTTCTTTCGCCAAGACAGTGCGTTTCTCACTGTTACATGCATTTGAATGGGGAACTCCACCGAAACAAAGTATAGGTTTTCATTATGTGAATAACTTGGAAATCTTAGCTCAAACAGCTGCAAAACCTGTTTGCCCAGCACGGAGACCTTGAGTTCTATAAGATAAAGCCATAAACATGTTTGTCTAAGTCTTCTATCAAAAGTTACAGCTATTTCTATGAAGTTGTACAAAAACGCTTTCTTTCGCCAAGACAGTGCGTTTCTCACTGTTACATGCATTTGAATGGGGAACTCGACCGAAACAAAGTATAGGTTTTCATTATGTGAATAACTTGGAAATCTTAGCTCAAACAGCTGCAAAACCTGTTTGCCCAGCACGGAGACCTTGAGTTCTATAAGATAAAGCCATAAACATGTGTATCCGAGTCTTCTATCAAAAGTTACAGCTATTTATATGAAGTTGTACAAAAACGCTTTCTTTCGCCAAGACAGTGCGTTTCTCACTGTTACATGCATTTGAATGGGGAACTCGACCGAAACAAAGTATAGGTTTTCATTATGTGAATAGCTTGGAAATCTTAGCTCAAACAGCTGCAAAACCTGTTTGCCCAGCACGGAGACCTTGAGTTCTATAAGATAAAGCCATAAACATGTGTATCCGAGTCTTCTATCAAAAGTTACAGCTATTTATATGAAGTTGTACAAAAACGCTTTCTTTCGCCAAGACAGTGCGTTTCTCACTGTTACATGCATTTGAATGGGGAACTCGACCGAAACAAAGTATAGGTTTTCATTATGTGAATAACTTGGAAATCTTAGCTCAAACAGCTGCAAAACCTGTTTTCCCAGCACGGAGACCTTGAGTTCTATAATATAAGGCCATAAACATGTTTGTCTGAGTCTTCTATCAAAAGTTACAGCTATTTCTATGAAGTTGTACAAAAACGTTTTCTTTCGCCAAGATAGTGCGTTTCTCACTGTTACATGCATTTTGAATGGGGAACTCGACCGAAACAAAGTATAGGTTTTCATTATGTGAATAACTTGGAAATCTTAGCTCAAACAGCTGCAAAACCTGTTTTCCCAGCACGTAGACCTTGAGTTCTATAATATAAGGCCATAAACATGTTTGTCTGAGTCTTCTATCAAAAGTTACAGCTATTTCTATGAAGTTGTACAAAAACGTTTTCTTTCGCCAAGACAGTGCGTTTCTCACTGTTACATGCATTTTGAATGGGGAACTCGACCGAAACAAAGTATAGGTTTTCATTATGTGAATAACTTGGAAATCTTAGCTCAAACAGCTGCAAAACCTGTTTTCCCAGCACGTAGACCTTGAGTTCTATAATATAAGGCCATAAACATGTTTGTCTGAGTCTTCTATCAAAAGTTACAGCTATTTCTATGAAGTTGTACAAAAACGTTTTCTTTCGCCAAGACAGTGCGTTTCTCACTGTTACATGCATTTTGAATGGGGAACTCGACCGAAACAAAGTATAGGTTTTCATTATGTGAATAACTTGGAAATCTTAGCTCAAACAGCTGCAAAACCTGTTTTCCCAGCACGGAGACCTTGAGTTCTATAAGATAAAGCCATAAACATGTGTATCCGAGTCTTCTATCAAAAGTTATGGCTATTTATATGAAGTTGTACAAAAACGCTTTCTTTCGCCAAGACAGTGCGTTTCTCACTGTTACATGCATTTGAATGGGGAACTCCACCGAAACAAAGTATAGGTTTTCATTATGTGAATAACTTGGAAATCTTAGCTCAAACAGCTGCAAAACCTGTTTTCCCAGCACGGAGACCTTGAGTTCTATAAGATAAAGCCATAAACATGTTTGTCTGAGTCTTCTATCAAAAGTTACAGCTATTCATATGAAGTTGTACAAAAACGCTTTCTTTCGCCAAGACAGTGCGTTTCTCACTGTTACATGCATTTGAATGGGGAACTCGACCGAAACAAAGTATAGGTTTTCATTATGTGAATAACTTGGAAATCTTAGCTCAAACAGCTGCAAAACCTGTTTTCCCAGCACGGAGACCTTGAGTTCTATAAGATAAAGCCATAAACATGTTTGTCTGAGTCTTCTATCAAAAGTTACAGCTATTTATATGAAGTTGTACAAAATAGCTTTCTTTCGCCAAGACAGTGCGTTTCTCACTGTTACATGCATTTGAATGGGGAACTCCACCGAAACAAAGTATAGGTTTTCATTATGTGAATAACTTGGAAATCTTAGCTCAAACAGCTGCAAAACCTGTTTGCCCAGCACGGGAACCTTGAGTTCTATAAGATAAAGCCATAAACATGTTTGTCTAAGTCTTCTATCAAAAGTTACAGCTATTTATATGAAGTTGTACAAAAACGCTTTCTTTCGCCAAGACAGTGCGTTTCTCACTGTTACATGCATTTGAATGGGGAACTCCACCGAAACAAAGTATAGGTTTTCATTATGTGAATAGCTTGGAAATCTTAGCTCAAACAGCTGCAAAACCTGTTTGCCCAGCACGGAGACCTTGAGTTCTATAAGATAAAGCCATAAACATGTGTATCCGAGTCTTCTATCAAAAGTTACAGCTATTTCTATGAAGTTGTACAAAAACGCTTTCTTTCGCCAAGACAGTGCGTTTCTCACTGTTACATGCATTTTGAATGGGGAACTCGACCGAAACAAAGTATAGGTTTTCATTATGTGAATAACTTGGAAATCTTAGCTCAAACAGCTGCAAAACCTGTTTTCCCAGCACGGAGACCTTGAGTTCTATAAGATAAAGCCATAAACATGTTTGTCTGAGTCTTCTATCAAAAGTTACAGCTATTTATATGAAGTTATACAAAAACGCTTTCTTTCGCCAAGACAGTGCGTTTCTCACTGTTACATGCATTTTGAATGGGGAACTCCACCGAAACAAAGTATAGGTTTTCATTATGTGAATAACTTGGAAATCTTAGCTCAAACAGCTGCAAAACCTGTTTTCCCAGCACGGAGACCTTGAGTTCTATAAGATAAAGCCATAAACATGTTTGTCTGAGTCTTCTATCAAAAGTTACAGCTATTTATATGAAGTTGTACAAAAACGCTTTCTTTCGCCAAGACAGTGCGTTTCTCACTGTTACATGCATTTGAATGGGGAACTCCACCGAAACAAAGTATAGGTTTTCATTATGTGAATAACTTGGAAATCTTAGCTCAAACAGCTGCAAAACCTGTTTTCCCAGCACGGGAACCTTGAGTTCTATAAGATAAAGCCATAAACATGTTTGTCTGAGTCTTCTATCAAAAGTTACGGCTATTTATATGAAGTTGTACAAAAACGCTTTCTTTCGCCAAGACAGTGCGTTTCTCACTGTTACATGCATTTTAATGGGGAACTCGACCGAAACAAATTATAGGTTTTCATTATGTGAATAACTTGGAAATCTTAGCTCAAACAGCTGCAAAACCTGTTTTCCCAGCACGGGAACCTTGAGTTCTATAAGATAAAGCCATAAACATGTGTATCCGAGTCTTCTATCAAAAGTTACGGCTATTTATATGAAGTTGTACAAAAACGCTTTCTTTCGCCAAGACAGTGCGTTTCTCACTGTTACATGCATTTGAATGGGGAACTCCACCGAAACAAAGTATAGGTTTTCATTATGTGAATAACTTGGAAATCTTAGCTCAAACAGCTGCAAAACCTGTTTGCCCAGCACGGAGACCTTGAGTTCTATAAGATAAAGCCATAAACATGTTTGTCTGAGTCTTCTATCAAAAGTTACAGCTATTTATATGAAGTTGTACAAAAACGCTTTCTTTCGCCAAGACAGTGCGTTTCTCACTGTTACATGCATTTGAATGGGGAACTCCACCGAAACAAAGTATAGGTTTTCATTATGTGAATAACTTGGAAATCTTAGCTCAAACAGCTGCAAAACCTGTTTTCCCAGCACGGAGACCTTGAGTTCTATAAGATAAAGCCATAAACATGTGTATCCGAGTCTTCTATCAAAAGTTACAGCTATTTATATGAAGTTGTACAAAATAGCTTTCTTTCGCCAAGACAGTGCGTTTCTCACTGTTACATGCATTTGAATGGGGAACTCCACCGAAACAAAGTATAGGTTTTCATTATGTGAATAACTTGGAAATCTTAGCTCAAACAGCTGCAAAACCTGTTTTCCCAGCACGGGAACCTTGAGTTCTATAAGATAAAGCCATAAACATGTTTGTCTGAGTCTTCTATCAAAAGTTACAGCTATTTATATGAAGTTGTACAAAAACGCTTTCTTTCGCCAAGACAGTGCGTTTCTCACTGTTACATGCATTTGAATGGGGAACTCGACCGAAACAAAGTATAAGTTTTCATTATGTGAATAACTTGGAAATCTTAGCTCAAACAGCTGCAAAACCTGTTTTCCCAGCACGGAGACCTTGAGTTCTATAATATAAGGCCATAAACATGTTTGTCTGAGTCTTCTATCAAAAGTTACAGCTATTTCTATGAAGTTGTACAAAAACGTTTTCTTTCGCCAAGACAGTGCGTTTCTCACTGTTACATGCATTTTGAATGGGGAACTCCACCGAAACAAAGTATAGGTTTTCATTATGTGAATAACTTGGAAATCTTAGCTCAAACAGCTGCAAAACCTGTTTGCCCAGCACGGGAACCTTGAGTTCTATAAGATAAAGCCATAAACATGTTTGTCTGAGTCTTCTATCAAAAGTTACAGCTATTTATATGAAGTTGTACAAAAACGCTTTCTTTCGCCAAGACAGTGCGTTTCTCACTGTTACATGCATTTTGAATGGGGAACTCGACCGAAACAAAGTATAGGTTTTCATTATGTGAATAACTTGGAAATCTTAGCTCAAACAGCTGCAAAACCTGTTTTCCCAGCACGTAGACCTTGAGTTCTATAATATAAGGCCATAAACATGTTTGTCTGAGTCTTCTATCAAAAGTTACAGCTATTTCTATGAAGTTGTACAAAAACGTTTTCTTTCGCCAAGACAGTGCGTTTCTCACTGTTACATGCATTTTGAATGGGGAACTCGACCGAAACAAAGTATAGGTTTTCATTATGTGAATAACTTGGAAATCTTAGCTCAAACAGCTGCAAAACCTGTTTTCCCAGCACGGAGACCTTGAGTTCTATAAGATAAAGCCATAAACATGTGTATCCGAGTCTTCTATCAAAAGTTATGGCTATTTATATGAAGTTGTACAAAAACGCTTTCTTTCGCCAAGACAGTGCGTTTCTCACTGTTACATGCATTTGAATGGGGAACTCCACCGAAACAAAGTATAGGTTTTCATTATGTGAATAACTTGGAAATCTTAGCTCAAACAGCTGCAAAACCTGTTTTCCCAGCACGGAGACCTTGAGTTCTATAAGATAAAGCCATAAACATGTTTGTCTGAGTCTTCTATCAAAAGTTACAGCTATTCATATGAAGTTGTACAAAAACGCTTTCTTTCGCCAAGACAGTGCGTTTCTCACTGTTACATGCATTTGAATGGGGAACTCGACCGAAACAAAGTATAGGTTTTCATTATGTGAATAACTTGGAAATCTTAGCTCAAACAGCTGCAAAACCTGTTTTCCCAGCACGGAGACCTTGAGTTCTATAAGATAAAGCCATAAACATGTTTGTCTGAGTCTTCTATCAAAAGTTACAGCTATTTATATGAAGTTGTACAAAATAGCTTTCTTTCGCCAAGACAGTGCGTTTCTCACTGTTACATGCATTTGAATGGGGAACTCCACCGAAACAAAGTATAGGTTTTCATTATGTGAATAACTTGGAAATCTTAGCTCAAACAGCTGCAAAACCTGTTTGCCCAGCACGGGAACCTTGAGTTCTATAAGATAAAGCCATAAACATGTTTGTCTAAGTCTTCTATCAAAAGTTACAGCTATTTATATGAAGTTGTACAAAAACGCTTTCTTTCGCCAAGACAGTGCGTTTCTCACTGTTACATGCATTTGAATGGGGAACTCCACCGAAACAAAGTATAGGTTTTCATTATGTGAATAGCTTGGAAATCTTAGCTCAAACAGCTGCAAAACCTGTTTGCCCAGCACGGAGACCTTGAGTTCTATAAGATAAAGCCATAAACATGTGTATCCGAGTCTTCTATCAAAAGTTACAGCTATTTCTATGAAGTTGTACAAAAACGCTTTCTTTCGCCAAGACAGTGCGTTTCTCACTGTTACATGCATTTTGAATGGGGAACTCGACCGAAACAAAGTATAGGTTTTCATTATGTGAATAACTTGGAAATCTTAGCTCAAACAGCTGCAAAACCTGTTTTCCCAGCACGGAGACCTTGAGTTCTATAAGATAAAGCCATAAACATGTTTGTCTGAGTCTTCTATCAAAAGTTACAGCTATTTATATGAAGTTATACAAAAACGCTTTCTTTCGCCAAGACAGTGCGTTTCTCACTGTTACATGCATTTGAATGGGGAACTCGACCGAAACAAAGTATAAGTTTTCATTATGTGAATAACTTGGAAATCTTAGCTCAAACAGCTGCAAAACCTGTTTTCCCAGCACGGAGACCTTGAGTTCTATAATATAAGGCCATAAACATGTTTGTCTGAGTCTTCTATCAAAAGTTACAGCTATTTCTATGAAGTTGTACAAAAACGTTTTCTTTCGCCAAGACAGTGCGTTTCTCACTGTTACATGCATTTTGAATGGGGAACTCCACCGAAACAAAGTATAGGTTTTCATTATGTGAATAACTTGGAAATCTTAGCTCAAACAGCTGCAAAACCTGTTTTCCCAGCACGGAGACCTTGAGTTCTATAAGATAAAGCCATAAACATGTTTGTCTGAGTCTTCTATCAAAAGTTACAGCTATTTATATGAAGTTGTACAAAAACGCTTTCTTTCGCCAAGACAGTGCGTTTCTCACTGTTACATGCATTTGAATGGGGAACTCCACCGAAACAAAGTATAGGTTTTCATTATGTGAATAACTTGGAAATCTTAGCTCAAACAGCTGCAAAACCTGTTTTCCCAGCACGGGAACCTTGAGTTCTATAAGATAAAGCCATAAACATGTTTGTCTGAGTCTTCTATCAAAAGTTACGGCTATTTATATGAAGTTGTACAAAAACGCTTTCTTTCGCCAAGACAGTGCGTTTCTCACTGTTACATGCATTTTAATGGGGAACTCGACCGAAACAAATTATAGGTTTTCATTATGTGAATAACTTGGAAATCTTAGCTCAAACAGCTGCAAAACCTGTTTGCCCAGCACGGAGACCTTGAGTTCTATAAGATAAAGCCATAAACATGTTTGTCTGAGTCTTCTATCAAAAGTTACAGCTATTTATATGAAGTTGTACAAAAACGCTTTCTTTCGCCAAGACAGTGCATTTCTCACTGTTACATGCATTTGAATGGGGAACTCCACCGAAACAAAGTATAGGTTTTCATTATGTGAATAACTTGGAAATCTTAGCTCAAACAGCTGCAAAACCTGTTTTCCCAGCACGGAGACCTTGAGTTCTATAAGATAAAGCCATAAACATGTGTATCCGAGTCTTCTATCAAAAGTTACAGCTATTTATATGAAGTTGTACAAAATAGCTTTCTTTCGCCAAGACAGTGCGTTTCTCACTGTTACATGCATTTGAATGGGGAACTCCACCGAAACAAAGTATAGGTTTTCATTATGTGAATAACTTGGAAATCTTAGCTCAAACAGCTGCAAAACCTGTTTTCCCAGCACGGGAACCTTGAGTTCTATAAGATAAAGCCATAAACATGTTTGTCTGAGTCTTCTATCAAAAGTTACAGCTATTTATATGAAGTTGTACAAAAACGCTTTCTTTCGCCAAGACAGTGCGTTTCTCACTGTTACATGCATTTGAATGGGGAACTCGACCGAAACAAAGTATAAGTTTTCATTATGTGAATAACTTGGAAATCTTAGCTCAAACAGCTGCAAAACCTGTTTTCCCAGCACGGAGACCTTGAGTTCTATAATATAAGGCCATAAACATGTTTGTCTGAGTCTTCTATCAAAAGTTACAGCTATTTCTATGAAGTTGTACAAAAACGTTTTCTTTCGCCAAGACAGTGCGTTTCTCACTGTTACATGCATTTTGAATGGGGAACTCCACCGAAACAAAGTATAGGTTTTCATTATGTGAATAACTTGGAAATCTTAGCTCAAACAGCTGCAAAACCTGTTTGCCCAGCACGGGAACCTTGAGTTCTATAAGATAAAGCCATAAACATGTTTGTCTGAGTCTTCTATCAAAAGTTACAGCTATTTATATGAAGTTGTACAAAAACGCTTTCTTTCGCCAAGACAGTGCGTTTCTCACTGTTACATGCATTTTGAATGGGGAACTCGACCGAAACAAAGTATAGGTTTTCATTATGTGAATAACTTGGAAATCTTAGCTCAAACAGCTGCAAAACCTGTTTTCCCAGCACGTAGACCTTGAGTTCTATAATATAAGGCCATAAACATGTTTGTCTGAGTCTTCTATCAAAAGTTACAGCTATTTCTATGAAGTTGTACAAAAACGTTTTCTTTCGCCAAGACAGTGCGTTTCTCACTGTTACATGCATTTTGAATGGGGAACTCGACCGAAACAAAGTATAGGTTTTCATTATGTGAATAACTTGGAAATCTTAGCTCAAACAGCTGCAAAACCTGTTTTCCCAGCACGGAGACCTTGAGTTCTATAAGATAAAGCCATAAACATGTGTATCCGAGTCTTCTATCAAAAGTTATGGCTATTTATATGAAGTTGTACAAAAACGCTTTCTTTCGCCAAGACAGTGCGTTTCTCACTGTTACATGCATTTGAATGGGGAACTCGACCGAAACAAAGTATAGGTTTTCATTATGTGAATAACTTGGAAATCTTAGCTCAAACAGCTGCAAAACCTGTTTTCCCAGCACGGAGACCTTGAGTTCTATAAGATAAAGCCATAAACATGTTTGTCTGAGTCTTCTATCAAAAGTTACAGCTATTTATATGAAGTTGTACAAAATAGCTTTCTTTCGCCAAGACAGTGCGTTTCTCACTGTTACATGCATTTGAATGGGGAACTCCACCGAAACAAAGTATAGGTTTTCATTATGTGAATAACTTGGAAATCTTAGCTCAAACAGCTGCAAAACCTGTTTTCCCAGCACGGAGACCTTGAGTTCTATAAGATAAAGCCATAAACATGTTTGTCTGAGTCTTCTATCAAAAGTTACAGCTATTTATATGAAGTTGTACAAAATAGCTTTCTTTCGCCAAGACAGTGCGTTTCTCACTGTTACATGCATTTGAATGGGGAACTCGACCGAAACAAAGTATAGGTTTTCATTATGTGAATAACTTGGAAATCTTAGCTCAAACAGCTGCAAAACCTGTTTTCCCAGCACGGAGACCTTGAGTTCTATAAGATAAAGCCATAAACATGTTTGTCTGAGTCTTCTATCAAAAGTTACAGCTATTTATATGAAGTTGTACAAAATAGCTTTCTTTCGCCAAGACAGTGCGTTTCTCACTGTTACATGCATTTGAATGGGGAACTCGACCGAAACAAAGTATAGGTTTTCATTATGTGAATAACTTGGAAATCTTAGCTCAAACAGCTGCAAAACCTGTTTTCCCAGCACGGGAACCTTGAGTTCTATAAGATAAAGCCATAAACATGTTTGTCTAAGTCTTCTATCAAAAGTTACAGCTATTTATATGAAGTTGTACAAAAACGCTTTCTTTCGCCAAGACAGTGCGTTTCTCACTGTTACATGCATTTGAATGGGGAACTCCACCGAAACAAAGTATAGGTTTTCATTATGTGAATAGCTTGGAAATCTTAGCTCAAACAGCTGCAAAACCTGTTTGCCCAGCACGGAGACCTTGAGTTCTATAAGATAAAGCCATAAACATGTGTATCCGAGTCTTCTATCAAAAGTTACAGCTATTTCTATGAAGTTGTACAAAAACGCTTTCTTTCGCCAAGACAGTGCGTTTCTCACTGTTACATGCATTTTGAATGGGGAACTCGACCGAAACAAAGTATAGGTTTTCATTATGTGAATAACTTGGAAATCTTAGCTCAAACAGCTGCAAAACCTGTTTTCCCAGCACGGAGACCTTGAGTTCTATAAGATAAAGCCATAAACATGTTTGTCTGAGTCTTCTATCAAAAGTTACAGCTATTTATATGAAGTTGTACAAAAACGCTTTCTTTCGCCAAGACAGTGCGTTTCTCACTGTTACATGCATTTGAATGGGGAACTCCACCGAAACAAAGTATAGGTTTTCATTATGTGAATAACTTGGAAATCTTAGCTCAAACAGCTGCAAAACCTGTTTTCCCAGCACGGGAACCTTGAGTTCTATAAGATAAAGCCATAAACATGTTTGTCTGAGTCTTCTATCAAAAGTTACGGCTATTTATATGAAGTTGTACAAAAACGCTTTCTTTCGCCAAGACAGTGCGTTTCTCACTGTTACATGCATTTTAATGGGGAACTCGACCGAAACAAATTATAGGTTTTCATTATGTGAATAACTTGGAAATCTTAGCTCAAACAGCTGCAAAACCTGTTTTCCCAGCACGGGAACCTTGAGTTCTATAAGATAAAGCCATAAACATGTGTATCCGAGTCTTCTATCAAAAGTTACGGCTATTTATATGAAGTTGTACAAAAACGCTTTCTTTCGCCAAGACAGTGCGTTTCTCACTGTTACATGCATTTGAATGGGGAACTCGACCGAAACAAAGTATAGGTTTTCATTATGTGAATAACTTGGAAATCTTAGCTCAAACAGCTGCAAAACCTGTTTGCCCAGCACGGAGACCTTGAGTTCTATAAGATAAAGCCATAAACATGTGTATCCGAGTCTTCTATCAAAAGTTACGGCTATTTATATGAAGTTGTACAAAAACGCTTTCTTTCGCCAAGACAGTGCGTTTCTCACTGTTACATGCATTTGAATGGGGAACTCGACCGAAACAAAGTATAGGTTTTCATTATGTGAATAACTTGGAAATCTTAGCTCAAACAGCTGCAAAACCTGTTTGCCCAGCACGGAGACCTTGAGTTCTATAAGATAAAGCCATAAACATGTTTGTCTGAGTCTTCTATCAAAAGTTACAGCTATTTATATGAAGTTATACAAAAACGCTTTCTTTCGCCAAGACAGTGCGTTTCTCACTGTTACATGCATTTGAATGGGGAACTTGACCGAAACAAAGTATAGGTTTTCATTATGTGAATAACTTGGAAATCTTAGCTCAAACAGCCTCAAAACCTGTTTTCCCAGCACGGGAACCTTGAGTTCTATAAGATAAAGCCATAAACATGTGTATCCGAGTCTTCTATCAAAAGTTACAGCTATTCATATGAAGTTGTACAAAAACGCTTTCTTTCGCCAAGACAGTGCGTTTCTCACTGTTACATGCATTTGAATGGGGAACTCCACCGAAACAAAGTATAAGTTTTCATTATGTGAATAACTTGGAAATCTTAGCTCAAACAGCTGCAAAACCTGTTTTTCCAGCACGGAGACCTTGAGTTCTATAAGATAAAGCCATAAACATGTTTATCTGAGTCTTCTATCAAAAGTTACAGCTATTTATATGAAGTTGTACAAAAACGTTTTCTTTCGCCAAGACAGTGCGTTTCTCACTGTTACATGCATTTGAATGGGGAACTCGACCGAAACAAAGTATAGGTTTTCATTATGTGAATAACTTGGAAATCTTAGCTCAAACAGCTGCAAAACCTGTTTGCCCAGTACGGGAACCTTGAGTTCTATAAGATAAAGCCATAAACATGTGTATCCGAGTCTTCTATCAAAAGTTACAGCTATTTATATGAAGTTGTACAAAAACGCTTTCTTTCGCCAAGACAGTGCGTTTCTCACTGTTACATGCATTTTGAATGGGGAACTCAACCGAAACAAAGTATAAGTTTTCATTATATGAATAACTTGGAAATCTTAGCTCAAACAGCTGCAAAACCTGTTTTCCCAGCACGGAGACCTTGAGTTCTATAAGATAAAGCCATAAACATGTTTGTCTGAGTCTTCTATCAAAAGTTACAGCTATTTATATGAAGTTATGCAAAAACGCTTTCTTTCGCCAAGACAGTGCGTTTCTCACTGTTACATGCATTTTGAATGGGGAACTCGACCGAAACAAAGTATAAGTTTTCATTATGTGAATAACTTGGAAATCTTAGCTCAAACAGCTGCAAAACCTGTTTTCCCAGCACGGAGACCTTGAGTTCTATAAGATAAAGCCATAAACATGTTTGTCTGAGTCTTCTATCAAAAGTTACAGCTATTTATATGAAGTTGTACAAAATAGCTTTCTTTCGCCAAGACAGTGCGTTTCTCACTGTTACATGCATTTGAATGGGGAACTCCACCGAAACAAAGTATAGGTTTTCATTATGTGAATAACTTGGAAATCTTAGCTCAAACAGCTGCAAAACCTGTTTGCCCAGCACGGAGACCTTGAGTTCTATAAGATAAAGCCATAAACATGTGTATCCGAGTCTTCTATCAAAAGTTACAGCTATTTATATGAAGTTGTACAAAAACGCTTTCTTTCGCCAAGACAGTGCGTTTCTCACTGTTACATGCATTTGAATGGGGAACTCGACCGAAACAAAGTATAAGTTTTCATTATGTGAATAACTTGGAAATCTTAGCTCCAACAGCTGCAAAACCTGCTTTCCCAGCACGGAGACCTTGAGTTCTATAATATAAGGCCATAAACATGTTTGTCTGAGTCTTCTATCAAAAGTTACAGCTATTTCTATGAAGTTGTACAAAAACGTTTTCTTTCGCCAAGACAGTGCGTTTCTCACTGTTACATGCATTTGAATGGGGAACTCCACCGAAACAAAGTATAGGTTTTCATTATGTGAATAACTTGGAAATCTTAGCTCAAACAGCTGCAAAACCTGTTTTCCCAGCACGGAGACCTTGAGTTCTATAAGATAAAGCCATAAACATGTTTGTCTGAGTCTTCTATCAAAAGTTACAGCTATTTATATGAAGTTGTACAAAAACGCTTTCTTTCGCCAAGACAGTGCGTTTCTCACTGTTACATGCATTTGAATGGGGAACTCCACCGAAACAAAGTATAGGTTTTCATTATGTGAATAACTTGGAAATCTTAGCTCAAACAGCTGCAAAACCTGTTTTCCCAGCACGGAGACCTTGAGTTCTATAAGATAAAGCCATAAACATGTGTATCCGAGTCTTCTATCAAAAGTTACAGCTATTTATATGAAGTTGTACAAAAACGCTTTCTTTCGCCAAGACAGTGCGTTTCTCACTGTTACATGCATTTGAATGGGGAACTCGACCGAAACAAAGTATAAGTTTTCATTATGTGAATAACTTGGAAATCTTAGCTCCAACAGCTGCAAAACCTGCTTTCCCAGCACGGAGACCTTGAGTTCTATAATATAAGGCCATAAACATGTTTGTCTGAGTCTTCTATCAAAAGTTACAGCTATTTCATATGAAGTTGTACAAAAACGTTTTCTTTCGCCAAGACAGTGCGTTTCTCACTGTTACATGCATTTGAATGGGGAACTCCACCGAAACAAAGTATAGGTTTTCATTATGTGAATAACTTGGAAATCTTAGCTCAAACAGCTGCAAAACCTGTTTGCCCAGTACGGGAACCTTGAGTTCTATAAGATAAAGCCATAAACATGTGTATCCGAGTCTTCTATCAAAAGTTACAGCTATTTATATGAAGTTGTACAAAAACGCTTTCTTTTGCCAAGACAGTGCGTTTCTCACTGTTACATGCATTTGAATGGGGAACTCAACCGAAACAAAGTATAAGTTTTCATTATGTGAATAACTTGGAAATCTTAGCTCAAACAGCTGCAAAACCTGTTTTCCCAGCACGGAGACCTTGAGTTCTATAAGATAAAGCCATAAACATGTTTGTCTGAGTCTTCTATCAAAAGTTACAGCTATTTATATGAAGTTATACAAAAACGCTTTCTTTCGCCAAGACAGTGCGTTTCTCACTGTTACATGCATTTTGAATGGGGAACTCGACCGAAACAAAGTATAAGTTTTCATTATGTGAATAACTTGGAAATCTTAGCTCAAACAGCTGCAAAACCTGTTTTCCCAGCACGGAGACCTTGAGTTCTATAAGATAAAGCCATAAACATGTTTGTCTGAGTCTTCTATCAAAAGTTACAGCTATTTATATGAAGTTGTACAAAATAGCTTTCTTTCGCCAAGACAGTGCGTTTCTCACTGTTACATGCATTTGAATGGGGAACTCGACCGAAACAAAGTATAGGTTTTCATTATGTGAATAACTTGGAAATCTTAGCTCAAACAGCTGCAAAACCTGTTTGCCCAGCACGGAGACCTTGAGTTCTATAAGATAAAGCCATAAACATGTGTATCCGAGTCTTCTATCAAAAGTTACAGCTATTTATATGAAGTTGTACAAAAACGCTTTCTTTCGCCAAGACAGTGCGTTTCTCACTGTTACATGCATTTGAATGGGGAACTCGACCGAAACAAAGTATAAGTTTTCATTATGTGAATAACTTGGAAATCTTAGCTCCAACAGCTGCAAAACCTGCTTTCCCAGCACGGAGACCTTGAGTTCTATAATATAAGGCCATAAACATGTTTGTCTGAGTCTTCTATCAAAAGTTACAGCTATTTCTATGAAGTTGTACAAAAACGTTTTCTTTCGCCAAGACAGTGCGTTTCTCACTGTTACATGCATTTGAATTGGGAACTCCACCGAAACAAAGTATAGGTTTTCATTATGTGAATAACTTGGAAATCTTAGCTCAAACAGCTGCAAAACCTGTTTGCCCAGCACGGAGACCTTGAGTTCTATAAGATAAAGCCATAAACATGTGTATCCGAGTCTTCTATCAAAAGTTACGGCTATTTATATGAAGTTGTACAAAAACGTTTTCTTTCACCAAGACAGTGCGTTTCTCACTGTTACATGCATTTGAATGGGGAACTCGACCGAAACAAAGTATAGGTTTTCATTATGTGAATAACTTGGAAATCTTAGCTCAAACAGCTGCAAAACCTGTTTTCCCAGCACGGGAACCTTGAGTTCTATAAGATAAAGCCATAAACATGTGTATCCGAGTCTTCTATCAAAAGTTACAGCTATTCATATGAAGTTGTACAAAAACGCTTTCTTTCGCCAAGACAGTGCGTTTCTCACTGTTACATGCATTTTTAATGGGGAACTCGATCGAAACAAAGTATAAGTTTTCATTATGTGAATAACTTGGAAATCTTAGCTCAAACAGCTGCAAAACCTGTTTTCCCAGCACGGAGACCTTGAGTTCTATAAGATAAAGCCATAAACATGTTTGTCTGAGTCTTCTATCAAAAGTTACAGCTATTTCTATGAAGTTATACAAAAACTTTTTCTTTCGCCAAGACAGTGCGTTTCTCACTGTTACATGCATTTGAATGGGGAACTCCACCGAAACAAAGTATAGGTTTTCATTATGTGAATAACTTGGAAATCTTAGCTCAAACAGCTGCAAAACCTGTTTTCCCAGCACGGAGACCTTGAGTTCTATAAGATAAAGCCATAAACATGTTTGTCTGAGTCTTCTATCAAAAGTTACAGCTATTTCTATGAAGTTATACAAAAACTTTTTCTTTCGCCAAGACAGTGCGTTTCTCACTGTTACATGCATTTGAATGGGGAACTCGACCGAAACAAAGTATAAGTTTTCATTATGTGAATAACTTGGAAATCTTAGCTCCAACAGCTGCAAAACCTGCTTTCCCAGCACGGAGACCTTGAGTTCTATAATATAAGGCCATAAACATTGTTTGTCTGAGTCTTCTATCAAAAGTTACAGCTATTTCTATGAAGTTGTACAAAAACGTTTTCTTTCGCCAAGACAGTGCGTTTCTCACTGTTACATGCATTTGAATGGGGAACTCCACCGAAACAAAGTATAGGTTTTCATTATGTGAATAACTTGGAAATCTTAGCTCAAACAGCTGCAAAACCTGTTTTCCCAGCACGGAGACCTTGAGTTCTATAAGATAAAGCCATAAACATGTTTGTCTGAGTCTTCTATCAAAAGTTACAGCTATTTCTATGAAGTTATACAAAAACTTTTTCTTTCGCCAAGACAGTGCGTTTCTCACTGTTACATGCATTTGAATGGGGAACTCCACCGAAACAAAGTATAGGTTTTCATTATGTGAATAACTTGGAAATCTTAGCTCAAACAGCTGCAAAACCTGTTTTCCCAGCACGGAGACCTTGAGTTCTATAAGATAAAGCCATAAACATGTTTGTCTGAGTCTTCTATCAAAAGTTACAGCTATTTATATGAAGTTGTACAAAAACGCTTTCTTTCGCCAAGACAGTGCGTTTCTCACTGTTACATGCATTTGAATGGGGAACTCGACCGAAACAAAGTATAGGTTTTCATTATGTGAATAACTTGGAAATCTTAGCTCAAACAGCTGCAAAACCTGTTTTCCCAGCACGGAGACCTTGAGTTCTATAAGATAAAGCCATAAACATGTTTGTCTGAGTCTTCTATCAAAAGTTACAGCTATTTATATGAAGTTGTACAAAAACGCTTTCTTTCGCCAAGACAGTGCGTTTCTCACTGTTACATGCATTTGAATGGGGAACTCCACCGAAACAAAGTATAGGTTTTCATTATGTGAATAACTTGGAAATCTTAGCTCAAACAGCTGCAAAACCTGTTTGCCCAGCACGGAGACCTTGAGTTCTATAAGATAAAGCCATAAACATGTGTATCCGAGTCTTCTATCAAAAGTTACAGCTATTTATATGAAGTTGTACAAAAACGCTTTCTTTCGCCAAGACAGTGCGTTTCTCACTGTTACATGCATTTGAATGGGGAACTCCACCGAAACAAAGTATAGGTTTTCATTATGTGAATAACTTGGAAATCTTAGCTCAAACAGCTGCAAAACCTGTTTTCCCAGCACGGAGACCTTGAGTTCTATAAGATAAAGCCATAAACATGTGTATCCGAGTCTTCTATCAAAAGTTACAGCTATTTATATGAAGTTGTACAAAAACGCTTTCTTTCGCCAAGACAGTGCGTTTCTCACTGTTACATGCATTTGAATGGGGAACTCGACCGAAACAAAGTATAAGTTTTCATTATGTGAATAACTTGGAAATCTTAGCTCCAACAGCTGCAAAACCTGCTTTCCCAGCACGGAGACCTTGAGTTCTATAATATAAGGCCATAAACATTGTTTGTCTGAGTCTTCTATCAAAAGTTACAGCTATTTCTATGAAGTTGTACAAAAACGTTTTCTTTCGCCAAGACAGTGCGTTTCTCACTGTTACATGCATTTGAATGGGGAACTCCACCGAAACAAAGTATAGGTTTTCATTATGTGAATAACTTGGAAATCTTAGCTCAAACAGCTGCAAAACCTGTTTGCCCAGTACGGGAACCTTGAGTTCTATAAGATAAAGCCATAAACATGTGTATCCGAGTCTTCTATCAAAAGTTACAGCTATTTATATGAAGTTGTACAAAAACGCTTTCTTTCGCCAAGACAGTGCGTTTCTCACTGTTACATGCATTTTGAATGGGGAACTCAACCGAAACAAAGTATAAGTTTTCATTATGTGAATAACTTGGAAATCTTAGCTCAAACAGCTGCAAAACCTGTTTTCCCAGCACGGAGACCTTGAGTTCTATAAGATAAAGCCATAAACATGTTTGTCTGAGTCTTCTATCAAAAGTTACAGCTATTTATATGAAGTTATGCAAAAACGCTTTCTTTCGCCAAGACAGTGCGTTTCTCACTGTTACATGCATTTTGAATGGGGAACTCGACCGAAACAAAGTATAAGTTTTCATTATGTGAATAACTTGGAAATCTTAGCTCAAACAGCTGCAAAACCTGTTTTCCCAGCACGGAGACCTTGAGTTCTATAAGATAAAGCCATAAACATGTTTGTCTGAGTCTTCTATCAAAAGTTACAGCTATTTATATGAAGTTGTACAAAATAGCTTTCTTTCGCCAAGACAGTGCGTTTCTCACTGTTACATGCATTTGAATGGGGAACTCGACCGAAACAAAGTATAGGTTTTCATTATGTGAATAACTTGGAAATCTTAGCTCAAACAGCTGCAAAACCTGTTTGCCCAGCACGGAGACCTTGAGTTCTATAAGATAAAGCCATAAACATGTGTATCCGAGTCTTCTATCAAAAGTTACAGCTATTTATATGAAGTTGTACAAAAACGCTTTCTTTCGCCAAGACAGTGCGTTTCTCACTGTTACATGCATTTGAATGGGGAACTCCACCGAAACAAAGTATAGGTTTTCATTATGTGAATAACTTGGAAATCTTAGCTCAAACAGCTGCAAAACCTGTTTGCCCAGCACGGAGACCTTGAGTTCTATAAGATAAAGCCATAAACATGTTTGTCTGAGTCTTCTATCAAAAGTTACAGCTATTTATATGAAGTTGTACAAAAACGCTTTCTTTCGCCAAGACAGTGCGTTTCTCACTGTTACATGCATTTGAATGGGGAACTCCACCGAAACAAAGTATAGGTTTTCATTATGTGAATAACTTGGAAATCTTAGCTCAAACAGCTGCAAAACCTGTTTTCCCAGCACGGAGACCTTGAGTTCTATAAGATAAAGCCATAAACATGTGTATCCGAGTCTTCTATCAAAAGTTACAGCTATTTATATGAAGTTGTACAAAATAGCTTTCTTTCGCCAAGACAGTGCGTTTCTCACTGTTACATGCATTTGAATGGGGAACTCCACCGAAACAAAGTATAGGTTTTCATTATGTGAATAACTTGGAAATCTTAGCTCAAACAGCTGCAAAACCTGTTTTCCCAGCACGGGAACCTTGAGTTCTATAAGATAAAGCCATAAACATGTTTGTCTGAGTCTTCTATCAAAAGTTACAGCTATTTATATGAAGTTGTACAAAAACGCTTTCTTTCGCCAAGACAGTGCGTTTCTCACTGTTACATGCATTTGAATGGGGAACTCGACCGAAACAAAGTATAAGTTTTCATTATGTGAATAACTTGGAAATCTTAGCTCAAACAGCTGCAAAACCTGTTTTCCCAGCACGGAGACCTTGAGTTCTATAATATAAGGCCATAAACATGTTTGTCTGAGTCTTCTATCAAAAGTTACAGCTATTTCTATGAAGTTGTACAAAAACGTTTTCTTTCGCCAAGACAGTGCGTTTCTCACTGTTACATGCATTTTGAATGGGGAACTCCACCGAAACAAAGTATAGGTTTTCATTATGTGAATAACTTGGAAATCTTAGCTCAAACAGCTGCAAAACCTGTTTGCCCAGCACGGGAACCTTGAGTTCTATAAGATAAAGCCATAAACATGTTTGTCTGAGTCTTCTATCAAAAGTTACAGCTATTTATATGAAGTTGTACAAAAACGCTTTCTTTCGCCAAGACAGTGCGTTTCTCACTGTTACATGCATTTTGAATGGGGAACTCGACCGAAACAAAGTATAGGTTTTCATTATGTGAATAACTTGGAAATCTTAGCTCAAACAGCTGCAAAACCTGTTTTCCCAGCACGTAGACCTTGAGTTCTATAATATAAGGCCATAAACATGTTTGTCTGAGTCTTCTATCAAAAGTTACAGCTATTTCTATGAAGTTGTACAAAAACGTTTTCTTTCGCCAAGACAGTGCGTTTCTCACTGTTACATGCATTTTGAATGGGGAACTCGACCGAAACAAAGTATAGGTTTTCATTATGTGAATAACTTGGAAATCTTAGCTCAAACAGCTGCAAAACCTGTTTTCCCAGCACGGAGACCTTGAGTTCTATAAGATAAAGCCATAAACATGTGTATCCGAGTCTTCTATCAAAAGTTATGGCTATTTATATGAAGTTGTACAAAAACGCTTTCTTTCGCCAAGACAGTGCGTTTCTCACTGTTACATGCATTTGAATGGGGAACTCGACCGAAACAAAGTATAGGTTTTCATTATGTGAATAACTTGGAAATCTTAGCTCAAACAGCTGCAAAACCTGTTTTCCCAGCACGGAGACCTTGAGTTCTATAAGATAAAGCCATAAACATGTTTGTCTGAGTCTTCTATCAAAAGTTACAGCTATTTATATGAAGTTGTACAAAATAGCTTTCTTTCGCCAAGACAGTGCGTTTCTCACTGTTACATGCATTTGAATGGGGAACTCCACCGAAACAAAGTATAGGTTTTCATTATGTGAATAACTTGGAAATCTTAGCTCAAACAGCTGCAAAACCTGTTTTCCCAGCACGGAGACCTTGAGTTCTATAAGATAAAGCCATAAACATGTTTGTCTGAGTCTTCTATCAAAAGTTACAGCTATTTATATGAAGTTGTACAAAATAGCTTTCTTTCGCCAAGACAGTGCGTTTCTCACTGTTACATGCATTTGAATGGGGAACTCGACCGAAACAAAGTATAGGTTTTCATTATGTGAATAACTTGGAAATCTTAGCTCAAACAGCTGCAAAACCTGTTTTCCCAGCACGGAGACCTTGAGTTCTATAAGATAAAGCCATAAACATGTTTGTCTGAGTCTTCTATCAAAAGTTACAGCTATTTATATGAAGTTGTACAAAATAGCTTTCTTTCGCCAAGACAGTGCGTTTCTCACTGTTACATGCATTTGAATGGGGAACTCGACCGAAACAAAGTATAGGTTTTCATTATGTGAATAACTTGGAAATCTTAGCTCAAACAGCTGCAAAACCTGTTTTCCCAGCACGGGAACCTTGAGTTCTATAAGATAAAGCCATAAACATGTTTGTCTAAGTCTTCTATCAAAAGTTACAGCTATTTATATGAAGTTGTACAAAAACGCTTTCTTTCGCCAAGACAGTGCGTTTCTCACTGTTACATGCATTTGAATGGGGAACTCCACCGAAACAAAGTATAGGTTTTCATTATGTGAATAGCTTGGAAATCTTAGCTCAAACAGCTGCAAAACCTGTTTGCCCAGCACGGAGACCTTGAGTTCTATAAGATAAAGCCATAAACATGTGTATCCGAGTCTTCTATCAAAAGTTACAGCTATTTCTATGAAGTTGTACAAAAACGCTTTCTTTCGCCAAGACAGTGCGTTTCTCACTGTTACATGCATTTTGAATGGGGAACTCGACCGAAACAAAGTATAGGTTTTCATTATGTGAATAACTTGGAAATCTTAGCTCAAACAGCTGCAAAACCTGTTTTCCCAGCACGGAGACCTTGAGTTCTATAAGATAAAGCCATAAACATGTTTGTCTGAGTCTTCTATCAAAAGTTACAGCTATTTATATGAAGTTGTACAAAAACGCTTTCTTTCGCCAAGACAGTGCGTTTCTCACTGTTACATGCATTTGAATGGGGAACTCCACCGAAACAAAGTATAGGTTTTCATTATGTGAATAACTTGGAAATCTTAGCTCAAACAGCTGCAAAACCTGTTTTCCCAGCACGGGAACCTTGAGTTCTATAAGATAAAGCCATAAACATGTTTGTCTGAGTCTTCTATCAAAAGTTACGGCTATTTATATGAAGTTGTACAAAAACGCTTTCTTTCGCCAAGACAGTGCGTTTCTCACTGTTACATGCATTTTAATGGGGAACTCGACCGAAACAAATTATAGGTTTTCATTATGTGAATAACTTGGAAATCTTAGCTCAAACAGCTGCAAAACCTGTTTTCCCAGCACGGGAACCTTGAGTTCTATAAGATAAAGCCATAAACATGTGTATCCGAGTCTTCTATCAAAAGTTACGGCTATTTATATGAAGTTGTACAAAAACGCTTTCTTTCGCCAAGACAGTGCGTTTCTCACTGTTACATGCATTTGAATGGGGAACTCGACCGAAACAAAGTATAGGTTTTCATTATGTGAATAACTTGGAAATCTTAGCTCAAACAGCTGCAAAACCTGTTTGCCCAGCACGGAGACCTTGAGTTCTATAAGATAAAGCCATAAACATGTGTATCCGAGTCTTCTATCAAAAGTTACGGCTATTTATATGAAGTTGTACAAAAACGCTTTCTTTCGCCAAGACAGTGCGTTTCTCACTGTTACATGCATTTGAATGGGGAACTCGACCGAAACAAAGTATAGGTTTTCATTATGTGAATAACTTGGAAATCTTAGCTCAAACAGCTGCAAAACCTGTTTGCCCAGCACGGAGACCTTGAGTTCTATAAGATAAAGCCATAAACATGTTTGTCTGAGTCTTCTATCAAAAGTTACAGCTATTTATATGAAGTTATACAAAAACGCTTTCTTTCGCCAAGACAGTGCGTTTCTCACTGTTACATGCATTTGAATGGGGAACTTGACCGAAACAAAGTATAGGTTTTCATTATGTGAATAACTTGGAAATCTTAGCTCAAACAGCCTCAAAACCTGTTTTCCCAGCACGGGAACCTTGAGTTCTATAAGATAAAGCCATAAACATGTGTATCCGAGTCTTCTATCAAAAGTTACAGCTATTCATATGAAGTTGTACAAAAACGCTTTCTTTCGCCAAGACAGTGCGTTTCTCACTGTTACATGCATTTGAATGGGGAACTCCACCGAAACAAAGTATAAGTTTTCATTATGTGAATAACTTGGAAATCTTAGCTCAAACAGCTGCAAAACCTGTTTTTCCAGCACGGAGACCTTGAGTTCTATAAGATAAAGCCATAAACATGTTTATCTGAGTCTTCTATCAAAAGTTACAGCTATTTATATGAAGTTGTACAAAAACGTTTTCTTTCGCCAAGACAGTGCGTTTCTCACTGTTACATGCATTTGAATGGGGAACTCGACCGAAACAAAGTATAGGTTTTCATTATGTGAATAACTTGGAAATCTTAGCTCAAACAGCTGCAAAACCTGTTTGCCCAGTACGGGAACCTTGAGTTCTATAAGATAAAGCCATAAACATGTGTATCCGAGTCTTCTATCAAAAGTTACAGCTATTTATATGAAGTTGTACAAAAACGCTTTCTTTCGCCAAGACAGTGCGTTTCTCACTGTTACATGCATTTTGAATGGGGAACTCAACCGAAACAAAGTATAAGTTTTCATTATATGAATAACTTGGAAATCTTAGCTCAAACAGCTGCAAAACCTGTTTTCCCAGCACGGAGACCTTGAGTTCTATAAGATAAAGCCATAAACATGTTTGTCTGAGTCTTCTATCAAAAGTTACAGCTATTTATATGAAGTTATGCAAAAACGCTTTCTTTCGCCAAGACAGTGCGTTTCTCACTGTTACATGCATTTTGAATGGGGAACTCGACCGAAACAAAGTATAAGTTTTCATTATGTGAATAACTTGGAAATCTTAGCTCAAACAGCTGCAAAACCTGTTTTCCCAGCACGGAGACCTTGAGTTCTATAAGATAAAGCCATAAACATGTTTGTCTGAGTCTTCTATCAAAAGTTACAGCTATTTATATGAAGTTGTACAAAATAGCTTTCTTTCGCCAAGACAGTGCGTTTCTCACTGTTACATGCATTTGAATGGGGAACTCCACCGAAACAAAGTATAGGTTTTCATTATGTGAATAACTTGGAAATCTTAGCTCAAACAGCTGCAAAACCTGTTTGCCCAGCACGGAGACCTTGAGTTCTATAAGATAAAGCCATAAACATGTGTATCCGAGTCTTCTATCAAAAGTTACAGCTATTTATATGAAGTTGTACAAAAACGCTTTCTTTCGCCAAGACAGTGCGTTTCTCACTGTTACATGCATTTGAATGGGGAACTCGACCGAAACAAAGTATAAGTTTTCATTATGTGAATAACTTGGAAATCTTAGCTCCAACAGCTGCAAAACCTGCTTTCCCAGCACGGAGACCTTGAGTTCTATAATATAAGGCCATAAACATGTTTGTCTGAGTCTTCTATCAAAAGTTACAGCTATTTCTATGAAGTTGTACAAAAACGTTTTCTTTCGCCAAGACAGTGCGTTTCTCACTGTTACATGCATTTGAATGGGGAACTCCACCGAAACAAAGTATAGGTTTTCATTATGTGAATAACTTGGAAATCTTAGCTCAAACAGCTGCAAAACCTGTTTTCCCAGCACGGAGACCTTGAGTTCTATAAGATAAAGCCATAAACATGTTTGTCTGAGTCTTCTATCAAAAGTTACAGCTATTTATATGAAGTTGTACAAAAACGCTTTCTTTCGCCAAGACAGTGCGTTTCTCACTGTTACATGCATTTGAATGGGGAACTCCACCGAAACAAAGTATAGGTTTTCATTATGTGAATAACTTGGAAATCTTAGCTCAAACAGCTGCAAAACCTGTTTTCCCAGCACGGAGACCTTGAGTTCTATAAGATAAAGCCATAAACATGTGTATCCGAGTCTTCTATCAAAAGTTACAGCTATTTATATGAAGTTGTACAAAAACGCTTTCTTTCGCCAAGACAGTGCGTTTCTCACTGTTACATGCATTTGAATGGGGAACTCGACCGAAACAAAGTATAAGTTTTCATTATGTGAATAACTTGGAAATCTTAGCTCCAACAGCTGCAAAACCTGCTTTCCCAGCACGGAGACCTTGAGTTCTATAATATAAGGCCATAAACATGTTTGTCTGAGTCTTCTATCAAAAGTTACAGCTATTTCATATGAAGTTGTACAAAAACGTTTTCTTTCGCCAAGACAGTGCGTTTCTCACTGTTACATGCATTTGAATGGGGAACTCCACCGAAACAAAGTATAGGTTTTCATTATGTGAATAACTTGGAAATCTTAGCTCAAACAGCTGCAAAACCTGTTTGCCCAGTACGGGAACCTTGAGTTCTATAAGATAAAGCCATAAACATGTGTATCCGAGTCTTCTATCAAAAGTTACAGCTATTTATATGAAGTTGTACAAAAACGCTTTCTTTTGCCAAGACAGTGCGTTTCTCACTGTTACATGCATTTGAATGGGGAACTCAACCGAAACAAAGTATAAGTTTTCATTATGTGAATAACTTGGAAATCTTAGCTCAAACAGCTGCAAAACCTGTTTTCCCAGCACGGAGACCTTGAGTTCTATAAGATAAAGCCATAAACATGTTTGTCTGAGTCTTCTATCAAAAGTTACAGCTATTTATATGAAGTTATACAAAAACGCTTTCTTTCGCCAAGACAGTGCGTTTCTCACTGTTACATGCATTTTGAATGGGGAACTCGACCGAAACAAAGTATAAGTTTTCATTATGTGAATAACTTGGAAATCTTAGCTCAAACAGCTGCAAAACCTGTTTTCCCAGCACGGAGACCTTGAGTTCTATAAGATAAAGCCATAAACATGTTTGTCTGAGTCTTCTATCAAAAGTTACAGCTATTTATATGAAGTTGTACAAAATAGCTTTCTTTCGCCAAGACAGTGCGTTTCTCACTGTTACATGCATTTGAATGGGGAACTCGACCGAAACAAAGTATAGGTTTTCATTATGTGAATAACTTGGAAATCTTAGCTCAAACAGCTGCAAAACCTGTTTGCCCAGCACGGAGACCTTGAGTTCTATAAGATAAAGCCATAAACATGTGTATCCGAGTCTTCTATCAAAAGTTACAGCTATTTATATGAAGTTGTACAAAAACGCTTTCTTTCGCCAAGACAGTGCGTTTCTCACTGTTACATGCATTTGAATGGGGAACTCGACCGAAACAAAGTATAAGTTTTCATTATGTGAATAACTTGGAAATCTTAGCTCCAACAGCTGCAAAACCTGCTTTCCCAGCACGGAGACCTTGAGTTCTATAATATAAGGCCATAAACATGTTTGTCTGAGTCTTCTATCAAAAGTTACAGCTATTTCTATGAAGTTGTACAAAAACGTTTTCTTTCGCCAAGACAGTGCGTTTCTCACTGTTACATGCATTTGAATTGGGAACTCCACCGAAACAAAGTATAGGTTTTCATTATGTGAATAACTTGGAAATCTTAGCTCAAACAGCTGCAAAACCTGTTTGCCCAGCACGGAGACCTTGAGTTCTATAAGATAAAGCCATAAACATGTGTATCCGAGTCTTCTATCAAAAGTTACGGCTATTTATATGAAGTTGTACAAAAACGTTTTCTTTCACCAAGACAGTGCGTTTCTCACTGTTACATGCATTTGAATGGGGAACTCGACCGAAACAAAGTATAGGTTTTCATTATGTGAATAACTTGGAAATCTTAGCTCAAACAGCTGCAAAACCTGTTTTCCCAGCACGGGAACCTTGAGTTCTATAAGATAAAGCCATAAACATGTGTATCCGAGTCTTCTATCAAAAGTTACAGCTATTCATATGAAGTTGTACAAAAACGCTTTCTTTCGCCAAGACAGTGCGTTTCTCACTGTTACATGCATTTTTAATGGGGAACTCGATCGAAACAAAGTATAAGTTTTCATTATGTGAATAACTTGGAAATCTTAGCTCAAACAGCTGCAAAACCTGTTTTCCCAGCACGGAGACCTTGAGTTCTATAAGATAAAGCCATAAACATGTTTGTCTGAGTCTTCTATCAAAAGTTACAGCTATTTCTATGAAGTTATACAAAAACTTTTTCTTTCGCCAAGACAGTGCGTTTCTCACTGTTACATGCATTTGAATGGGGAACTCCACCGAAACAAAGTATAGGTTTTCATTATGTGAATAACTTGGAAATCTTAGCTCAAACAGCTGCAAAACCTGTTTTCCCAGCACGGAGACCTTGAGTTCTATAAGATAAAGCCATAAACATGTTTGTCTGAGTCTTCTATCAAAAGTTACAGCTATTTCTATGAAGTTATACAAAAACTTTTTCTTTCGCCAAGACAGTGCGTTTCTCACTGTTACATGCATTTGAATGGGGAACTCGACCGAAACAAAGTATAAGTTTTCATTATGTGAATAACTTGGAAATCTTAGCTCCAACAGCTGCAAAACCTGCTTTCCCAGCACGGAGACCTTGAGTTCTATAATATAAGGCCATAAACATTGTTTGTCTGAGTCTTCTATCAAAAGTTACAGCTATTTCTATGAAGTTGTACAAAAACGTTTTCTTTCGCCAAGACAGTGCGTTTCTCACTGTTACATGCATTTGAATGGGGAACTCCACCGAAACAAAGTATAGGTTTTCATTATGTGAATAACTTGGAAATCTTAGCTCAAACAGCTGCAAAACCTGTTTTCCCAGCACGGAGACCTTGAGTTCTATAAGATAAAGCCATAAACATGTTTGTCTGAGTCTTCTATCAAAAGTTACAGCTATTTCTATGAAGTTATACAAAAACTTTTTCTTTCGCCAAGACAGTGCGTTTCTCACTGTTACATGCATTTGAATGGGGAACTCCACCGAAACAAAGTATAGGTTTTCATTATGTGAATAACTTGGAAATCTTAGCTCAAACAGCTGCAAAACCTGTTTTCCCAGCACGGAGACCTTGAGTTCTATAAGATAAAGCCATAAACATGTTTGTCTGAGTCTTCTATCAAAAGTTACAGCTATTTATATGAAGTTGTACAAAAACGCTTTCTTTCGCCAAGACAGTGCGTTTCTCACTGTTACATGCATTTGAATGGGGAACTCGACCGAAACAAAGTATAGGTTTTCATTATGTGAATAACTTGGAAATCTTAGCTCAAACAGCTGCAAAACCTGTTTTCCCAGCACGGAGACCTTGAGTTCTATAAGATAAAGCCATAAACATGTTTGTCTGAGTCTTCTATCAAAAGTTACAGCTATTTATATGAAGTTGTACAAAAACGCTTTCTTTCGCCAAGACAGTGCGTTTCTCACTGTTACATGCATTTGAATGGGGAACTCCACCGAAACAAAGTATAGGTTTTCATTATGTGAATAACTTGGAAATCTTAGCTCAAACAGCTGCAAAACCTGTTTGCCCAGCACGGAGACCTTGAGTTCTATAAGATAAAGCCATAAACATGTGTATCCGAGTCTTCTATCAAAAGTTACAGCTATTTATATGAAGTTGTACAAAAACGCTTTCTTTCGCCAAGACAGTGCGTTTCTCACTGTTACATGCATTTGAATGGGGAACTCCACCGAAACAAAGTATAGGTTTTCATTATGTGAATAACTTGGAAATCTTAGCTCAAACAGCTGCAAAACCTGTTTTCCCAGCACGGAGACCTTGAGTTCTATAAGATAAAGCCATAAACATGTGTATCCGAGTCTTCTATCAAAAGTTACAGCTATTTATATGAAGTTGTACAAAAACGCTTTCTTTCGCCAAGACAGTGCGTTTCTCACTGTTACATGCATTTGAATGGGGAACTCGACCGAAACAAAGTATAAGTTTTCATTATGTGAATAACTTGGAAATCTTAGCTCCAACAGCTGCAAAACCTGCTTTCCCAGCACGGAGACCTTGAGTTCTATAATATAAGGCCATAAACATTGTTTGTCTGAGTCTTCTATCAAAAGTTACAGCTATTTCTATGAAGTTGTACAAAAACGTTTTCTTTCGCCAAGACAGTGCGTTTCTCACTGTTACATGCATTTGAATGGGGAACTCCACCGAAACAAAGTATAGGTTTTCATTATGTGAATAACTTGGAAATCTTAGCTCAAACAGCTGCAAAACCTGTTTGCCCAGTACGGGAACCTTGAGTTCTATAAGATAAAGCCATAAACATGTGTATCCGAGTCTTCTATCAAAAGTTACAGCTATTTATATGAAGTTGTACAAAAACGCTTTCTTTCGCCAAGACAGTGCGTTTCTCACTGTTACATGCATTTTGAATGGGGAACTCAACCGAAACAAAGTATAAGTTTTCATTATGTGAATAACTTGGAAATCTTAGCTCAAACAGCTGCAAAACCTGTTTTCCCAGCACGGAGACCTTGAGTTCTATAAGATAAAGCCATAAACATGTTTGTCTGAGTCTTCTATCAAAAGTTACAGCTATTTATATGAAGTTATGCAAAAACGCTTTCTTTCGCCAAGACAGTGCGTTTCTCACTGTTACATGCATTTTGAATGGGGAACTCGACCGAAACAAAGTATAAGTTTTCATTATGTGAATAACTTGGAAATCTTAGCTCAAACAGCTGCAAAACCTGTTTTCCCAGCACGGAGACCTTGAGTTCTATAAGATAAAGCCATAAACATGTTTGTCTGAGTCTTCTATCAAAAGTTACAGCTATTTATATGAAGTTGTACAAAATAGCTTTCTTTCGCCAAGACAGTGCGTTTCTCACTGTTACATGCATTTGAATGGGGAACTCGACCGAAACAAAGTATAGGTTTTCATTATGTGAATAACTTGGAAATCTTAGCTCAAACAGCTGCAAAACCTGTTTGCCCAGCACGGAGACCTTGAGTTCTATAAGATAAAGCCATAAACATGTGTATCCGAGTCTTCTATCAAAAGTTACAGCTATTTATATGAAGTTGTACAAAAACGCTTTCTTTCGCCAAGACAGTGCGTTTCTCACTGTTACATGCATTTGAATGGGGAACTCGACCGAAACAAAGTATAAGTTTTCATTATGTGAATAACTTGGAAATCTTAGCTCCAACAGCTGCAAAACCTGCTTTCCCAGCACGGAGACCTTGAGTTCTATAATATAAGGCCATAAACATGTTTGTCTGAGTCTTCTATCAAAAGTTACAGCTATTTCTATGAAGTTGTACAAAAACGTTTTCTTTCGCCAAGACAGTGCGTTTCTCACTGTTACATGCATTTGAATGGGGAACTCCACCGAAACAAAGTATAGGTTTTCATTATGTGAATAACTTGGAAATCTTAGCTCAAACAGCTGCAAAACCTGTTTTCCCAGCACGGAGACCTTGAGTTCTATAAGATAAAGCCATAAACATGTTTGTCTGAGTCTTCTATCAAAAGTTACAGCTATTTATATGAAGTTGTACAAAAACGCTTTCTTTCGCCAAGACAGTGCGTTTCTCACTGTTACATGCATTTTGAATGGGGAACTCCACCGAAACAAAGTATAGGTTTTCATTATGTGAATAACTTGGAAATCTTAGCTCAAACAGCTGCAAAACCTGTTTGCCCAGTACGGGAACCTTGAGTTCTATAAGATAAAGCCATAAACATGTGTATCCGAGTCTTCTATCAAAAGTTACAGCTATTTCTATGAAGTTGTACAAAAACGCTTTCTTTCGCCAAGACAGTGCGTTTCTCACTGTTACATGCATTTTGAATGGGGAACTCGATCGAAACAAAGTATAAGTTTTCATTATGTGAATAACTTGGAAATCTTAGCTCAAACAGCTGCAAAACCTGTTTTCCCAGCACGGAGACCTTGAGTTCTATAATATAAGGCCATAAACATGTTTGTCTGAGTCTTCTATCAAAAGTTACAGCTATTTCTATGAAGTTGTACAAAAACGTTTTCTTTCGCCAAGACAGTGCGTTTCTCACTGTTACATGCATTTGAATGGGGAACTCCACCGAAACAAAGTATAGGTTTTCATTATGTGAATAACTTGGAAATCTTAGCTCAAACAGCTGCAAAACCTGTTTGCCCAGTACGGGAACCTTGAGTTCTATAAGATAAAGCCATAAACATGTGTATCCGAGTCTTCTATCAAAAGTTACAGCTATTTATATGAAGTTATGCAAAAACGCTTTCTTTCGCCAAGACAGTGCGTTTCTCACTGTTACATGCATTTTGAATGGGGAACTCGACCGAAACAAAGTATAAGTTTTCATTATGTGAATAACTTGGAAATCTTAGCTCAAACAGCTGCAAAACCTGTTTTCCCAGCACGGAGACCTTGAGTTCTATAAGATAAAGCCATAAACATGTTTGTCTGAGTCTTCTATCAAAAGTTACAGCTATTTATATGAAGTTGTACAAAATAGCTTTCTTTCGCCAAGACAGTGCGTTTCTCACTGTTACATGCATTTGAATGGGGAACTCGACCGAAACAAAGTATAGGTTTTCATTATGTGAATAACTTGGAAATCTTAGCTCAAACAGCTGCAAAACCTGTTTTCCCAGCACGGGAACCTTGAGTTCTAAAAGATAAAGCCATAAACATGTTTGTCTAAATCTTCTATCAAAAGTTACAGCTATTTATATGAAGTTGTACAAAAACGCTTTCTTTCGCCAAGACAGTGCGTTTCTCACTGTTACATGCATTTGAATGGGGAACTCCACCGAAACAAAGTATAGGTTTTCATTATGTGAATAACTTGGAAATCTTAGCTCAAACAGCTGCAAAACCTGTTTGCCCAGCACGGAGACCTTGAGTTCTATAAGATAAAGCCATAAACATGTTTGTCTGAGTCTTCTATCAAAAGTTACAGCTATTTATATGAAGTTATACAAAAACGCTTTCTTTCGCCAAGACAGTGCGTTTCTCACTGTTACATGCATTTGAATGGGGAACTCGACCGAAACAAAGTATAGGTTTTCATTATGTGAATAACTTGGAAATCTTAGCTCAAACAGCTGCAAAACCTGTTTTCCCAGCACGGGAACCTTGAGTTCTATAAGATAAAGCCATAAACATGTGTATCCGAGTCTTCTATCAAAAGTTACAGCTATTTATATGAAGTTATGCAAAAACGCTTTCTTTCGCCAAGACAGTGCGTTTCTCACTGTTACATGCATTTTGAATGGGGAACTCGACCGAAACAAAGTATAAGTTTTCATTATGTGAATAACTTGGAAATCTTAGCTCAAACAGCTGCAAAACCTGTTTTCCCAGCACGGAGACCTTGAGTTCTATAAGATAAAGCCATAAACATGTTTGTCTGAGTCTTCTATCAAAAGTTACAGCTATTTATATGAAGTTGTACAAAATAGCTTTCTTTCGCCAAGACAGTGCGTTTCTCACTGTTACATGCATTTGAATGGGGAACTCGACCGAAACAAAGTATAGGTTTTCATTATGTGAATAACTTGGAAATCTTAGCTCAAACAGCTGCAAAACCTGTTTTCCCAGCACGGGAACCTTGAGTTCTAAAAGATAAAGCCATAAACATGTTTGTCTAAATCTTCTATCAAAAGTTACAGCTATTTATATGAAGTTGTACAAAAACGCTTTCTTTCGCCAAGACAGTGCGTTTCTCACTGTTACATGCATTTGAATGGGGAACTCCACCGAAACAAAGTATAGGTTTTCATTATGTGAATAACTTGGAAATCTTAGCTCAAACAGCTGCAAAACCTGTTTGCCCAGCACGGAGACCTTGAGTTCTATAAGATAAAGCCATAAACATGTTTGTCTGAGTCTTCTATCAAAAGTTACAGCTATTTATATGAAGTTATACAAAAACGCTTTCTTTCGCCAAGACAGTGCGTTTCTCACTGTTACATGCATTTGAATGGGGAACTCGACCGAAACAAAGTATAGGTTTTCATTATGTGAATAACTTGGAAATCTTAGCTCAAACAGCTGCAAAACCTGTTTTCCCAGCACGGGAACCTTGAGTTCTATAAGATAAAGCCATAAACATGTTTGTCTGAGTCTTCTATCAAAAGTTACGGCTATTTATATGAAGTTGTACAAAAACGCTTTCTTTCGCCAAGACAGTGCGTTTCTCACTGTTACATGCATTTGAATGGGGAACTCAAGGGCTGGCAAGGCTTTCGGAGCCCGGGGAGCGGACACCCGCACAAAGGGTGGCCAGGCGGCCCGGTCCGTTTTTTTTCTTCTTTTTTTCTTTCTTTCACACGCCTGGTGGGCGGTGCCACCCGATCACAAGGGCTGGCAAGGCTTTCGGAGCCTGGGGAGCGGACACCCGCACAAAGGGTGGCCAGGCGGCCCGGTCCGGGTTTTTTCTTCTTTTCTTCTTTCTTTCACGCGCCTGGTGGGCGGTGCCACCCGATCACAAGGGCTGGCAAGGCTTTCGGAGCCTGGGGAGCGGACACCCGCACAAAGGGTGGCCAGGCGGCCCGGTCCGGGTTTTTTCTTCTTTTCTTCTTTCTTTCACACGCCTGGTGGGCGGTGCCACCCGATCACAAGGGCTGGCAAGGCTTTCGTAGCCTGGGGAGCGGACACCCTCACAAAGGGTGGCCAGGCGGCCCGGTCCGGGTTTTTTCTTCTTTTCTTCTTTCTTTCACACGCCTGGTGGGCGGTGCCACCCGATCACAAGGGCTGGCAAGGCTTTCGGAGGCTGGGGAGCGGACACCCTCACAAAGGGTGGCCAGGCGGCCCGGTCCGGGTTTTTTCTTCTTTTCTTCTTTCTTTCACACGCCTGGTGGGCGGTGCCACCCCATCACAAGGGCTGGCAAGGATTTCGGAGCCTGGGGAGCGGACACCCGCACAAAGGGTGGCCAGGCGGCCCGGTCCGGGTTTTTTCTTCTTTTCTTCTTTCTTTCACACGCCTGGTGGGCGGTGCCACCCGATCACAAGGGCTGGCAAGGCTTTCGGAGCCTGGGGAGCGGACACCCTCACAAAGGGTGGCCAGGCGGCCCGGTCCGGGTTTTTCCTTCTTTTCTTCTTTCTTTCACACGCCTGGTGGGAACCTTGGTGCATTCCGGACCTCTGAACATTCCGGAATTCCGAACATTCCGGAACCTTTGTGCATTCCGGAACTCTGAACATTCCGGAACCTTGGTGCATTCCGGAACCTTGGTTCATTCCGGAACTCTGAACATTCCGGAACCTTGGTGCATTCCGGAACTCTGAACATTCCGGAACCTTGGTACATTCCGGAATTCAGAACATTCCGGAACCTTGGTGCATTCCGGAACTCTGAACATTCCGGAATTCCGAACATTCCGGAACCTTGGTGCATTCCGGAACTCTGAACATTCCGGAACTCTGAACATTCCGGAACCTTTGTGCATCCCGGAACCTTGGTGCATTCCGGAACTCTGAACATTCCGGAATTCCGAACATTCCGGAACCTTGGTGCATTCCGGAACTCTGAACATTCCGGAATTCCGAACATTCCGGAACCTTGGTGCATTCCGGAACTCTGAACATTCCGGAACCTTGGTGCATTCCGGAACTCTGAACATTCCGGAACCTTGGTGCATTCCGGAACCTTGGTGCATTCCGGAACTCTGAACATTCCGGAACTCTGAACATTCCGGAATTCCGAACATTCTGGAACCTTGGTGCATTCCGGAATTCCGAACATTCCGGAATTCCGAACATTCCGGAATTCCGAACATTCCGGAACCTTTGTGCATTCCGGAACTCTGAACATTCCGGAATTCCGAACATTCAGGAACCTTGGTGCATTCCGGAACTCTGAACATTCCGGAATTCCGAACATTCCGGAACCGTGGTGCATTCCGGAACTCTGAACATTCCGGAATTCCGAACATTCAGGAACCTTGGTGCATTCCGGAACTCTGAACATTCCGGAATTCCGAACATTCCGGAACCTTGGTGCATTCCGGAACACTGAACATTCCGGAATTCCGAACATTCCGGAACCTTGGTGCATTCCGGAACTCTGAACATTCCGGAACCTTGGTGCATTCCGGAACCTTGGTGCATTCCGGAACTCTGAACATTCCGGAACCTTGGTGCATTCCGGAACTCTTAACATTCCGGAACCTTGGTGCATTCCGGAACTCTGAACATTCCGGAACCTTGGTACATTCCGGAATTCCGAACATTCCGGAACCTTGGTGCATTCCGGAACTCTGAACATTCCGGAATTCCGAACATTCCGGAACCTTGGTGCATTCCGGAACTCTGAACATTCCGGAACCTTGGTGCATTCCGGAACCTTGGTGCATTCCGGAACTCTGAACATTCCGGAACCTTGGTGCATTCCGGAACTCTGAACATTCCGGAACTCTGAACATTCCGGAACCTTTGTGCATCCCGGAACCTTGGTGCATTCCGGAACTCTGAACATTCCGGAATTCCGAACATTCCGGAACCTTGGTGCATTCCGGAACTCTGAACATTCCGGAATTCCGAACATTCCAGAACCTTGGTGCATTCCGGAACTCTGAACATTCCGGAATTCCGAACATTCCGGAACCTTGGTGCATTCCGGAACTCTGAACATTCCGGAACCTTGGTGCATTCCGGAACCTTGGTGCATTCCGGAACCTTGGTGCATTCCGGAACTCTGAACATTCCGGAATTCCGAACATTCCGGAACCGTGGTGCATTCCGGAACTCTGAACATTCCGGAATTCCGAACATTCAGGAACCTTGGTGCATTCCGGAACTCTGAACATTCCGGAATTCCGAACATTCCGGAACCTTGGTGCATTCCGGAATTCCGAACATTCCGGAATTCCGAACATTCCGGAACCTTGGTGCATTCCGGATCTCTGAACATTCCGGAATTCCGAACATTCCGGAACCTTGGTGCATTCCGGAACTCTGAACATTCCGGAACTCTGAACATTCCGGAACTCTGAACATTCCGGAACCTTGGTGCATTCCGGAACTCTGAACATTCCGGAATTCCAAACATTCCGGAATTCCGAACATTCCGGAACCTTGGTGCATTCCGGAACTCTGAACATTCCGGAATTCCGAACATTCCGGAACCTTGGTGCATTCCGGAACTCTGAACATTCCGGAATTCCGAACATTCCGGAACCTTGGTGCATTCCGGAACTCTGAACATTCCGGAATTCCGAACATTCCGGAACCTTGGTGCATTCCGGAACTCTGAACATTCCGGAATTCCGAACATTCCGGAACCTTGGTGCATTCCGGAACTCTGAACATTCCGGAACCTTGGTGCATTCCGGAACCTTGGTGCATTCCGGAACTCTGAACATTCCGGAACCTTGGTGCATTCCGGAACCTTGGTTCATTCCGGAACTCTGAACATTCCGGAACTCTGAACATTCCGGAATTCCGAACATTCCGGAACCTTGGTGCATTCCGGAATTCCGAACATTCCGGAATTCCGAACATTCCGGAATTCCGAACATTCCGGAACCTTTGTGCATTCCGGAACCTTGGTGCATTCCGGAACTCTGAACATTCCGGAATTCCGAACATTCCGGAACCGTGGTGCATTCCGGAACTCTGAACATTCCGGAATTCCGAACATTCAGGAACCTTGGTGCATTCCGGAACTCTGAACATTCCGGAATTCCGAACATTCCGGAACCTTGGTGCATTCCGGAATTCCGAACATTCCGGAATTCCGAACATTCCGGAACCTTGGTGCATTCCGGATCTCTGAACATTCCGGAATTCCGAACATTCCGGAACCTTGGTGCATTCCGGAACTCTGAACATTCCGGAACTCTGAACATTCCGGAACCTTGGTGCATTCCGGAACTCTGAACATTCCGGAATTCCAAACATTCCGGAATTCCGAACATTCCGGAACCTTGGTGCATTCCGGAACTCTGAACATTCCGGAATTCCGAACATTCCGGAACCTTGGTGCATTCCGGAACTCTGAACATTCCGGAATTCCGAACATTCCGGAACCTTGGTGCATTCCGGAACTCTGAACATTCCGGAACTCTGAACATTCCGGAACCTTTGTGCATCCCGGAACCTTGGTGCATTCCGGAACTCTGAACATTCCGGAACTCTGAACATTCCGGAACCTTTGTGCATTCCGGAACTCTGAACATTCCGGAACCTTGGTGCATTCCGGAACCTTGGTGCATTCCGGAACTCTGAACATTCCGGAACTCTGAACATTCCGGAATTCTGAACATTCCGGAATTCCGAACATTCCGGAACCTTGGTGCATTCCGGAACTCTGAACATTCCGGAATTCCGAACATTCCGGAACCTTGGTGCATTCCGGAATTCCGAACATTCCGGAATTCCGAACATTCCGGAACCTTGGTGCATTCCGGATCTCTGAACATTCCGGAATTCCGAACATTCCGGAACCTTGGTGCATTCCGGATCTCTGAACATTCCGGAATTCCGAACATTCCGGAACCTTGGTGCATTCCGGAACTCTGAACATTCCGGAACTCTGAACATTCCGGAACCTTTGTGCATTCCGGAACCTTGGTGCATTCCGGAATTCCGAACATTCCGGAATTCCGAACATTCCGGAATTCCGAACATTCCGGAACCTTGGTGCATTCCGGAACTCTGAACATTCCGGAATTCCGAACATTCCGGAACCTTGGTGCATTCCGGAACTCTGAACATTCCGGAACTCCGAACATTCCGCAACCTTTGTGCATTCCGGAACCTTGGTGCATTCCGGAACTCTGAACATTCCGGAATTCCAAACATTCCGGAACCTTGGTGCATTCCGGAACTCCGAACATTCCGGAACCTTGGTACATTCCGGAATTCCGAACATTCCGGAATTCCGAACATTCCGGAATTCCGAACATTCCGGAACCTTGGTGCATTCCGGAACTCTGAACATTCCGGAACTCTTAACATTCCGGAACCTTTGTGCATTCCGGAACCTTGATGCATTCCGGAACTCTGAACATTCCGGAATTCCGAACATTCCGGAACCTTGGTGCATTCCGGAACTCTGAACATTCCGGAATTCCGAACATTCCGGAACCTTGGTGCATTCCGGAACTCTGAACATTCCGGAATTCCGAACATTTCGGAACCTTGGTGCATTCCGGAACTCTGAACATTCCGGAACCTTGGTACATTCCGGAACCTTGGTGCATTCCGGAACTCTGAACATTCCAGAATTCTGAAAAATCCGGAACCTTGCTGCATTCCGGAACTCTGAATTCCGGAACCTTGGTGCATTCCGGAACTCCAAACATTCCGGAACTCTGAACATTCCGGAATTCCGAACATTCCGGAACTCTGAACATTCCGGACTTCCGAACATTCCGGAACCTTGGTGCATTCCGGAACTCTGAACATTCCGGAATTCTGAACATTCCGGAACCTTGGTGCATTCCGGAACTCTGAACATTCCGGAATTCCGAACATTCCGGAACCTTGGTGCATTCCGGAACTCTGAACATTCCGGAACTCTGAACATTCCGGAACTCTGAACATTCCGGAATTCCGAACATTCCGGAACCTTGGTGCATTCCGGAACTCTGAACATTCCGGAACTCTGAACATTCCGGAATTCCGAACATTCTGGAACCTTGGTGCATTCCGGAACTCTGAACATTCTGGAATTCTGAAAATTCCGGAACCTTGCTGCATTCCGGAACTCTGAATTCCGGAACCTTGGTGCAATCCGGAACTCTGAACATTCCGGAATCTTGGTGCATTCCGGAATTCCGAACATTCCGGAACCTTGGTGCATTCCGGAACTCTGAATATTCCGGAATTCCGAACATTCCGGAACCTTGGTGCATTGCTGAACTCTGAACATTCCGGAACCTTGGTGCATTCCGGAACCTTGGTGCATTCCGGAACTCTGAACATTCCGGAACCTTGCTGCATTCCGGAACCTTGGTGCATTCCGGAACTCTGAACATTCCGGAACCTTGGTGCATTCCGGAACTCTTAACATTCCGGAACCTTGGTGCATTCCGGAATTCCGAACATTCCGGAACCTTGGTACATTCCGGAATTCCGAACATTCCGGAATTCCGAACATTCCGGAACCTTGATGCATTCCGGAACTCTGAACATTCCGGAATTCCGAACATTCCGGAACCTTGGTGCATTCCGGAACTCTGAACATTCCGGAATTCCGAACATTCCGGAACCTTGGTGCATTCCGGAACTCTGAACATTCCGGAATTCCGAACATTCCGGAACCTTGGTGCATTCCGGAACTCTGAACATTCCGGAACCTTGGTACATTCCGGAACCTTGGTGCATTCCGGAACTCTGAACATTCCAGAATTCTGAAAAATCCGGAACCTTGCTGCATTCCGGAACTCTGAATTCCGGAACCTTGGTGCATTCCGGAACGCCAAACATTCCGGAACTCTGAACATTCCGGAATTCCGAACATTCCGGAACCTTGGTGCATTCCGGAACTCTGAACATTCCGGAATTCCGAACATTCCGGAACCTTGGTGCATTTCGGAACTCTGAACATTCCGGAATTCCGAACATTCCGGAAACTTGGTGCATTCCGGAACTCTGAACATTCCGGAACTCTGAACATTCCGGAATTCCGAACATTCCGGAAACTTGGTGCATTCCGGAACTCTGAACATTCCGGAACTCTGAACATTCCGGAATTCCGAACATTCCAGAACCTTGGTGCATTCCGGAACTCTGAACATTCCGGAACCTTGGTGCATTCCGGAACTCTGAACATTCCGGAATTCTGAATTCCGGAACGTTGGTGCATTCCGGAACTCTTAACATTCCGGAACCTTGGTACATTTTGGAATTCCGAACATTCCGGAACCTTGGTGCATTCCGGAATTCCGAACATTCCGGAACCTTGGTGCATTCCGGAACTCTGAACATTCCGGAACTCTGAACATTCCGGAACCTTTGTGCATTCCGGAACCTTGGTGCATTCCGGAATTCCGAACATTCCGGAATTCCGAACATTCCGGAATTCCGAACATTCCGGAACCTTGGTGCATTCCGGAACTCTGAACATTCCGGAATTCCGAACATTCCGGAACCTTGGTGCATTCCGGAACTCTGAACATTCCGGAACTCTGAACATTCCGCAACCTTTGTGCATTCCGGAACCTTGGTGCATTCCGGAACTCTGAACATTCCGGAATTCCAAACATTCCGGAACCTTGGTGCATTCCGGAACTCCGAACATTCCGGAACCTTGGTACATTCCGGAATTCCGAACATTCCGGAATTCCGAACATTCCGGAATTCCGAACATTCCGGAACCTTGGTGCATTCCGGAACTCTGAACATTCCGGAACTCTTAACATTCCGGAACCTTTGTGCATTCCGGAACCTTGATGCATTCCGGAACTCTGAACATTCCGGAATTCCGAACATTCCGGAACCTTGGTGCATTCCGGAACTCTGAACATTCCGGAATTCCGAACATTCCGGAACCTTGGTGCATTCCGGAACTCTGAACATTCCGGAATTCCGAACATTTCGGAACCTTGGTGCATTCCGGAACTCTGAACATTCCGGAACCTTGGTACATTCCGGAACCTTGGTGCATTCCGGAACTCTGAACATTCCAGAATTCTGAAAAATCCGGAACCTTGCTGCATTCCGGAACTCTGAATTCCGGAACCTTGGTGCATTCCGGAACTCCAAACATTCCGGAACTCTGAACATTCCGGAATTCCGAACATTCCGGAACCTTGGTGCATTCCGGAACTCTGAACATTCCGGAACTCTGAACATTCCAGAACCTTGGTGCATTCCGGAACTCTTAACATTCCGGAACCTTGGTGCATTCCGGAACTCTGAACATTCCGGAATTCCGAACATTCCGGAACCTTGGTGCATTCCGGAACTCTGAACATTCCGGAACTCTGAACATTCCGGAACTCTGAACATTCCGGAATTCCGAACATTCCGGAACCTTGGTGCATTCCGGAACTCTGAACATTCCGGAACTCTGAACATTCCGGAATTCCGAACATTCTGGAACCTTGGTGCATTCCGGAACTCTGAACATTCTGGAATTCTGAAAATTCCGGAACCTTGCTGCATTCCGGAACTCTGAATTCCGGAACCTTGGTGCAATCCGGAACTCTGAACATTCCGGAATCTTGGTGCATTCCGGAATTCCGAACATTCCGGAACCTTGGTGCATTCCGGAACTCTGAATATTCCGGAATTCCGAACATTCCGGAACCTTGGTGCATTGCTGAACTCTGAACATTCCGGAACCTTGGTGCATTCCGGAACCTTGGTGCATTCCGGAACTCTGAACATTCCGGAACCTTGCTGCATTCCGGAACCTTGGTGCATTCCGGAACTCTGAACATTCCGGAACCTTGGTGCATTCCGGAACTCTTAACATTCCGGAACCTTGGTGCATTCCGGAATTCCGAACATTCCGGAACCTTGGTACATTCCGGAATTCCGAACATTCCGGAATTCCGAACATTCCGGAACCTTGATGCATTCCGGAACTCTGAACATTCCGGAATTCCGAACATTCCGGAACCTTGGTGCATTCCGGAACTCTGAACATTCCGGAATTCCGAACATTCCGGAACCTTGGTGCATTCCGGAACTCTGAACATTCCGGAATTCCGAACATTCCGGAACCTTGGTGCATTCCGGAACTCTGAACATTCCGGAACCTTGGTACATTCCGGAACCTTGGTGCATTCCGGAACTCTGAACATTCCAGAATTCTGAAAAATCCGGAACCTTGCTGCATTCCGGAACTCTGAATTCCGGAACCTTGGTGCATTCCGGAACGCCAAACATTCCGGAACTCTGAACATTCCGGAATTCCGAACATTCCGGAACCTTGGTGCATTCCGGAACTCTGAACATTCCGGAATTCCGAACATTCCGGAACCTTGGTGCATTTCGGAACTCTGAACATTCCGGAATTCCGAACATTCCGGAAACTTGGTGCATTCCGGAACTCTGAACATTCCGGAACTCTGAACATTCCGGAATTCCGAACATTCCGGAAACTTGGTGCATTCCGGAACTCTGAACATTCCGGAACTCTGAACATTCCGGAATTCCGAACATTCCAGAACCTTGGTGCATTCCGGAACTCTGAACATTCCGGAACCTTGGTGCATTCCGGAACTCTGAACATTCCGGAATTCTGAATTCCGGAACGTTGGTGCATTCCGGAACTCTTAACATTCCGGAACCTTGGTACATTTTGGAATTCCGAACATTCCGGAACCTTGGTGCATTCCGGAATTCCGAACATTCCGGAACCTTGGTGCATTCCGGAACTCTGAACATTCTGGAATTCCGAACATTCCGGAACCTTGGTGCATTCCGGAACTCTGAACATTCCGGAACCTTGGTACACTCCGGAATTCCGAACATTCCGGAACCTTGGTGCATTCCGGAACTCTGAACATTCCGGAACTCTGAACATTCTGGAATTCTGAAAATTCCGGAATCTTGGTGCATTCCGGAATTCCGAACATTCCGGAACCTTGGTGCATTCCGGAACTCTGAATATTCCGGAATTCCGAACATTCCGGAACCTTGGTGCATTGCTGAACTCTGAACATTCCGGAACCTTGGTGCATTCCGGAACTCTGAACATACCGGAACTCTGAACATTCCGGAATTCTGAAAAATCCGGAACCTTGCTGCATTCCGGAACTCTGAATTCCGGAACCTTGGTGCATTCCGGAACTCCAAACATTCCGGAACTCTGAATATTCCGGAATTCCGAACATTCCGGAACCTTGGTGCATTCCGGAACTCTGAACATTCCGGAACCTTGGTGCATTCCGGAACCTTGGTGCATTCCGGAACTCTGAACATTCCGGAACCTTGGTGCATTCCGGAACTCTTAACATTCCGGAACCTTGGTGCATTCCGGAATTCCGAACATTCCGGAACCTTTGTGCATTCCGGAATTCCGAACATTCCGGAACCTTGGTACATTCCGGAATTCCGAACATTCCGGAACCTTGGTGCATTCCGGAACTCTGAACATTCCGGAACCTTGGTACATTCCGGAATTCCGAACATTCCGGAATTCCGAACATTCCGGAATTCCGAACATTCCGGAACCTTTGTGCATTCCGGAACCTTGGTGCATTCCGGAACTCTGAACATTCCGGAACTCTGAACATTCCGGAATTCCGAACATTCCGGAACCTTGGTGCATTCCGGAACTCTGAACATTCCGGAATTCCGAACATTCCGGAACCTTGGTGCATTCCGGAATTCCGAACATTCCGGAATTCCGAACATTCCGGAACCTTGGTGCATTCCGGAACTCTGAACATTCCGGAATTCCGAACATTCCGGAACCTTGGTGCATTCCGGAACTCTGAACATTCCGGAACTCTGAACATTCCGGAATTCCGAACATTCCGGAACCTTGGTGCATTCCGGAACTCTGAACATTCCGGAACTCTGAACATTCCGGAATTCCGAACATTCCGGAACCTTGGTGCATTCCGGAACTCTGAACATTCCGGAATTCCGAACATTCCGGAACCTTGGTGCATTCCGGAACTCTGAACATTCCGGAACCTTGGTACACTCCGGAACTCTGAACATTCCGGAATTCTGAATTCCGGAACGTTGGTGCATTCCGGAACTCTTAACATTCCGGAACCTTGGTACATTTTGGAATTCCGAACATTCCGGAACCTTGGTGCATTCCGGAATTCCGAACATTCCGGAACCTTGGTGCATTCCGGAACTCTGAACATTCCGGAATTCCGAACATTCCGGAACCTTGGTGCATTCCGGAACTCTGAACATTCCGGAACCTTGGTACACTCCGGAATTCCGAACATTCCGGAACCTTGGTGCATTCCGGAACTCTGAACATTCCGGAACTCTGAACATTCTGGAATTCTGAAAATTCCGGAACCTTGCTGCATTCCGGAACTCTGAATTCCGGAACCTTGGTGCATTCCGGAACTCTGAACATTCCGGAATTCTGAATTCCGGAACGTTGGTGCATTCCGGAACTCTTAACATTCCGGAACCTTGGTACATTTTGGAATTCCGAACATTCCGGAACCTTGGTGCATTCCGGAATTCCGAACATTCCGGAACCTTGGTGCATTCCGGAACTCTGAACATTCCGGAATTCCGAACATTCCGGAACCTTGGTGCATTCCGGAACTCTGAACATTCCGGAACCTTGGTACATTCCGGAACTCTGAATTCCGGAACCTTGGTGCAATCCGGAACTCTGAACATTCCGGAATCTTGGTGCATTCCGGAATTCCAAACATTCCGGAACTCTGAATATTCCGGAATTCCGAACATTCCGGAACCTTGGTGCATTCCGGAACTCTGAACATTCCGGAACCTTGGTACATTCCGGAACCTTGGTGCATTCCGGAACTCTGAACATTCCAGAATTCTGAAAAATCCGGAACCTTGCTGCATTCCGGAACTCTGAATTCCGGAACCTTGGTGCATTCCGGAACGCCAAACATTCCGGAACTCTGAACATTCCGGAATTCCGAACATTCCGGAACCTTGGTGCATTTCGGAACTCTGAACATTCCGGAATTCCGAACATTCCGGAAACTTGGTGCATTCCGGAACTCTGAACATTCCGGAACTCTGAACATTCCGGAATTCCGAACATTCCGGAAACTTGGTGCATTCCGGAACTCTGAACATTCCGGAACTCTGAACATTCCGGAATTCCGAACATTCCAGAACCTTGGTGCATTCCGGAACTCTGAACATTCCGGAACCTTGGTGCATTCCGGAACTCTGAACATTCCGGAATTCTGAATTCCGGAACGTTGGTGCATTCCGGAACTCTTAACATTCCGGAACCTTGGTACATTTTGGAATTCCGAACATTCCGGAACCTTGGTGCATTCCGGAACTCTGAACATTCCGGAACCTTGGTGCATTCCGGAACTCTGAACATTCTGGAATTCCGAACATTCCGGAACCTTGGTGCATTCCGGAACTCTGAACATTCCGGAACCTTGGTACACTCCGGAATTCCGAACATTCCGGAACCTTGGTGCATTCCGGAACTCTGAACATTCCGGAACTCTGAACATTCTGGAATTCTGAAAATTCCGGAACCTTGCTGCATTCCGGAACTCTGAATTCCGGAACCTTGGTGCATTCCGGAACTCTGAACATTCCGGAATTCTGAATTCCGGAACCTTGGTGCAATCCGGAACTCTGAACATTCCGGAATCTTGGTGCATTCCGGAATTCCGAACATTCCGGAACCTTGGTGCATTCCGGAACTCTGAATATTCCGGAATTCCGAACATTCCGGAACCTTGGTGCATTGCTGAACTCTGAACATTCCGGAACCTTGGTGCATTCCGGAACTCTGAACATACCGGAACTCTGAACATTCCGGAATTCTGAAAATTCCGGAACCTTGCTGCATTCCGGAACTCTGAATTCCGGAACCTTGGTGCATTCCGGAACTCTGAACATTCCGGAACTCTGAACATTCTGGAATTCTGAAAATTCCGGAACCTTGCTGCATTCCGGAACTCTGAATTCCGGAACCTTGGTGCATTCCGGAACTCTGAACATTCCGGAATTCTGAATTCCGGAACGTTGGTGCATTCCGGAACTCTTAACATTCCGGAACCTTGGTACATTTTGGAATTCCGAACATTCCGGAACCTTGGTGCATTCCGGAATTCCGAACATTCCGGAACCTTGGTGCATTCCGGAACTCTGAACATTCCGGAATTCCGAACATTCCGGAACCTTGGTGCATTCCGGAACTCTGAACATTCCGGAACCTTGGTACATTCCGGAACTCTGAATTCCGGAACCTTGGTGCAATCCGGAACTCTGAACATTCCGGAATCTTGGTGCATTCCGGAATTCCAAACATTCCGGAACTCTGAATATTCCGGAATTCCGAACATTCCGGAACCTTGGTGCATTCCGGAACTCTGAACATTCAGGAACCTTGGTGCATTCCGGAATTCCGAACATTCCGGAACCTTGGTACATTCCAGATTTCCGAACATTCCGGAATTCCGAACATTCCGGAACCTTTGTGCATTCCGGAGCCTTGGTGCATTCCGGAACTCTGAACATTCCGGAACCTTGGTGCATTCCGGAACTCTGAACATTCCGGAACTCTGAACATTCCGGAATTCCGAACATTCCGGAACCTTGGTGCATTCCGGAACTCTGAACATTCCGGAACTCTGAACATTCCGGAACCTTTGTGCATTCCGGAATTCCGAACATTCCGGAATTCCGAACATTCCGGAACCTTTGTGCATTCCGGAATTCCGAACATTCCGGAACCTTGGTACATTCCGGAATTCCGAACATTCCGGAATTCCGAACATTCCGGAACCTTTGTGCATTCCGGAACCTTGATGCATTCCGGAACTCTGAACATTCCGGAATTCTGAACATTCCGGAACCTTGGTGCATTCCGGAACTCTGAACATTCCGGAACCTTGGTACATTCCGGAATTCCGAACATTCCGGAATTCCGAACATTCCGGAATTCCGAACATTCCGGAACCTTTGTGCATTCCGGAACCTTGGTGCATTCCGGAACTCTGAACATTCCGGAACTCTGAACATTCCGGAATTCCGAACATTCCGGAACCTTGGTGCATTTCGGAACTCTGAACATTCCGGAATTCCGAACATTCCGGAACCTTGGTGCATTCTGGAACTCTGAACATTCCGGAACTCTGAACATTCCGCAACCTTTGTGCATTCCGGAACTCTGAACATTCCGGAACATTGGTGCATTCCGGAACTCTGAACATTCCGGAATTCCGAACATTCCGGAACCTTTGTGCATTCCGGAACCTTGGTGCATTCCGGAACTCTGAACATTCCGGAACTCTGAACATTCCGGAATTCCGAACATTCCGGAACCGTGGTGCATTCCGGAACTCTGAACATTCCGGAATTCCGAACATTCCGGAACCTTGGTGCATTCCGGAATTCCGAACATTCCGGAACCTTGGTGCATTCCGGAACTCTGAACATTCCGGAATTCCGAACATTCCGGAACCTTGGTGCATTCCGGAACTCTGAACATTCTGGAATTCTGAACATTCCGGAACCTTGGTGCATTCCGGAACTCTTAACATTCCGGAACCTTGGTGCATTCCGGAACTCTGAACATTCCGGAATTCCGAACATTCCGGAACCTTGGTACATTCCGGAATTCCGAACATTCCGGAACCTTGGTGCATTCCGAAACCTTGGTGCATTCCGGAACTCTGAACATTCCGGAACCTTGGTGCATTCCGGAACTCTGAACATTCCGGAACTCTGAACATTCCGGAATTCCGAACATTCCGGAACCTTGGTGCATTCCGGAATTCCGAACATTCCGGAATTCCGAACATTCCGGAACCTTGTTGCATTCCGGAACTCTGAACATTCCGGAACCTTGGTGCATTCCGGAACTCTGAACATTCCGGAACTCTGAACATTCCGGAATTCCGAACATTCCGGAACCTTGGTGCATTCCGGAACTCTGAACATTCCGGAACCTTGGTGCATTCCGGAACCTTGGTGCATTCCGGAACTCTGAACATTCCGGAACTCTGAACATTCCGGAACCTTGGTACATTCCGGAATTCCGAACATTCCGGAATTCCGAACATTCCGGAACCTTGGTGCATTCCGGAACTCTGAACATTCCGGAACCTTGGTGCATTCCGGAACTCTGAACATTCCGGAATTCCGAACATTCCGGAAACTTGGTGCATTCCGGAACTCTGAACATTCCGGAACTCTGAACATTCCGGAATTCCGAACATTCCAGAACCTTGGTGCATTCCGGAACTCTGAACATTCCGGAACCTTGGTGCATTCCGGAACTCTGAACATTCCGGAATTTCGAATTCCGGAACGTTGGTGCATTCCGGAACTCTTAACATTCCGGAACCTTGGTACATTTTGGAATTCCGAACATTCCGGAACCTTGGTGCATTCCGGAATTCCGAACATTCCGGAACCTTGGTGCATTCCGGAACTCTGAACATTCCGGAATTCCGAACATTCCGGAACCTTGGTGCATTCCGGAACTCTGAACATTCCGGAACCTTGGTACACTCCGGAATTCCGAACATTCCGGAACCTTGGTGCATTCCGGAACTCTGAACATTCTGGAATTCTGAAAATTCCGGAACCTTGCTGCATTCCGGAACTCTGAATTCCGGAACCTTGGTGCATTCCGGAACTCTGAACATTCCGGAATTCTGAATTCCGGAACGTTGGTGCATTCCGGAACTCTTAACATTCCGGAACCTTGGTACATTTTGGAATTCCGAACATTCCGGAACCTTGGTGCATTCCGGAATTCCGAACATTCCGGAACTCTGAACATTCTGGAATTCTGAAAATTCCGGAACCTTGCTGCATTCCGGAACTCTGAATTCCGGAACCTTGGTACACTCCGGAATTCCGAACATTCCGGAACCTTGGTGCATTCCGGAACTCTGAACATTCTGGAATTCTGAAAATTCCGGAACCTTGCTGCATTCCGGAACTCTGAATTCCGGAACCTTGGTGCATTCCGGAACTCTGAACATTCCGGAATTCTGAATTCCGGAACGTTGGTGCATTCCGGAACTCTTAACATTCCGGAACCTTGGTACATTTTGGAATTCCGAACATTCCGGAACCTTGGTGCATTCCGGAACTCTGAACATTCCGGAACTCTGAACATTCTGGAATTCTGAAAATTCCGGAACCTTGCTGCATTCCGGAACTCTGAATTCCGGAACCTTGGTGCAATCCGGAACTCTGAACATTCCGGAATCTTGGTGCATTCCGGAATTCCGAACATTCCGGAACCTTGGTGCATTCCGGAACTCTGAATATTCCGGAATTCCGAACATTCCGGAACCTTGGTGCATTGCTGAACTCTGAACATTCCGGAACCTTGGTGCATTCCGGAACTCTGAACATACCGGAACTCTGAACATTCCGGAATTCTGAAAATTCCGGAACCTTGCTGCATTCCGGAACTCTGAATTCCGGAACCTTGGTGCATTCCGGAACTCCAAACATTCCGGAACTCTGAATATTCCGGAATTCCGAACATTCCGGAACCTTGGTGCATTCCGGAACTCTGAACATTCCGGAACCTTGGTGCATTCCGGAACCTTGGTGCATTCCGGAACTCTGAACATTCCGGAACCTTGGTGCATTCCGGAACTCTTAACATTCCGGAACCTTGGTGCATTCCGGAATTCCGAACATTCCGGAACCTTGGTACATTCCGGAATTCCGAACATTCCGGAATTCCGAACATTCCGGAACCTTTGTGCATTCCGGAACCTTGATGCATTCCGGAACTCTGAACATTCCGGAATTCCGAACATTCCGGAACCTTGGTGCATTCCGGAACTCTGAACATTCCGGAACCTTGGTACATTCCGGAATTCCGAACATTCCGGAATTCCGAACATTCCGGAATTCCGAACATTCCGGAACCTTTGTGCATTCCGGAACCTTGGTGCATTCCGGAACTCTGAACATTCCGGAACTCTGAACATTCCGGAATTCCGAACATTCCGGAACCTTGGTGCATTTCGGAACTCTGAACATTCCGGAATTCCGAACATTCCGGAACCTTGGTGCATTCCGGAACTCTGAACATTCCGGAACTCTGAACATTCCGCAACCTTTGTGCATTCCGGAACTCCGAACATTCCGGAACCTTGGTACATTCCGGAATTCCGAACATTCCGGAATTCCGAACATTCCGGAATTCCGAACATTCCGGAACCTTTGTGCATTCCCGAACTCTGAACATTCCGGAACTCTGAACATTCCGGAATTCCGAACATTCCACAACCTTGGTGCATTCCGGAACTCTGAACATTCCGGAACATTGGTGCATTCCGGAACTCTGAACATTCCGGAATTCCGAACATTCCGGAACCTTGGTGCATTCCGGAACTCTGAACATTCCGGAACTCTGAACATTCCGGAACCTTTGTGCATTCCGGAACCTTGGTGCATTCCGGAACTCTGAACATTCCGGGATTCCGAACATTCCGGAACCTTGGTGCATTCCGGAACTCTGAACATTCCGGAATTCCGAACATTCCGGAACCTTGGTGCATTCCGGAACTCTGAACATTCCGGAATTCCGAACATTCCGGAACCTTGGTGCATTCCGGAACTCTGAACATAACGGAATTCCGAACATTCCGGAACCTTGGTGCATTCCGGAACTCTGAACATTCCGGAACTCTGAACATTCCGGAACCTTTGTGCATCCCGGAACCTTGGTGCATTCCGGAACTCTGAACATTCCGGAATTCCGAACATTCCGGAACCTTGGTGCATTCCGGAACTCTGAACATTCCGGAACCTTGGTGCATTCCGGAACCTTGGTGCATTCCGGAACTCTGAACATTCCGGAACTCTGAACATTCCGGAACCTTGGTACATTCCGGAATTCCGAACATTCCGGAATTCCGAACATTCCGGAACCTTGGTGCATTCCGGAACTCTGAACATTCCGGAACCTTGGTGCATTCCGGAACTCTGAACATTCCGGAATTCCGAACATTCCGGAAACTTAGTGCATTCCGGAACTCTGAACATTCCGGAACTCTGAACATTCCGGAATTCCGAACATTCCAGAACCTTGGTGCATTCCGGAACTCTGAACATTCCGGAATTCTGAATTCCGGAACGTTGGTGCATTCCGGAACTCTTAACATTCCGGAACCTTGGTACATTTTGGAATTCCGAACATTCCGGAACCTTGGTGCATTCCGGAATTCCGAACATTCCGGAACCTTGGTGCATTCCGGAACTCTGAACATTCCGGAATTCCGAACATTCCGGAACCTTGGTGCATTCCGGAACTCTGAACATTCCGGAACCTTGGTACACTCCGGAATTCCGAACATTCCGGAACCTTGGTGCATTCCGGAACTCTGAACATTCTGGAATTCTGAACATTCCGGAACCTTGGTGCATTCCGGAACTCTGAACATTCCGGAACCTTGGTACACTCCGGAATTCCGAACATTCCGGAACCTTGGTGCATTCCGGAACTCTGAACATTCCGGAACTCTGAACATTCTGGAATTCTGAAAATTCCGGAACCTTGCTGCATTCCGGAACTCTGAATTCCGGAACCTTGGTGCATTCCGGAACTCTGAACATTCCGGAATTCTGAATTCCGGAACGTTGGTGCAATCCGGAACTCTGAACATTCCGGAATCTTGGTGCATTCCGGAATTCCGAACATTCCGGAACCTTGGTGCATTCCGGAACTCTGAACATTCCGGAATTCCGAACATTCCGGAACCTTGGTGCATTCCGGAACTCTGAACATTCCGGAACCTTGGTGCATTCCGGAACGCCAAACATTCCGGAACTCTGAACATTCCGGAACTCTGAACATTCCGGAATTCCGAACATTCCGGAACCTTGGTGCATTCCGGAACTCTGAACATTCCGGAACTCTGAACATTCCGGAACCTTTGTGCATTCCGGAACCTTGGTGCATTCCGGAACTCTGAACATTCTGGAATTCCGAACATTTCGGAATTCCGAACATTCCGGAACCTTGGTGCATTCCGGAACTCTGAACATTCCGGAATTCCGAACATTCCGGAACCTTGGTGCATTCCGGAACTCTGAACATTCCGGAATTCCGAACATTCCGGAACCTTGGTGCATTCCGGAACTCTGAACATTCCGGAATTCCGAACATTCCGGAACCTTGGTGCATTCCGGAACTCTGAACATAACGGAATTCCGAACATTCCGGAACCTTGGTGCATTCCGGAACTCTGAACATTCCGGAACTCTGAACATTCCGGAACCTTTGTGCATCCCGGAACCTTGGTGCATTCCGGAACTCTGAACATTCCGGAATTCCGAACATTCCGGAACCTTGGTGCATTCCGGAACTCTGAACATTCCGGAACCTTGGTGCATTCCGGAACCTTGGTGCATTCCGGAACTCTTAACATTCCGGTATCTTGGTGCATTCCGGAATTCCGAACATTCCGGAACCTTTGTGCATTCCGGAATTCCGAACATTCCGGAACCTTGGTACATTCCGGAATTCCGAACATTCCGGAATTCCGAACATTCCGGAACCTTTGTGCATTCCGGAACCTTGATGCATTCCGGAACTCTGAACATTCCGGAATTCCGAACATTCCGGAACCTTGGTGCATTCCGGAACTCTGAACATTCCGGAACCTTGGTACATTCCGGAATTCCGAACATTCCGGAATTCCGAACATTCCGGAATTCCGAACATTCCGGAACCTTTGTGCATTCCGGAACCTTGGTGCATTCCGGAACTCTGAACATTCCGGAACTCTGAACATTCCGGAATTCCGAACATTCCGGAACCTTGGTGCATTTCGGAACTCTGAACATTCCGGAATTCCGAACATTCCGGAACCTTGGTGCATTCCGGAACTCTGAACATTCCGGAACTCTGAACATTCCGCAACCTTTGTGCATTCCGGAACTCCGAACATTCCGGAACCTTGGTACATTCCGGAATTCCGAACATTCCGGAATTCCGAACATTCCGGAATTCCGAACATTCCGGAACCTTTGTGCATTCCGGAACTCTGAACATTCCGGAACTCTGAACATTCCGGAATTCCGAACATTCCACAACCTTGGTGCATTCCGGAACTCTGAACATTCCGGAACCTTGGTGCATTCCGGAACCTTGGTGCATTCCGGAACTCTGAACATTCCGGAACTCTGAACATTCCGGAATTCCGAACATTCCGGAACCGTGGTGCATTCCGGAACTCTGAACATTCCGGAATTCCGAACATTCCGGAACCTTGGTGCATTCCGGAACTCTGAACATTCCGGAATTCCGAACATTCCGGAACCTTGGTGCATTCCGGAATTCCGAACATTCCGGAATTCCGAACATTCCGGAACCTTGGTGCATTCCGGAACTCTGAACATTCCGGAATTCCGAACATTCCGGAACCTTGGTGCATTCCGGAACTCTGAACATTCCGGAACTCTGAACATTCCGGAATTCCGAACATTCCGGAACCTTGGTGCATTCCGGAACTCTGAACATTCCGGAACTCTGAACATTCCGGAATTCCGAACATTCCGGAACCTTGGTGCATTCCGGAACTCTGAACATTCCGGAACCTTGGTACACTCCGGAACTCTGAACATTCCGGAATTCTGAATTCCGGAACGTTGGTGCATTCCGGAACTCTTAACATTCCGGAACCTTGGTACATTTTGGAATTCCGAACATTCCGGAACCTTGGTGCATTCCGGAATTCCGAACATTCCGGAACCTTGGTGCATTCCGGAACTCTGAACATTCCGGAATTCCGAACATTCCGGAACCTTGGTGCATTCCGGAACTCTGAACATTCCGGAACCTTGGTACACTCCGGAATTCCGAACATTCCGGAACCTTGGTGCATTCCGGAACTCTGAACATTCCGGAACTCTGAACATTCTGGAATTCTGAAAATTCCGGAACCTTGCTGCATTCCGGAACTCTGAATTCCGGAACCTTGGTGCATTCCGGAACTCTGAACATTCCGGAATTCTGAATTCCGGAACGTTGGTGCATTCCGGAACTCTTAACATTCCGGAACCTTGGTACATTTTGGAATTCCGAACATTCCGGAACCTTGGTGCATTCCGGAATTCCGAACATTCCGGAACCTTGGTGCATTCCGGAACTCTGAACATTCCGGAACCTTGGTACATTCCGGAACTCTGAATTCCGGAACCTTGGTGCAATCCGGAACTCTGAACATTCCGGAATCTTGGTGCATTCCGGAATTCCGAACATTCCGGAACCTTGGTGCATTCCGGAACTCTGAATATTCCGGAATTCCGAACATTCCGGAACCTTGGTGCATTGCTGAACTCTGAACATTCCGGAACCTTGGTGCATTCCGGAACTCTGAACATACCGGAACTCTGAACATTCCGGAATTCTGAAAATTCCGGAACCTTGCTGCATTCCGGAACTCTGAATTCCGGAACCTTGGTGCATTCCGGAACTCCAAACATTCCGGAACTCTGAATATTCCGGAATTCCGAACATTCCGGAACCTTGGTGCATTCCGGAACTCTGAACATTCCGGAACCTTGGTGCATTCCGGAACCTTGGTGCATTCCGGAACTCTGAACATTCCGGAACTCTGAACATTCCGGAACCTTGGTGCATTCCGGAACTCTGAACATTCCGGAACCTTGGTGCATTCCGGAACTCTGAACATTCCGGAATTCCGAACATTCCGGAAACTTGGTGCATTCCGGAACTCTGAACATTCCGGAACTCTGAACATTCCGGAATTCCGAACATTCCAGAACCTTGGTGCATTCCGGAACTCTGAACATTCCGGAATTCCGAACATTCCGGAACCTTGGTGCATTCCGGAACTCTGAACATTCCGGAATTTCGAATTCCGGAACGTTGGTGCATTCCGGAACTCTTAACATTCCGGAACCTTGGTACATTTTGGAATTCCGAACATTCCGGAACCTTGGTGCATTCCGGAATTCCGAACATTCCGGAACCTTGGTGCATTCCGGAACTCTGAACATTCCGGAATTCCGAACATTCCGGAACCTTGGTGCATTCCGGAACTCTGAACATTCCGGAACCTTGGTACACTCCGGAATTCCGAACATTCCGGAACCTTGGTGCATTCCGGAACTCTGAACATTCTGGAATTCTGAAAATTCCGGAACCTTGCTGCATTCCGGAACTCTGAATTCCGGAACCTTGGTGCATTCCGGAACTCTGAACATTCCGGAATTCTGAATTCCGGAACGTTGGTGCATTCCGGAACTCTTAACATTCCGGAACCTTGGTACATTTTGGAATTCCGAACATTCCGGAACCTTGGTGCATTCCGGAATTCCGAACATTCCGGAACCTTTGTGCATTCCGGAACTCTGAACATTCCGGAACTCTGAACATTCCGGAATTCCGAACATTCCACAACCTTGGTGCATTCCGGAACTCTGAACATTCCGGAACATTGGTGCATTCCGGAACTCTGAACATTCCGGAACCTTTGTGCATTCCGAAACCTTGGTGCATTCCGGAACTCTGAACATTCCGGAACTCTGAACATTCCGGAATTCCGAACATTCCGGAACCGTGGTGCATTCCGGAACTCTGAACATTCCGGAATTCCGAACATTCCGGAACCTTGGTGCATTCCGGAACTCTGAACATTCCGGAATTCCGAAAATTCCGGAACCTTGGTGCATTCCGGAATTCCGAACATTCCGGAATTCCGAACATTCCGGAACCTTGGTGCATTCCGGAACTCCAAATATTCCGGAACTCTGAACATTCCGGAAATCCGAACATTCCGGAACCTTGGTGCATTCTGGAACTCTGAACATTCCGGAACTCTGAACATTCCGGAATTCCGAACATTCCGGAACCTTGGTGCATTCCGGAACTCTGAACATTCCGGAACCTTGGTACACTCCGGAACTCTGAACATTCCGGAATTCTGAATTCCGGAACGTTGGTGCATTCCGGAACTCTTAACATTCCGGAACCTTGGTACATTTTGGAATTCCGAACATTCCGGAACCTTGGTGCATTCCGGAATTCCGAACATTCCGGAACCTTGGTGCATTCCGGAACTCTGAACATTCCGGAATTCCGAACATTCCGGAACCTTGGTGCATTCCGGAACTCTGAACATTCCGGAACCTTGGTACATTCCGGAATTCCGAACCTTCCGGAACCTTGGTGCAGTCCGGAACTCTGAACATTCCGGAAACTTGGTACATTCCGGAATTCCGAACATTCCGGAACCTTGGTGCATTCCGGAACTCCAAACATTCCGGAACTCTGAACATTCCGGAATTCCGAACATTCCGGAACCTTGGTGCATTCCGGAACTCTGAAAATTCCGGAATTCCGAACATTCCGGAACCTTGGTGCATTCCGGAATTCTGAACATTCCGGAACCTTGGTGCATTCCGGAACTCTGAACATTCCCGAACCTTGGTGCATTCCGGAACTCTGGACATTCCGAAATTCCGAACATTCCGGAACCTTGGTGCATTCCGGAACCTTGGTGCATTCCGGAACTCTGAACATTCCGGAACCTTTGTGCATTCTGGAACTCCAAATATTCCGGAACTCTGAACATTCCGGTAATCCGAACATTCCGGAACCTTGGTGCATTCCGGAACTCTGAACATTCCGGAACCTTGGTGCATTCTGGAACTCTGAACATTCCGGAATTCCGAACGTTCCGGATCCTTGGTGCATTCCGGAATTCCGAACATTCCGGAACCTTGGTGCATTCCGGAACCTTGGTGCATTCCGGAACTCTGAACATTCCGGAAACTTGGTGCATTCTGGAACTCTGAACATTCCAGAATTCCAAACATTCCGGAACCTTGGTGCATTCCGGAACCTTGGTACATTCCGGAATTCTGAAAATTCCGGAACCTTGCTGCATTCCGGAATTCTGAATTCCGGAACCTTGGTGCATTCCGGAACTCTGAACATTCCCGAACCTTGGTGCATTCCGGAACTCTGGACATTCCGGAATTCCGAACATTCCGGAACCTTGGTGCATTCCGGAACTCTGAACATTCCGGAACCTTTGTGCATTCCGGAACTCTTAACATTCCGGAATTCCGAACATTCCGGAAACTTGGTGCATTCCGGAACTCTGAACATTCCGGAACTCTGAACATTCCGGAATTCTGAACATTCCGGAACCTTTGCGCATTCCGGAACCTTTGTGCATTCCGGAACTCTGAACATTCCGGAACCTTGGTACATTCCGGAATTCCGAACATTCCGGAACCTTGGTGCATTCCGGAACTCTGAACATTCCGGAATTCCGAACATTCCGGAACCTTGGTGCATTCCGGAACTCTGAACATTCCGGAACCTTGGTGCATTCCGGAACCTTGGTGCATTCCGGAACTCTGAACATTCCGGAACCTTGGTGCATTCCGGAACTCTGAACATTCCGGAACTCTGAACATTCCGGAACCTTCGTGCAGTCCGGAACTCTGAACATTCCGGAAACTTGGTACATTCTGGAATTCCGAACATTCCGGAACCTTGGTGCATTCCGGAACTCCAAACATTCCGGAACTCTGAACATTCCGGAATTCCGAACATTCCCGAATTCCGAACATTCCGGAACCTTGGTGCATTCCGGAATTCTGAACATTCCGGAACCTTTGCGCATTCCGGAACCTTGGTGCATTCCGGAACCTTGGTGCATTCCGGAACTCTGAACATTCCGGAACCTTGGTACATTCCGGAATTCCGAACCTTCCGGAACCTTGGTGCAGTCCGGAACTCTGAACATTCCGGAAACTTGGTACATTCCGGAATTCCGAACATTCCGGAACCTTGGTGCATTCCGGAACTCCAAACATTCCGGAACTCTGAACATTCCGGAATTCCGAACATTCCGGAACCTTGGTGCATTCCGGAACTCTGAAAATTCCGGAATTCCGAACATTCCGGAACCTTGGTGCATTCCGGAATTCTGAACATTCCGGAACCTTGGTGCATTCCGGAACTCTGAACATTCCCGAACCTTGGTGCATTCCGGAACTCTGGACATTCCGAAATTCCGAACATTCCGGAACCTTGGTGCATTCCGGAACCTTGGTGCATTCCGGAACTCTGAACATTACGGAACCTTTGTGCATTCTGGAACTCCAAATATTCCGGAACTCTGAACATTCCGGTAATCCGAACATTCCGGAACCTTGGTGCATTCCGGAACTCTGAACATTCCGGAACCTTGGTGCATTCTGGAACTCTGAACATTCCGGAATTCCGAACGTTCCGGATCCTTGGTGCATTCCGGAATTCCGAACATTCCGGAACCTTGGTGCATTCCGGAACCTTGGTGCATTCCGGAACTCTGAACATTCCGGAAACTTGGTGCATTCTGGAACTCTGAACATTCCAGAATTCCAAACATTCCGGAACCTTGGTGCATTCCGGAACCTTGGTACATTCCGGAATTCTGAAAATTCCGGAACCTTGCTGCATTCCGGAATTCTGAATTCCGGAACCTTGGTGCATTCCGGAACTCTGAACATTCCCGAACCTTGGTGCATTCCGGAACTCTGGACATTCCGGAATTCCGAACATTCCGGAACCTTGGTGCATTCCGGAACTCTGAACATTCCGGAACCTTTGTGCATTCCGGAATTCCGAACATTCCGGAAACTTGGTGCATTCCGGAACTCTGAACATTCCGGAACTCTGAACATTCCGGAATTCTGAACATTCCGGAACCTTTGCGCATTCCGGAACCTTTGTGCATTCCGGAACTCTGAACATTCCGGAACCTTGGTACATTCCGGAATTCCGAACATTCCGGAACCTTGGTGCATTCCGGAACTCTGAACATTCCGGAATTCCGAACATTCCGGAACCTTGGTGCATTCCGGAACTCTGAACATTCCGGAACCTTGGTGCATTCCGGAACCTTGGTGCATTCCGGAACTCTGAACATTCCGGAACCTTGGTGCATTCCGGAACTCTGAACATTCCGGAACTCTGAACATTCCGGAACCTTCGTGCAGTCCGGAACTCTGAACATTCCGGAAACTTGGTACATTCTGGAATTCCGAACATTCCGGAACCTTGGTGCATTCCGGAACTCCAAACATTCCGGAACTCTGAACATTCCGGAATTCCGAACATTCCCGAATTCCGAACATTCCGGAACCTTGGTGCATTCCGGAATTCTGAACATTCCGGAACCTTTGCGCATTCCGGAACCTTGGTGCATTCCGGAACCTTGGTGCATTCCGGAACTCTGAACATTCCGGAACCTTGGTACATTCCGGAATTCCGAACCTTCCGGAACCTTGGTGCAGTCCGGAACTCTGAACATTCCGGAAACTTGGTACATTCCGGAATTCCGAACATTCCGGAACCTTGGTGCATTCCGGAACTCCAAACATTCCGGAACTCTGAACATTCCGGAATTCCGAACATTCCGGAACCTTGGTGCATTCCGGAACTCTGAAAATTCCGGAATTCCGAACATTCCGGAACCTTGGTGCATTCCGGAATTCTGAACATTCCGGAACCTTGGTGCATTCCGGAACTCTGAACATTCCCGAACCTTGGTGCATTCCGGAACTCTGGACATTCCGAAATTCCGAACATTCCGGAACCTTGGTGCATTCCGGAACCTTGGTGCATTCCGGAACTCTGAACATTACGGAACCTTTGTGCATTCTGGAACTCCAAATATTCCGGAACTCTGAACATTCCGGTAATCCGAACATTCCGGAACCTTGGTGCATTCCGGAACTCTGAACATTCCGGAACCTTGGTGCATTCTGGAACTCTGAACATTCCGGAATTCCGAACGTTCCGGATCCTTGGTGCATTCCGGAATTCCGAACATTCCGGAACCTTGGTGCATTCCGGAACCTTGGTGCATTCCGGAACTCTGAACATTCCGGAAACTTGGTGCATTCTGGAACTCTGAACATTCCAGAATTCCAAACATTCCGGAACCTTGGTGCATTCCGGAACCTTGGTACATTCCGGAATTCTGAAAATTCCGGAACCTTGCTGCATTCCGGAATTCTGAATTCCGGAACCTTGGTGCATTCCGGAACTCTGAACATTCCCGAACCTTGGTGCATTCCGGAACTCTGAACATTCCGGAACCTTTGTGCATTCCGGAACTCTTAACATTCCGGAATTCCGAACATTCCGGAACCTTGGTACATTCCGGAATTCCGAACATTCCGGAAACTTGGTGCATTCCGGAACTCTGAACATTCCGGAACTCTGAACATTCCGGAATTCTGAACATTCCGGAACCTTTGCGCATTCCGGAACCTTTGTGCATTCCGGAACTCTGAACATTCCGGAACCTTGGTACATTCCGGAATTCCGAACATTCCGGAACCTTGGTGCATTCCGGAACTCTGAACATTCCGGAATTCCGAACATTCCGGAACCTTGGTGCATTCCGGAACTCTGAACATTCCGGAACCTTGGTGCATTCCGGAACCTTGGTGCATTCCGGAACTCTGAACATTCCGGAACCTTGGTACATTCCGGAATTCCGAACATTCCGGAACCTTGGTGCATTCCGGAACTCTGAACATTCCGGAACTCTGAACATTCCGGAACCTTGGTGCAGTCCGGAACTCTGAACATTCCGGAAACTTGGTACATTCTGGAATTCCGAACATTCCGGAACCTTGGTGCATTCCGGAACTCCAAACATTCCGGAACTCTGAACATTCCGGAATTCCGAACATTCCCGAATTCCGAACATTCCGGAACCTTTGTGCATTCCGGAACTCCAAATATTCCGGAACTCTGAACATTCCGGAAATCCGAACATTCCGGAACCTTGGTGCATTCCGGAACTCTGAACATTCCGGAACCTTGGTGCATTCCGGAATTCTGAACATTCCGGAACCTTGGTGCATTCCGGAACTCTTAACATTCCGGAACCTTTGTGCATTCCGGAACCTTGGTGCATTCCGGAACTCTGAACATTCCGGAACCTTTGTGCATTCCGGAACCTTGGTGCATTCCGGAACTCTGAACATTCCGGAACCTTGGTACATTCCGGAATTCCGAACATTCCGAAACCTTGGTGCATTCAGGAACTCTGAACATTACGGAATTCCGAACATTCCGGAACCTTGGTGCATTCCGGAACCTTGGTGCATTCCGGAATTCCGAACATTCCGGAACCTTGGTGCATTCCGGAATTCCGACCGTTCCGGAACCTTGGTGCATTCCGGAACCTTGGTGCATTCCGGAACTCTGAACATTCCGGAACCTTGGTACATTCCGGAACCTTGGTGCATTCCGGAACTCTGAACATTCCGGAATTCCGAACATTCCGGAACCTTGGTGCATTCCGGAACCTTGGTGCATTCCGGAATTCCGAACATTCCGGAACTCTGAACATTCCGGAATTCCGAACATTCCGGAACCTTGGTGCATTCCGGAACCTTGGTGCATTCCGGAATTCTGAACATTCCGGAACCTTGGTGCATTCCGGAACTCTAAACATTCCGGAACTCTGAACATTCCGGAATTCCGAACATTCCGGAACCTTGGTGCATTCCGGAACCTTGGTGCATTCCGGAACCTTGGTGCATTCCGGAATTCTGAACATTCCGGAACCTTGGTGCATTCCGGAACTCTGAACATTCCGGAACTCTGAACATTCCGGAATTCCGAACATTCCGGAACATTGGTGCATTCCGGAACCTTGGTGCATTCCGGAACTCTAAACATTCCGGAACTCTGAACATTCCGGAATTCCAAACATTCCGGAACCTTGGTGCATTCCGGAACTCTGAACATTCCGGAACTCTGAACATTCCGGAACCTTTGTGCATTCCGGAACCTTGGTACATTCCGGAATTCCGAACATTCTGGAACCTTGGTGCATTCCGGAACCTTGGTGCATTCCGGAACTCTGAACATTCCGGAACTCTGAACATTCCCGAACCTTGGTGCATTCCGGAATGTTAAGAGTTCCGGAATGTTCAGAGTTCCGGAATGCACCAAGGTTCCGGAATGTTCGGAATTCCGGAATGTTCAGAGTTCCGGAATGCACCAAGGTTCCGGAATGTACCAAGGTTCCGGAATGTTCAGAGTTCCGGAATGCACCAAGGTTCCGGAATGTTCAGAGTTCCGGAATGTTCAGAGTTCCGGAATGCACCAAGGTTCCGGAATGTTCAGAGTTCCGGAATGCACCAAGGTTCCGGAATGTTCGGAATTCCGGAATGTTCAGAGTTCCGGAATGCACCAAGGTTCCGGAATGTTTGGAGTTCCGGAATGCACCAAGGTTCCGGAATTCAGAGTTCCGGAATGCAGCAAGGTTCCAGAATTTTCAGAATTCCGGAATGTTCAGAGTTCCGGAATGTTCAGAGTTCCGGAATGCACCAAGGTTCCGGAATGTTCAGAGTTCCGGAATGCACCAAGGTTCCGGAATGTTCAGAGTTCCGGAATGTTCAGAGTTCCGGAATGCACCAAGGTTCCGGAATGTTCAGAGTTCCGGAATGCACCAAGGTTCCGGAATGTTCGGAATTCCGGAATGTTCAGAGTTCCGGAATGCACCAAGGTTCCGGAATGTTCGGAATTCCGGAATGTTCAGAGTTCCGGAATGTTTGGAGTTCCGGAATGCACCAAGGTTCCGGAATGTTCAGAGTTCCGGAATGCACCAAGGTTCCGGAATGCACAAAGGTTCCGGAATGTTCGGAATTCCGGAATGTACCAAGGTTCCGGAATTTTCAGAATTCCGGAATGTTCAGAGTTCCGGAATGTTAAGAGTTCCGGAATGCACCAAGGTTCCAGAATGTTCAGAGTTCCGGAATGCAACAAGGTTCCGGAATGCACAAAGGTTCCGGAATGTTCAGAGTTCCGGAATGTTCAGAGTTCCGGAATGCACCAAGGTTCCGGAATGTTCGGAATTCCGGAATGCACCAAGGTTCCGGAATGTTCGGAATTCCGGAATGTACCAAGGTTCCGGAATGTTCAGAGTTCCGGAATGCACCAAGGTTCCGGAATGTTCGGAATTCCGGAATGTTCAGAGTTCCGGAATGCACAAAGGTTCCGGAATGTTCGGAATTCCGGAATGTTCAGAGTTCCGGAATGTTCAGAGTTCCGGAATGCACCAAGGTTCCGGAATGTTCAGAGTTCCGGAATGCACCAAGGTTCCGGAATGTTCAGAGTTCCGGAATGCACCAAGGTTCCGGAATGTTCGGAATTCCGGAATGTTCAGAGTTCCGGAATGCACCAAGGTTCCGGAATGTTCAGAGTTCCGGAATGCACCAAGGTTTCGGAATGCACCAAGGTTCCGGAATGTTCGGAATTCCGGAATGTACCAAGGTTCCGGAATGTTCGGAATTCCGGAATGTTCAGAGTTCCGGAATGCACCAAGGTTCCGGAATGTTAAGAGTTCCGGAATGCACCAAGGTTCCGGAATGTTCAGAATTCCAGAATGTTCAGAGTTCCGGAATGCACCAAGGTTCCGGAATGTTAAGAGTTCCGGAATGCACCAAGGTTCCGGAATGTTCAGAATTCCGGAATGTTCAGAGTTCCGGAATGCACCAATGTTCCGGAATGTTCAGAGTTCCGGATTGCACCAAGGTTCCGGAATTCAGAGTTCCGGAATGCACCAAGGTTCCGGAATGTTCGGAATTCCTGAATGTTCAGAGTTCCGGAATGTTCAGAGTTCCGGAATGTTCAGAGTTCCGGAATGCACCAAGGTTCCGGAATGTTCAGAGTTCCGGAATGCACCAAGGTTCCGGAATGTTCAGAGTTCCGGATTGCACCAAGGTTCCGGAATTCAGAGTTCCGGAATGCACAAAGGTTCCGGAATGTTCGGAATTCCGGAATGTTCAGAGTTCCGGAATGTTCAGAGTTCCGGAATGCACCAAGGTTCCGGAATGTTAAGAGTTCCGGAATGCACCAAGGTTCCAGAATGTTCAGAGTTCCGGAATGCACCAAGGTTCCGGAATGCACAAAGGTTCCGGAATGTTCAGAGTTCCGGAATGTTCAGAGTTCCGGAATGTTCAGAGTTCCGGAATGCACCAAGGTTCCGGAATGTTCGGAATTCCGGAATGCACCAAGGTTCCGGAATGTTCGGAATTCCGGAATGTACCAAGGTTCCGGAATGTTCAGAGTTCCGGAATGTTCAGAGTTCCGGAATGCACCAAGGTTCCGGAATGTTCAGAGTTCCGGAATGCACCAAGGTTCCGGAATGTTCGGAATTCCGGAATGTTCAGAGTTCCGGAATGCACCAAGGTTCCGGAATGTTCAGAGTTCCGGAATGCACCAAGGTTTCGGAATGCACCAAGGTTCCGGAATGTTCGGAATTCCGGAATGTACCAAGGTTCCGGAATGTTCGGAATTCCGGAATGTTCAGAGTTCCGGAATGCACCAAGGTTCCGGAATGTTAAGAGTTCCGGAATGCACCAAGGTTCCGGAATGTTCAGAATTCCGGAATGTTCAGAGTTCCGGAATGCACCAAGGTTCCGGAATGTTCAGAATTCCGGAATGTTCAGAGTTCCGGAATGCACCAATGTTCCGGAATGTTCAGAGTTCCGGATTGCACCAAGGTTCCGGAATTCAGAGTTCCGGAATGCACCAAGGTTCCGGAATGTTCGGAATTCCTGAATGTTCAGAGTTCCGGAATGTTCAGAGTTCCGGAATGTTCAGAGTTCCGGAATGCACCAAGGTTCCGGAATGTTCAGAGTTCCGGAATGCACCAAGGTTCCGGAATGTTCAGAGTTCCGGATTGCACCAAGGTTCCGGAATTCAGAGTTCCGGAATGCACAAAGGTTCCGGAATGTTAAGAGTTCTGGAATGCACCAAGGTTCCAGAATGTTCAGAGTTCCGGAATGCACCAAGGTTCCGGAATGCACAAAGGTTCCGGAATGTTCAGAGTTCCGGAATGTTCAGAGTTCCGGAATGTTCAGAGTTCCGGAATGCACCAAGGTTCCGGAATGTTCGGAATTCCGGAATGCACCAAGGTTCCGGAATGTTCGGAATTCCGGAATGTACCAAGGTTCCGGAATGTTCAGAGTTCCGGAATGTTCAGAGTTCCGGAATGCACCAAGGTTCCGGAATGTTCGGAATTCCGGAATGTTCAGAGTTCCGCAATGCACCAAGGTTCCGGAATGTTCGGAATTCCGGAATGTTCAGAGTTCCGGAATGCACCAAGGTTCCGGAATGTTAAGAGTTCCGGAATGCACCAAGGTTCTGGAATGTTCAGAATTCCGGAATGTTCAGAGTTCCGGAATGCACCAAGGTTCCGGAATGTTCAGAGTTCCGGAATGCACCAAGGTTCTGGAATGTTCGGAATTCCGGAATGTTCAGAGTTCCGGAATGTTCAGAGTTCCGGAATGTACCAAGGTTCCGGAATGTTCAGAGTTCCGGAATGTTCAGAGTTCCGGAATGCACCAAGGTTCCGGAATGTTCAGAGTTCCGGAATGCACCAAGGTTCCGGAATGTTAAGAGTTCCGGAATGCACCAAGGTTCCAGAATGTTCAGAGTTCCGGAATGCAACAAGGTTCCGGAATGCACAAAGGTTCCGGAATGTTCAGAGTTCCGGAATGTTCAGAGTTCCGGAATGCACCAAGGTTCCGGAATGTTCGGAATTCCGGAATGCACCAAGGTTCCGGAATGTTCGGAATTCCGGAATGTACCAAGGTTCCGGAATGTTCAGAGTTCCGGAATGTTCAGAGTTCCGGAATGCACCAAGGTTCCGGAATGTTCGGAATTCCGGAATGTTCAGAGTTCCGGAATGTTTGGAGTTCCGGAATGCACCAAGGTTCCGGAATGTTCAGAGTTCCGGAATGCACCAAGGTTCCGGAATGCACAAAGGTTCCGGAATGTTCAGAGTTCCGGAATGCACCAAGGTTCCGGAATGCACCAAGGTTCCGGAATGTTCGGAATTCCGGAATGTACCAAGGTTCCGGAATTTTCAGAATTCCGGAATGTTCAGAGTTCCGGAATGTTCAGAGTTCCGGAATGCACCAAGGTTCCGGAATGTTCGGAATTCCGGAATGTACCAAGGTTCCGGAATGTTCAGAGTTCCGGAATGCACCAAGGTTCCGGAATGTTCGGAATTCCGGAATGTTCAGAGTTCCGGAATGCACCAAGGTTCCGGAATGTTCGGAATTCCGGAATGTTCAGAGTTCCGGAATGTTTGGAGTTCCGGAATGCACCAAGGTTCCGGAATGTTCAGAGTTCCGGAATGCACCAAGGTTCCGGAATGCACAAAGGTTCCGGAATGTTCAGAGTTCCGGAATGCACCAAGGTTCCGGAATGTTCGGAATTCCGGAATGCACCAAGGTTCCGGAATGTTCGGAATTCCGGAATGTTCAGAGTTCCGAAATGCACAAAGGTTCCGGAATGTTCGGAATTCCGGAATGTTCAGAGTTCCGGAATGTTCAGAGTTCCGGAATGCACCAAGGTTCTGGAATGTTCAGAGTTCCGGAATGCACCAAGGTTCCGGAATGTTCAGAGTTCCGGAATGCACCAAGGTTCCGGAATGTTCGGAATTCCGGAATGTTCAGAGTTCCGGAATGCACCAAGGTTCCGGAATGTTCAGAGTTCCGGAATGCACCAAGGTTCCGGAATGCACCAAGGTTCCGGAATGTTCGGAATTCCGGAATGTACCAAGGTTCCGGAATGTTCGGAATTCCGGAATGTTCAGAGTTCCGGAATGCACCAAGGTTCCGGAATGTTAAGAGTTCCGGAATGCACCAAGGTTCCGGAATGTTCAGAATTCCGGAATGTTCAGAGTTCCGGAATGCACCAATGTTCCGGAATGTTCAGAGTTCCGGATTGCACCAAGGTTCCGGAATGTTCGGAATTCCGGAATGTTCAGAGTTCCGGAATGTTCAGAGTTCCGGAATGTTCAGAGTTCCGGAATGCACCAAGGTTCCGGAATGTTCAGAGTTCCGGAATGCACCAAGGTTCCGGAATGTTCAGAGTTCCGGATTGCACCAAGGTTCCGGAATGCACCAAGGTTCCGGAATGTTCGGAATTCCGGAATGTACCAAGGTTCCGGAATTTTCAGAATTCCGGAATGTTCAGAGTTCCGGAATGTTCAGAGTTCCGGAATGCACCAAGGTTCCGGAATGTTCGGAATTCCGGAATGTACCAAGGTTCCGGAATGTTCAGAGTTCCGGAATGCACCAAGGTTCCGGAATGTTCGGAATTCCGGAATGTTCAGAGTTCCGAAATGCACAAAGGTTCCGGAATGTTCGGAATTCCGGAATGTTCAGAGTTCCGGAATGTTCAGAGTTCCGGAATGCACCAAGGTTCTGGAATGTTCAGAGTTCCGGAATGCACCAAGGTTCCGGAATGTTCAGAGTTCCGGAATGCACCAAGGTTCCGGAATGTTCGGAATTCCGGAATGTTCAGAGTTCCGGAATGCACCAAGGTTCCGGAATGTTCAGAGTTCCGGAATGCACCAAGGTTCCGGAATGCACCAAGGTTCCGGAATGTTCGGAATTCCGGAATGTACCAAGGTTCCGGAATGTTCGGAATTCCGGAATGTTCAGAGTTCCGGAATGCACCAAGGTTCCGGAATGTTAAGAGTTCCGGAATGCACCAAGGTTCCGGAATGTTCAGAATTCCGGAATGTTCAGAGTTCCGGAATGCACCAATGTTCCGGAATGTTCAGAGTTCCGGATTGCACCAAGGTTCCGGAATTCAGAGTTCCGGAATGCACCAAGGTTCCGGAATGTTCGGAATTCCGGAATGTTCAGAGTTCCGGAATGTTCAGAGTTCCGGAATGTTCAGAGTTCCGGAATGCACCAAGGTTCCGGAATGTTCAGAGTTCCGGAATGCACCAAGGTTCCGGAATGTTCAGAGTTCCGGATTGCACCAAGGTTCCGGAATTCAGAGTTCCGGAATGCACAAAGGTTCCGGAATGTTCGGAATTCCGGAATGTTCAGAGTTCCGGAATGTTCAGAGTTCCGGAATGCACCAAGGTTCCGGAATGTTAAGAGTTCCGGAATGCACCAAGGTTCCAGAATGTTCAGAGTTCCGGAATGCACCAAGGTTCCGGAATGCACAAAGGTTCCGGAATGTTCAGAGTTCCGGAATGTTCAGAGTTCCGGAATGCACCAAGGTTCCGGAATGTTCGGAATTCCGGAATGCACCAAGGTTCCGGAATGTTCAGAGTTCCGGAATGCACCAAGGTTCCGGAATGTTAAGAGTTCCGGAATGCACCAAGGTTCTGGAATGTTCAGAATTCCGGAATGTTCAGAGTTCCGGAATGTTCAGAGTTCCGGAATGCACCAAGGTTCTGGAATGTTCAGAGTTCCGGAATGCACCAAGGTTCCGGAATGTTCAGAGTTCCGGAATGTTCAGAGTTCCGGAATGCACCAAGGTTCCGGAATGTTCAGAGTTCCGGAATGCACCAAGGTTCCGGAATGTTAAGAGTTCCGGAATGCACCAAGGTTCCAGAATGTTCAGAGTTCCGGAATGCAACAAGGTTCCGGAATGCACAAAGGTTCCGGAATGTTCAGAGTTCCGGAATGTTCAGAGTTCCGGAATGCACCAAGGTTCCGGAATGTTCGGAATTCCGGAATGCACCAAGGTTCCGGAATGTTCGGAATTCCGGAATGTACCAAGGTTCCGGAATGTTCAGAGTTCCGGAATGTTCAGAGTTCCGGAATGCACCAAGGTTCCGGAATGTTCGGAATTCCGGAATGTTCAGAGTTCCGGAATGTTTGGAGTTCCGGAATGCACCAAGGTTCCGGAATGTTCAGAGTTCCGGAATGCACCAAGGTTCCGGAATGCACAAAGGTTCCGGAATGTTCAGAGTTCCGGAATGCACCAAGGTTCCGGAATGCACCAAGGTTCCGGAATGTTCGGAATTCCGGAATGTACCAAGGTTCCGGAATTTTCAGAATTCCGGAATGTTCAGAGTTCCGGAATGTTCAGAGTTCCGGAATGCACCAAGGTTCCGGAATGTTCGGAATTCCGGAATGTACCAAGGTTCCGGAATGTTCAGAGTTCCGGAATGCACCAAGGTTCCGGAATGTTCGGAATTCCGGAATGTTCAGAGTTCCGGAATGCACCAAGGTTCCGGAATGTTCGGAATTCCGGAATGTTCAGAGTTCCGGAATGTTTGGAGTTCCGGAATGCACCAAGGTTCCGGAATGTTCAGAGTTCCGGAATGCACCAAGGTTCCGGAATGCACAAAGGTTCCGGAATGTTCAGAGTTCCGGAATGCACCAAGGTTCCGGAATGTTCGGAATTCCGGAATGTACCAAGGTTCCGGAATTTTCAGAATTCCGGAATGTTCAGAGTTCCGGAATGTTCAGAGTTCCGGAATGCACCAAGGTTCCGGAATGTTCGGAATTCCGGAATGTACCAAGGTTCCGGAATGTTCAGAGTTCCGGAATGCACCAAGGTTCCGGAATGTTCGGAATTCCGGAATGTTCAGAGTTCCGAAATGCACAAAGGTTCCGGAATGTTCGGAATTCCGGAATGTTCAGAGTTCCGGAATGTTCAGAGTTCCGGAATGCACCAAGGTTCTGGAATGTTCAGAGTTCCGGAATGCACCAAGGTTCCGGAATGTTCAGAGTTCCGGAATGCACCAAGGTTCCGGAATGTTCGGAATTCCGGAATGTTCAGAGTTCCGGAATGCACCAAGGTTCCGGAATGTTCAGAGTTCCGGAATGCACCAAGGTTCCGGAATGCACCAAGGTTCCGGAATGTTCGGAATTCCGGAATGTACCAAGGTTCCGGAATGTTCGGAATTCCGGAATGTTCAGAGTTCCGGAATGCACCAAGGTTCCGGAATGTTAAGAGTTCCGGAATGCACCAAGGTTCCGGAATGTTCAGAATTCCGGAATGTTCAGAGTTCCGGAATGCACCAATGTTCCGGAATGTTCAGAGTTCCGGATTGCACCAAGGTTCCGGAATTCAGAGTTCCGGAATGCACCAAGGTTCCGGAATGTTCGGAATTCCGGAATGTTCAGAGTTCCGGAATGTTCAGAGTTCCGGAATGTTCAGAGTTCCGGAATGCACCAAGGTTCCGGAATGTTCAGAGTTCCGGAATGCACCAAGGTTCCGGAATGTTCAGAGTTCCGGATTGCACCAAGGTTCCGGAATTCAGAGTTCCGGAATGCACAAAGGTTCCGGAATGTTCGGAATTCCGGAATGTTCAGAGTTCCGGAATGTTCAGAGTTCCGGAATGCACCAAGGTTCCGGAATGTTAAGAGTTCCGGAATGCACCAAGGTTCCAGAATGTTCAGAGTTCCGGAATGCACCAAGGTTCCGGAATGCACAAAGGTTCCGGAATGTTCAGAGTTCCGGAATGTTCAGAGTTCCGGAATGCACCAAGGTTCCGGAATGTTCAGAGTTCCGGAATGCACCAAGGTTCCGGAATGTTCGGAATTCCGGAATGTACCAAGGTTCCGGAATGTTCAGAGTTCCGGAATGTTCAGAGTTCCGGAATGCACCAAGGTTCCGGAATGTTCGGAATTCCGGAATGTACCAAGGTTCCGGAATGTTCAGAGTTCCGGAATGCACCAAGGTTCCGGAATGTTCGGAATTCCGGAATGTTCAGAGTTCCGAAATGCACAAAGGTTCCGGAATGTTCGGAATTCCGGAATGTTCAGAGTTCCGGAATGTTCAGAGTTCCGGAATGCACCAAGGTTCTGGAATGTTCAGAGTTCCGGAATGCACCAAGGTTCCGGAATGTTCAGAGTTCCGGAATGCACCAAGGTTCCGGAATGTTCGGAATTCCGGAATGTTCAGAGTTCCGGAATGCACCAAGGTTCCGGAATGTTCAGAGTTCCGGAATGCACCAAGGTTCCGGAATGCACCAAGGTTCCGGAATGTTCGGAATTCCGGAATGTACCAAGGTTCCGGAATGTTCGGAATTCCGGAATGTTCAGAGTTCCGGAATGCACCAAGGTTCCGGAATGTTAAGAGTTCCGGAATGCACCAAGGTTCCGGAATGTTCAGAATTCCGGAATGTTCAGAGTTCCGGAATGCACCAATGTTCCGGAATGTTCAGAGTTCCGGATTGCACCAAGGTTCCGGAATTCAGAGTTCCGGAATGCACCAAGGTTCCGGAATGTTCGGAATTCCGGAATGTTCAGAGTTCCGGAATGTTTGGAGTTCCGGAATGCACCAAGGTTCCGGAATGTTCAGAGTTCCGGAATGCACCAAGGTTCCGGAATGCACAAAGGTTCCGGAATGTTCAGAGTTCCGGAATGCACCAAGGTTCCGGAATGTTCGGAATTCCGGAATGTACCAAGGTTCCGGAATTTTCAGAATTCCGGAATGTTCAGAGTTCCGGAATGTTCAGAGTTCCGGAATGCACCAAGGTTCCGGAATGTTCGGAATTCCGGAATGTACCAAGGTTCCGGAATGTTCAGAGTTCCGGAATGCACCAAGGTTCCGGAATGTTCGGAATTCCGGAATGTTCAGAGTTCCGAAATGCACAAAGGTTCCGGAATGTTCGGAATTCCGGAATGTTCAGAGTTCCGGAATGTTCAGAGTTCCGGAATGCACCAAGGTTCTGGAATGTTCAGAGTTCCGGAATGCACCAAGGTTCCGGAATGTTCAGAGTTCCGGAATGCACCAAGGTTCCGGAATGTTCGGAATTCCGGAATGTTCAGAGTTCCGGAATGCACCAAGGTTCCGGAATGTTCAGAGTTCCGGAATGCACCAAGGTTCCGGAATGCACCAAGGTTCCGGAATGTTCGGAATTCCGGAATGTACCAAGGTTCCGGAATGTTCGGAATTCCGGAATGTTCAGAGTTCCGGAATGCACCAAGGTTCCGGAATGTTAAGAGTTCCGGAATGCACCAAGGTTCCGGAATGTTCAGAATTCCGGAATGTTCAGAGTTCCGGAATGCACCAATGTTCCGGAATGTTCAGAGTTCCGGATTGCACCAAGGTTCCGGAATGTTCGGAATTCCGGAATGTTCAGAGTTCCGGAATGTTCAGAGTTCCGGAATGTTCAGAGTTCCGGAATGCACCAAGGTTCCGGAATGTTCAGAGTTCCGGAATGCACCAAGGTTCCGGAATGTTCAGAGTTCCGGATTGCACCAAGGTTCCGGAATGCACCAAGGTTCCGGAATGTTCGGAATTCCGGAATGTACCAAGGTTCCGGAATTTTCAGAATTCCGGAATGTTCAGAGTTCCGGAATGTTCAGAGTTCCGGAATGCACCAAGGTTCCGGAATGTTCGGAATTCCGGAATGTACCAAGGTTCCGGAATGTTCAGAGTTCCGGAATGCACCAAGGTTCCGGAATGTTCGGAATTCCGGAATGTTCAGAGTTCCGAAATGCACAAAGGTTCCGGAATGTTCGGAATTCCGGAATGTTCAGAGTTCCGGAATGTTCAGAGTTCCGGAATGCACCAAGGTTCTGGAATGTTCAGAGTTCCGGAATGCACCAAGGTTCCGGAATGTTCAGAGTTCCGGAATGCACCAAGGTTCCGGAATGTTCGGAATTCCGGAATGTTCAGAGTTCCGGAATGCACCAAGGTTCCGGAATGTTCAGAGTTCCGGAATGCACCAAGGTTCCGGAATGCACCAAGGTTCCGGAATGTTCGGAATTCCGGAATGTACCAAGGTTCCGGAATGTTCGGAATTCCGGAATGTTCAGAGTTCCGGAATGCACCAAGGTTCCGGAATGTTAAGAGTTCCGGAATGCACCAAGGTTCCGGAATGTTCAGAATTCCGGAATGTTCAGAGTTCCGGAATGCACCAATGTTCCGGAATGTTCAGAGTTCCGGATTGCACCAAGGTTCCGGAATTCAGAGTTCCGGAATGCACCAAGGTTCCGGAATGTTCGGAATTCCGGAATGTTCAGAGTTCCGGAATGTTCAGAGTTCCGGAATGTTCAGAGTTCCGGAATGCACCAAGGTTCCGGAATGTTCAGAGTTCCGGAATGCACCAAGGTTCCGGAATGTTCAGAGTTCCGGATTGCACCAAGGTTCCGGAATTCAGAGTTCCGGAATGCACAAAGGTTCCGGAATGTTCGGAATTCCGGAATGTTCAGAGTTCCGGAATGTTCAGAGTTCCGGAATGCACCAAGGTTCCGGAATGTTAAGAGTTCCGGAATGCACCAAGGTTCCAGAATGTTCAGAGTTCCGGAATGCACCAAGGTTCCGGAATGCACAAAGGTTCCGGAATGTTCAGAGTTCCGGAATGTTCAGAGTTCCGGAATGCACCAAGGTTCCGGAATGTTCGGAATTCCGGAATGCACCAAGGTTCCGGAATGTTCGGAATTCCGGAATGTACCAAGGTTCCGGAATGTTCAGAGTTCCGGAATGTTCAGAGTTCCGGAATGCACCAAGGTTCCGGAATGTTCGGAATTCCGGAATGTTCAGAGTTCCGGAATGCACCAAGGTTCCGGAATGTTCGGAATTCCGGAATGTTCAGAGTTCCGGAATGCACCAAGGTTCCGGAATGTTAAGAGTTCCGGAATGCACCAAGGTTCTGGAATGTTCAGAATTCCGGAATGTTCAGAGTTCCGGAATGCACCAAGGTTCCGGAATGTTCAGAGTTCCGGAATGCACCAAGGTTCTGGAATGTTCGGAATTCCGGAATGTTCAGAGTTCCGGAATGTTCAGAGTTCCGGAATGTACCAAGGTTCCGGAATGTTCAGAGTTCCGGAATGTTCAGAGTTCCGGAATGCACCAAGGTTCCGGAATGTTCAGAGTTCCGGAATGCACCAAGGTTCCGGAATGTTAAGAGTTCCGGAATGCACCAAGGTTCCAGAATGTTCAGAGTTCCGGAATGCAACAAGGTTCCGGAATGCACAAAGGTTCCGGAATGTTCAGAGTTCCGGAATGTTCAGAGTTCCGGAATGCACCAAGGTTCCGGAATGTTCGGAATTCCGGAATGCACCAAGGTTCCGGAATGTTCGGAATTCCGGAATGTACCAAGGTTCCGGAATGTTCAGAGTTCCGGAATGTTCAGAGTTCCGGAATGCACCAAGGTTCCGGAATGTTCGGAATTCCGGAATGTTCAGAGTTCCGGAATGCACCAAGGTTCCGGAATGTTCGGAATTCCGGAATGTTCAGAGTTCCGGAATGCACCAAGGTTCCGGAATGTTCAGAGTTCCGGAATGTTCAGAGTTCCGGAATGCACCAAGGTTCCGGAATGTTCGGAATTCCGGAATGTACCAAGGTTCCGGAATGTTCAGAGTTCCGGAATGCACCAAGGTTCCGGAATGTTCGGAATTCCGGAATGTTCAGAGTTCCGAAATGCACAAAGGTTCCGGAATGTTCGGAATTCCGGAATGTTCAGAGTTCCGGAATGTTCAGAGTTCCGGAATGCACCAAGGTTCTGGAATGTTCAGAGTTCCGGAATGCACCAAGGTTCCGGAATGTTCAGAGTTCCGGAATGCACCAAGGTTCCGGAATGTTCGGAATTCCGGAATGTTCAGAGTTCCGGAATGCACCAAGGTTCCGGAATGTTCAGAGTTCCGGAATGCACCAAGGTTCCGGAATGCACCAAGGTTCCGGAATGTTCGGAATTCCGGAATGTACCAAGGTTCCGGAATGTTCGGAATTCCGGAATGTTCAGAGTTCCGGAATGCACCAAGGTTCCGGAATGTTAAGAGTTCCGGAATGCACCAAGGTTCCGGAATGTTCAGAATTCCGGAATGTTCAGAGTTCCGGAATGCACCAATGTTCCGGAATGTTCAGAGTTCCGGATTGCACCAAGGTTCCGGAATTCAGAGTTCCGGAATGCACCAAGGTTCCGGAATGTTCGGAATTCCGGAATGTTCAGAGTTCCGGAATGTTCAGAGTTCCGGAATGTTCAGAGTTCCGGAATGCACCAAGGTTCCGGAATGTTCAGAGTTCCGGAATGCACCAAGGTTCCGGAATGTTCAGAGTTCCGGATTGCACCAAGGTTCCGGAATTCAGAGTTCCGGAATGCACAAAGGTTCCGGAATGTTCGGAATTCCGGAATGTTCAGAGTTCCGGAATGTTCAGAGTTCCGGAATGCACCAAGGTTCCGGAATGTTAAGAGTTCCGGAATGCACCAAGGTTCCAGAATGTTCAGAGTTCCGGAATGCACCAAGGTTCCGGAATGCACAAAGGTTCCGGAATGTTCAGAGTTCCGGAATGTTCAGAGTTCCGGAATGCACCAAGGTTCCGGAATGTTCGGAATTCCGGAATGCACCAAGGTTCCGGAATGTTCGGAATTCCGGAATGTACCAAGGTTCCGGAATGTTCAGAGTTCCGGAATGTTCAGAGTTCCGGAATGCACCAAGGTTCCGGAATGTTCGGAATTCCGGAATGTTCAGAGTTCCGGAATGCACCAAGGTTCCGGAATGCACCAAGGTTCCGGAATGTTCGGAATTCCGGAATGTACCAAGGTTCCGGAATGTTCGGAGTTCCGGAATGCACCAAGGTTCTGGAATGTTCGGAATTCCGGAATGTTCAGAGTTCCGGAATGTTCAGAGTTCCGGAATGTACCAAGGTTCCGGAATGTTCAGAGTTCCGGAATGTTCAGAGTTCCGGAATGCACCAAGGTTCCGGAATGTTCAGAGTTCCGGAATGCACCAAGGTTCCGGAATGTTAAGAGTTCCGGAATGCACCAAGGTTCCAGAATGTTCAGAGTTCCGGAATGCAACAAGGTTCCGGAATGCACAAAGGTTCCGGAATGTTCAGAGTTCCGGAATGTTCAGAGTTCCGGAATGCACCAAGGTTCCGGAATGTTCGGAATTCCGGAATGCACCAAGGTTCCGGAATGTTCGGAATTCCGGAATGTACCAAGGTTCCGGAATGTTCAGAGTTCCGGAATGTTCAGAGTTCCGGAATGCACCAAGGTTCCGGAATGTTCGGAATTCCGGAATGTTCAGAGTTCCGGAATGCACCAAGGTTCCGGAATGTTCGGAATTCCGGAATGTTCAGAGTTCCGGAATGCACCAAGGTTCCGGAATGTTAAGAGTTCCGGAATGCACCAAGGTTCTGGAATGTTCAGAATTCCGGAATGTTCAGAGTTCCGGAATGCACCAAGGTTCCAGAATGTTCAGAGTTCCGGAATGCACCAAGGTTCTGGAATGTTCAGAGTTCCAGAATGCACCAAGGTTCCGGAATGTTCGGAATTCCGGAATCTTCAGAGTTCCGGAATGCACCAAGGTTCCGGAATGTTCGGAATTCCGGAATGTTCAGAGTTCCGGAATGCACCAAGGTTCCGGAATGTTAAGAGTTCCGGAATGCACCAAGGTTCCGGAATGTTCGGAATTCCGGAATGTTCGGAATTCCGGAATGTTCAGAGTTCCGGAATGCACCAAGGTTCCGGAATGTTCGGAATTCCGGAATGTTCGGAATTCCGGAATGTTCAGAGTTCCGGAATGCACCAAGGTTCCGGAATGCACAAAGGTTCCGGAATGTTCGGAATTCCGGAATGTTCGGAATTCCGGAATGTACCAAGGTTCCGGAATGTTCGGAATTCCGGAATGCACCAAGGTTCCGGAATGCATTCCTTGATGCAAAAAAAAACCTTGATGCATTCCGGAATTCTGAACATTCCGGAACCTTGGTGCATTCCGGAACTCTTAACATTCCGGAACCTTTGTGCATTCCGGAACCTTGGTGCATTCCGGAACTCTGAACATTCCGGAACTCTGAACATTCCGGAATTCTGAACATTCCGGAACCTTTGCGCATTCCGGAACCTTGGTGCATTCCGGAACCTTGGTGCATTCCGGAACTCCAAACATTCCGGAACTCTGAACATTCCGGAATTCCGAACATTCCGGAACCTTGGTGCATTCCGGAACTCTGAACATTCCGGAACCTTGGTGCATTCTGGAACTCTGAACATTCCGGAATTCCGAACGTTCCGGAACCTTGGTGCATTCCGGAATTCCGAACATTCCGGAACCTTGGTGCATTCCGGAACCTTGGTGCATTCCGGAATTCTGAACATTCCGGAACCTTGGTGCATTCCGGAACTCTTAAGATTCCGGAACCTTGGTGCATTCCGGAACTCTGAACATTCCGGAACCTTTGTGCATTCCGGAACCTTGGTGCATTCCGGAACTCTGAACATTCCGGAACCTTGGTACATTCCGGAATTCCGAACATTCCGGAACCTTGGTGCATTCCGGAACTCTGAACATTCCGGAATTCCAAACATTCCGGAACCTTGGTGCATTCCGGAACCTTGGTACATTCCGGAATTCTGAAAATTCCGGAACCTTGCTGCATTCCGGAACTCTGAATTCCGGAACCTTGGTGCATTCCGGAACTCTGAACATTCCCGAACCTTGGTGCATTCCGGAACTCTGGACATTCCGGAATTCCGAACATTCCGGAACCTTTGTGCATTCCGGAACTCTTAACATTCCGGAATTCCGAACATTCCGGAACCTTGGTGCATTCCGGAATTCCGAACATTCCGGAACCTTGGTGCATTCCGGAATTCCGAACGTTCCGGAACCTTGGTGCATTCCGGAACTCTGAACATTCCCGAACCTTGGTGCATTCCGGAACTCTGGACATTCCGGAATTCCGAACATTCCGGAACCTTGGTGCATTCCGGAACTCTGAACATTCCGGAACCTTTGTGCATTCCGGAACTCCAAATATTCCGGAACTCTGAACATTCCGGAAATCCGAACATTCCGGAACCTTGGTGCATTCTGGAACTCTGAACATTCCGGAATTCCGAACGTTCCGGAACCTTGGTGCATTCCGGAACTCTGAACATTCCGGAACCTTGGTGCATTCCGGAACTCTGAACATTCCGGAACTCTGAACATTCCGGAACCTTTGTGCATTCCGGAACCTTGGTGCATTCCGTAACTCTGAACATTCCGGAACCTTTGTGCATTCCGGAATTCTGAACATTCCGGAACCTTTGCGCATTCCGGAACCTTGGTGCATTCCGGAACCTTGGTGCATTCCGGAACTCTGAACATTCCGGAAACTTGGTACATTCCGGAATTCCGAACATTCCGGAACCTTGGTGCATTCCGGAACTCCAAACATTCCGGAACTCTGAACATTCCGGAATTCCGAACATTCCGGAACCTTGGTGCATTCCGGAACTCTGAAAATTCCGGAATTCCGAACATTCCGGAACCTTGGTGCATTCCGGAATTCTGAACATTCCGGAACCTTGGTGCATTCCGGAACTCTGAACATTCCGGAACCTTGGTGCATTCTGGAACTCTGAACATTCCGGAATTCCGAACGTTCCGGATCATTGGTGCATTCCGGAATTCCGAACATTCCGGAACCTTGGTGCATTCCGGAACTCTGAACATTCCAGAATTCCAAACATTCCGGAACCTTGGTGCATTCCGGAACCTTGGTACATTCCGGAATTCTGAAAATTCCGGAACCTTGCTGCATTCCGGAATTCTGAATTCCGGAACCTTGGTGCATTCCGGAACTCTGAACATTCCCGAACCTTGGTGCATTCCGGAACTCTGGACATTCCGGAATTCCGAACATTCCGGAACCTTGGTGCATTCCGGAACTCTGAACATTCCGGAACCTTTGTGCATTCCGGAACTCTTAACATTCCGGAATTCCGAACATTCCGGAACCTTGGTACATTCCGGAATTCCGAACATTCCGGAAACTTGGTGCATTCCGGAACTCTGAACATTCCGGAACTCTGAACATTCCGGAATTCTGAACATTCCGGAACCTTTGCGCATTCCGGAACCTTTGTGCATTCCGGAACTCTGAACATTCCGGAACCTTGGTACATTCCGGAATTCCGAACATTCCGGAACCTTGGTGCATTCCGGAACTCTGAACATTCCGGAATTCCGAACATTCCGGAACCTTGGTGCATTCCGGAACTCTGAACATTCCGGAACCTTGGTGCATTCCGGAACCTTGGTGCATTCCGGAACTCTGAACATTCCGGAACCTTGGTACATTCCGGAATTCCGAACATTCCGGAACCTTGGTGCATTCCGGAACTCTGAACATTCCGGAACTCTGAACATTCCGGAACCTTGGTGCAGTCCGGAACTCTGAACATTCCGGAAACTTGGTACATTCTGGAATTCCGAACATTCCGGAACCTTGGTGCATTCCGGAACTCCAAACATTCCGGAACTCTGAACATTCCGGAATTCCGAACATTCCCGAATTCCGAACATTCCGGAACCTTTGTGCATTCCGGAACTCCAAATATTCCGGAACTCTGAACATTCCGGAAATCCGAACATTCCGGAACCTTGGTGCATTCCGGAACTCCGAACATTCCGGAACCTTGGTGCATTCCGGAATTCTGAACATTCCGGAACCTTGGTGCATTCCGGAACTCTTAACATTCCGGAACCTTTGTGCATTCCGGAACCTTGGTGCATTCCGGAACTCTGAACATTCCGGAACCTTTGTGCATTCCGGAACCTTGGTGCATTCCGGAACTCTGAACATTCCGGAACCTTGGTACATTCCGGAATTCCGAACATTCCGAAACCTTGGTGCATTCAGGAACTCTGAACATTACGGAATTCCGAACATTCCGGAACCTTGGTGCATTCCGGAACCTTGGTGCATTCCGGAATTCCGAACATTCCGGAACCTTGGTGCATTCCGGAATTCCGACCGTTCCGGAACCTTGGTGCATTCCGGAACCTTGGTGCATTCCGGAACTCTGAACATTCCGGAACCTTGGTACATTCCGGAACCTTGGTGCATTCCGGAACTCTGAACATTCCGGAATTCCGAACATTCCGGAACCTTGGTGCATTCCGGAACCTTGGTGCATTCCGGAATTCCGAACATTCCGGAACTCTGAACATTCCGGAATTCCGAACATTCCGGAACCTTGGTGCATTCCAGAATTCTGAACATTCCGGAACCTTGGTGCATTCCGGAACTCTAAACATTCCGGAACTCTGAACATTCCGGAATTCCGAACATTCCGGAACCTTGGTGCATTCCGGAACCTTGGTGCATTCCGGAACCTTGGTGCATTCCGGAATTCTGAACATTCCGGAATCTTGGTGCATTCCGGAACTCTTATCATTCCGGAACCTTGGTGCATTCCGGAACTCTGAACATTCCGGAATTCCAAACATTCCGGAACCTTGGTGCATTCCGGAACTCTGAACATTCCGGAACTCTGAACATTCCGGAATTCCGAACATTCCGGAACATTGGTGCATTCCGGAACCTTGGTGCATTCCGGAACTCTAAACATTCCGGAACTCTGAACATTCCGGAATTCCAAACATTCCGGAACCTTGGTGCATTCCGGAACTCTGAACATTCCGGAACTCTGAACATTCCGGAACCTTTGTGCATTCCGGAACCTTGGTACATTCCGGAATTCCGAACATTCTGGAACCTTGGTGCATTCCGGAACCTTGGTGCATTCCGGAACTCTGAACATTCCGGAACTCTGAACATTCCCGAACCTTGGTGCATTCCGGAATGTTCAGAGTTCCGGAATGCACCAAGGTTCCGGAATGTTCAGAGTTCCGGAATGTTCAGAGTTCCGGAATGCACCAAGGTTCCGGAATGTTCGGAATTCCGGAATGTACCAAGGTTCCGGAATGTTCAGAGTTCCGGAATGCACCAAGGTTCCGGAATGTTCGGAATTCCGGAATGTTCAGAGTTCCGGAATGCACAAAGGTTCCGGAATGTTCGGAATTCCGGAATGTTCAGAGTTCCGGAATGTTCAGAGTTCCGGAATGCACCAAGGTTCCGGAATGTTCAGAGTTCCGGAATGCACCAAGGTTCCGGAATGTTCAGAGTTCCGGAATGCACCAAGGTTTCGGAATGCACCAAGGTTCCGGAATGTTCGGAATTCCGGAATGTACCAAGGTTCCGGAATGTTCGGAATTCCGGAATGTTCAGAGTTCCGGAATGCACCAAGGTTCCGGAATGTTAAGAGTTCCGGAATGCACCAAGGTTCCGGAATGTTCAGAATTCCGGAATGTTCAGAGTTACGGAATGCACCAAGGTTCCGGAATGTTAAGAGTTCCGGAATGCACCAAGGTTCCGGAATGTTCAGAATTCCGGAATGTTCAGAGTTCCGGAATGCACCAATGTTCCGGAATGTTCAGAGTTCCGGATTGCACCAAGGTTCCGGAATTCAGAGTTCCGGAATGCACCAAGGTTCCGGAATGTTCGGAATTCCTGAATGTTCAGAGTTCCGGAATGTTCAGAGTTCCGGAATGTTCAGAGTTCCGGAATGCACCAAGGTTCCGGAATGTTCAGAGTTCCGGAATGCACAAAGGTTCCGGAATGTTCGGAATTCCGGAATGTTCAGAGTTCCGGAATGTTCAGAGTTCCGGAATGCACCAAGGTTCCGGAATGTTAAGAGTTCCGGAATGCACCAAGGTTCCGGAATGCACAAAGGTTCCGGAATGTTCAGAGTTCCGGAATGTTCAGAGTTCCGGAATGTTCAGAGTTCCGGAATGCACCAAGGTTCCGGAATGTTCGGAATTCCGGAATGTTCAGAGTTCCGGAATGGTCAGAGTTCCGGAATGCACCAAGGTTCCGGAATGTTCGGAATTCCGGAATGTTCAGAGTTCCGGAATGCACCAAGGTTCCGGAATGTTCGGAATTCCGGAATGTTCGGAATTCCGGAATGTTCAGAGTTCCGGAATGCATCAAGGTTCCGGAATGCACAAAGGTTCCGGAATGTTCGGAATTCCGGAATGTTCGGAATTCCGGAATGTACCAAGGTTCCGGAATGTTCGGAATTCCGGAATGCACAAAGGTTCGGGAATGTTCGGAATTCCGGAATGTTCGGAATTCCGGAATGCACAAAGGTTCCAGAATGTTCAGAGTTCCGGAATGTTCAGAGTTCCGGAATGCACCAAGGTTCCGGAATGTTCGGAATTCCGGAATGTTCAGAGTTCCGGAATGTTCAGAGTTCCGGAATGCACCAAGGTTCCGGAATGTTCAGAGTTCCGGAATGCACCAAGGTTCCGGAATGCACAAAGGTTCCGGAATGTTCGGAATTCCGGAATGTTCAGAGTTCCGGAATGCACCAAGGTTCCGGAATGCACAAAGGTTCCGGAATGTTCGGAATTCCGGAATGTTCGGAATTCCGGAATGTACCAAGGTTCCGGAATGTTCGGAGTTCCGGAATGCACAAAGGTTGCGGAATGTTCAGAGTTCCGGAATGTTCAGAGTTCCGGAATGCACCAAGGTTCCGGAATGTTCGGAATTCCGGAATGTTCAGAGTTCCGAAATGAACCAAGGTTCCGGAATGTTCGGAATTCCGGAATGTTCAGAGTTCCGGAATGTTCAGAGTTCCGGAATGCACCAAGGTTCCGGAATGCACAAAGGTTCCGGAATGTTCGGAATTCCGGAATGTTCGGAATTCCGGAATGTTCGGAATTCCGGAATGTACCAAGGTTCCGGAATGTTCAGAGTTCCGGAATGCACCAAGGTTCCGGAATGTTCGGAATTCCGGAATGTTCAGAGTTCCGGAATGCATCAAGGTTCCGGAATGCACAAAGGTTCCGGAATGTTCGGAATTCCGGAATGTTCGGAATTCCGGAATGTACCAAGGTTCCGGAATGTTCGGAATTCCGGAATGCACAAAGGTTCCGGAATGTTCGGAATTCCGGAATGTTCGGAATTCCGGAATGCACAAAGGTTCCGGAATGTTCAGAGTTCCGGAATGTTCAGAGTTCCGGAATGCACCAAGGTTCCGGAATGTTCGGAATTCCGGAATGTTCAGAGTTCCGGAATGTTCAGAGTTCCGGAATGCACCAAGGTTCCGGAATGTTCAGAGTTCCGGAATGCACCAAGGTTCCGGAATGTTCGGAATTCCGGAATATTCAGAGTTCCGGAATGTTTGGAGTTCCGGAATGCACCAAGGTTCCGGAATTCAGAGTTCCGGAATGCAGCAAGGTTCCGGAATTTTAAGAGTTCAGCAATGCACCAAGGTTCCGGAATGTTCGGAATTCCGGAATATTCAGAGTTCCGGAATGCACCAAGGTTCCGGAATGTTCGGAATTCTGGAATGCACCAAGATTCCGGAATGTTCAGAGTTCCGGATTGCACCAACGTTCCGGAATTCAGAATTCCGGAATGTTCAGAGTTCCGGAATGCACCAAGGTTCCGGAATTCAGAGTTCCGGAATGCAGCAAGGTTCCGGAATTTTCAGAATTCCAGAATGTTCAGAGTTCCGGAATGTTCAGAGTTCCGGAATGCACCAAGGTTCCGGAATGTTCGGAATTCCGGAGTGTACCAAGGTTCCGGAATGTTCAGAGTTCCGGAATGCACCAAGGTTCCGGAATGTTCGGAATTCCGGAATGTTCAGAGTTCCGGAATGCACCAAGGTTCCGGAATGTTCGGAATTCCGGAATGCACCAAGGTTCCGGAATGTTCGGAATTCCAAAATGTACCTAGGTTCCGGAATGTTAAGAGTTCCGGAATGCACCAACGTTCCGGAATTCAGAATTCCGGAATGTTCAGAGTTCCGGAATGCACCAAGGTTCCGGAATGTTCAGAGTTCCGGAATGCACAAAGGTTCTGGAATGTTCGGAATTCCGGAATGTTCAGAGTTCCGGAATGTTCAGAGTTCCGGAATGCACTAAGTTTCCGGAATGTTCGGAATTCCGGAATGTTCAGAGTTCCGGAATGCACCAAGGTTCCGTAATGTTCAGAGTTCCGGAATGCACCAAGGTTCCGGAATGTTCGGAATTCCGGAATGTTCGGAATTCCGGAATGTACCAAGGTTCCGGAATGTTCAGAGTTCCGGAATGTTCAGAGTTCCGGAATGCACCAAGGTTCCGCAATGCACCAAGGTTCCGGAATGTTCAGAGTTCCGGAATGCACCAAGGTTCCGGAATGTTCGGAATTCCGGAATGTTCAGAGTTCCGGAATGCACCAAGGTTCCGGAATGTTCGGAATTCCGTTATGTTCAGAGTTCCGGAATGCACCAAGGTTCCGGAATGTTCGGAATTCCGGAATGTTCAGAGTTCCGGAATGCACCAAGGTTCCGGAATGTTCGGAATTCCGGAATGTTCAGAGTTCCGGAATGCACCAAGGTTCCGGAATGTTCGGAATTCCGGAATGTTCAGAGTTCCGGAATGCACCAAGGTTCCGGAATGTTCGGAATTCCGGAATGTTCGGAATTCCGGAATGTTCAGAGTTCCGGAATGTTCAGAGTTCCGGAATGCACCAAGGTTCCGGAATGTTCGGAATTCCGGAATGTTCAGAGTTCCGGAATGCACCAAGGTTCGGGAATGTTCAGAGTTCCGGAATGCACCAAGGTTCCGGAACGTTCGGAATTCCGGAATGCACCAAGGTTCCGGAATGTTCGGAATTCCGGAATGCACCAAGGTTCCGGAATGTTCGGAATTCCGGAATGTTAAGAGTTCCGGAATGCACAAAGGTTCCGGAATGTTCGGAATTCCGGAATGTCCAGAGTTCCGGAATGCACCAAGGTTCGGGAATGTTCAGAGTTCCGGAATGCACCAAGGTTCCGGAATTCAGAGTTCCGGAATGCAGCAAGGTTCCGGAATTTTCAGAATTCCGGAATGTACCAAGGTTCCGGAATGCACCAAGGTTCCGGAATGTTTGGAATTCTGGAATGTTCAGAGTTCCAGAATGCACCAAGGTTCCGGAATGTTCGGAATTCCGGAATGTTCGGAATTCCGGAATGTTCAGAGTTCCGGAATGCACCAAGGTTCCGGAATGCACAAAGGTTCCGGAATGTTCAGAGTTCCGGAATGTTCAGAGTTCCGGAATGCACCAAGGTTCCGGAATGTTCGGAATTCCGGAATGTTCAGAGTTCCGGAATGCACCAAGGTTCGGGAATGTTCAGAGTTCCGGAATGCACCAAGGTTCCGGAACGTTCGGAATTCCGGAATGCACCAAGGTTCCGGAATGTTCGGAATTCCGGAATGCACCAAGGTTCCGGAATGTTCGGAATTCCGGAATGTTAAGAGTTCCGGAATGCACAAAGGTTCCGGAATGTTCGGAATTCCGGAATGTCCAGAGTTCCGGAATGCACCAAGGTTCGGGAATGTTCAGAGTTCCGGAATGCACCAAGGTTCCGGAATTCAGAGTTCCGGAATGCAGCAAGGTTCCGGAATTTTCAGAATTCCGGAATGTACCAAGGTTCCGGAATGCACCAAGGTTCCGGAATGTTTGGAATTCTGGAATGTTCAGAGTTCCAGAATGCACCAAGTTTCCGGAATGTTCAGAGTTCCGGAATGCACCAAGGTTCCGGAATGTTCGGAATTCCGGAATGTACCAAGGTTCCGGAATGTTCAGAGTTCCGGAATGCACCAAGGTTCCGGAATGCACAAAGGTTCCGGAATGTTCAGAGTTCCGGAATGCACCAAGGTTCCGGAATGCACAAAGGTTCCGGAATCTTAAGAGTTCCGGAATGCACCAAGGTTCCGGAATGTTCAGAATTCCGGAATGCACCAAGGTTCCGGAATGCACCAAGGTTCCGGAATGTTCGGAATTCCGGAATGCACCAAGGTTCCGGAACGTTCGGAATTCCGGAATGTTCAGAGTTCCAGAATGCACCAAGGTTCCGGAATGTTCAGAGTTCCGGAATGCACCAAGGTTCCGGAATGTTCGGAATTCCGGAATGTTCAGAGTTCCGGAATGTTTGGAGTTCCGGAATGCACCAAGGTTCCGGAATGTTCGGAATTCCGGAATGTACCAAGTTTCCGGAATGTTCAGAGTTCCGGAATGCACCAAGGTTCCGGAATGCACCAAGGTTCCGGAATGCGCAAAGGTTCCGGAATGTTCAGAATTCCGGAATGTTCAGAGTTCCGGAATGTTCAGAGTTCCGGAATGCACCAAGGTTCCGGAATGTTCAGAGTTCCGGAATGCACCAAGGTTCCGGAACGTTCGGAATTCCGGAATGTTAAGAGTTCCGGAATGCACCAAGGTTCCGGAATGTTCAGAATTCCGGAATGCATCAAGGTTCCGGAATGTTCAGAGTTCCGGAATGCACCAAGGTTCCGGAACGTTCGGAATTCCGGAATGTTAAGAGTTCCGGAATGCACCAAGGTTCCGGAATGCACCAAGGTTCCGGAATGTTCGGAATTCCGGAATGTTCAGAGTTCCGGAATGTTCAGAGTTCCGGAATGCACCAAGGTTCCGGAATGTTCGGAATTCCGGAATGTTAAGAGTTCCGGAATGCACCAAGGTTCCGGAATGTTCAGAGTTCCGGAATGCACCAAGGTTCCGGAATGTTCAGAATTCCGGAATGCACCAAGGTTCCGGAATGCACCAAGGTTTCGGAATGCACCAAGGTTCCGGAATGTTCGGAATTCCGGAATGTTCAGAGTTCCGGAATGTTTAGAGTTCCGGAATGCACCAAGGTTCCGGAATGTTCAGAATTCCGGAATGCACCAAGGTTCCGGAATGCACCAAGGTTCCGGAATGCACCAAGGTTCCGGAATGTTCGGAATTCCGGAATGTTCAGAGTTCCGGAATGTTCAGAGTTCCGGAATGCACCAAGGTTCCGGAACGTTCGGAATTCCGGAATGCACCAAGGTTCCGGAATGTTCGGAATTCCGGAATGCACCAAGGTTCCGGAATGCACCAAGGTTCCGGAATGTTCGGAATTCCGGAATGTTCAGAGTTCCTGAATGCACCAAGGTTTCGGAATGTTCGGAATTCCGGAATGTTCAGAGTTCCGGAATGCACCAAGGTTCCGGAATGCACAAAGGTTCCGGAATGTTCAGAGTTCCGGAATGCACCAAGGTTCCAGAATGTTCAGAGTTCCGGAATGCACCTGTACATTTCTATTCTGTTGTTTTGATTCAAATTCCATTGTTTTTATTCAAACTCTGTTTTGTACATTCTACTTCCGTTTTTCATTCAAACTCTGTTCTGTATATTCTAATTCTGTTGTTTTCATTCAAAGTCTGTTCTGTACATTCTAATTCCGTTGTTTTCATTCAAACTCTGTTCTGTACATTCTAATTCCGTTGTTTTCATTCAAACTCTATTCTGTACATTCTAATTCCGTTGTTTTCATTCAAACTCTGTTCTGTATATTTCAATTCTGTTTTTTTTTATTCTAATTCCGTTGTTTTCATTCAAACTCTGTTCTGTACATTTCTATTCTGTTGTTTTGATTCAAATTCCATTGTTTTTATTCAAACTCTGTTTTGTACATTCTACTTCCGTTTTTCATTCAAACTCTTTTCTGTATATTCTAATTCTGTTGTTTTCATTCAAAGTCTGTTCTGTACATTCTAATTCCGTTGTTTTCATTCAAACTCTGTTCTGTATATTCTAATTCCCTTGTTTTCATTCAAACTCTGTTCTGTACATTCTAATTCCGTTTTTTTTCATTCAAACTCTGTTCTGTACATTTCAATTCTGTTTGTTTTTTTATTCTAATTCCGTTGTTTTCATTCAAAGTCTGTTCTGTACATTCTAATTCCATTGTTTTCATTCAAACTCTGTTTTGTACATTCTTATTCCGTTTTTTTCATTCAAACTCTGTTCTGTACATTTCTATTCTGTTGTTTTGATTCAAATTCCATTGTTTTTATTCAAACTCTGTTTTGTACATTCTACTTCCGTTTTTCATTCAAACTCTGTTCTGTATATTCTAATTCTGTTGTTTTCATTCAAAGTCTGTTCTGTACATTCTAATTCCATTGTTTTCATTCAAACTCTGTTCTGTACATTTCTATTCTGTTGTTTTGATTCAAATTCCATTGTTTTTATTCAAACTCTGTTTTGTACATTCTACTTCCGTTTTTCATTCAAACTGTTTTCTGTATATTCTAATTCTGTTGTTTTCATTCAAAGTCTGTTCTGTACATTCTAATTCCGTTGTTTTTATTCAAACTCTGTTCTGTATATTCTAATTCCCTTGTTTTCATTCAAACTCTGTTCTGTACATTCTAATTCCGTTGTTTTCATTCAAACTCTGTTCTGTACATTCTAATTCCGTTGTTTTCATTCAAATTCCATTGTTTTGATTCAAATTCAGTTCTGTTCATTCTAATTCTGTTGTTTTGATTCAAATTCCATTGTTTTTCCATTGAACTGAATTTGAATCAAAACAATGGAATTTGAATGAAAACAATGGACTATTAATACATTCTAATTCCGTTGTTGTCATTCAAACTCTGTTCTGTACATTTCAATTCAGTTTTTTTTATTCTAATTCCATTGTTTTCATTCAAACTCTGTTCTGTATATTCTAATTCCCTTGTTTTCATTCAAACTCTGTTCTGTACATTCTAATTCCGTTGTTTTCATTCAAACTCTGTTCTGTACATTCTAATTCCGTTGTTTTCATTCAAACTCTATTCTGTACATTCTAATTCCGTTGTTTTCATTCAAACTCTGTTCTGTACATTTCAATTCTGTTTTTTTTTATTCTAATTCCGTTGTTTTCATTCAAACTCTGTTTTGTACATTCTAATTCCGTTTTTTTCATTCAAACTCTGTTCTGTACATTTCTATTCTGTTGTTTTGATTCAAATTCCATTGTTTTTATTCAAACTCTGTTTTGTACATTCTACTTCCGTTTTTCATTCAAACTCTGTTCTGTATATTCTAATTCTGTTGTTTTGATTCAAATTCCATTGTTTTTATTCAAACTCTGTTTTGTACATTCTACTTCCGTTTTTCATTCAAACTCTTTTCTGTATATTCTAATTCTGTTGTTTTCATTCAAAGTCTGTTCTGTACATTCTAATTCCGTTGTTTTCATTCAAACTCTGTTCTGTATATTCTAATTCCCTTGTTTTCATTCAAACTCTGTTCTGTACATTCTAATTCCGTTGTTTTCATTCAAAGTCTGTTCTGTACATTCTAATTCCGTTTTTTTTCATTCAAACTCTGTTCTGTATGTTCTATTTCCCTTGTTTTAATTAAAACTCTGTTCTGTACATTCTAATTCTGTTGTTTTCATTCAAATTCCATTGTTTTGATTCAAATTCAGTTCTGTTCATTCTAATTCTGTTGTTTTGATTCAAATTCCATTGTTTTTCCATTGAACTGAATTTGAATCAAAACAATGGAATTTGAATGAAAACAATGGACTATTAATACATTCTAATTCCGTTGTTGTCATTCAAACTCTGTTCTGTACATTTCAATTCAGTTTTTTTTATTCTAATTCCATTGTTTTCATTCAAACTCTGTTCTGTACATTCTAATTCTGTTTTTTTCATTCAAACTCTGTTCTGTACATTCTAATTCGGTTTTTTTCATTCAAACTCTGTTCTGTACATTTCTATTCTGTTGTTTTGATTCAAATTCCATTGTTTTTATTCAAACTCTGTTTTGTACATTCTACTTCAGTTTTTCATTCAAACTCTGTTCTCTATATTCTAATTCTGTTGTTTTCATTCAAAGTCTGTTCTGTACATTCTAATTCCGTTGTTTTGATTCAAACTCTATTCTGTACATTCTAATTCCGTTGTTTTCATTCAAATTCTGTTCTGTACATTCTAATTCCGTTGTTTTCATTCAAATTCCATTGTTTTGATTCAAATTCAGTTCTGTTCATTCTAATTCTGTTGTTTTGATTCAAATTCCATTGTTTTTCCATTGAACTGAATTTGAATCAAAACAATGGAATTTGAATGAAAACAACAGAATTAGAATGAAAACAATGGACTATTAATACATTCTAATTCCGTTGTTGTTATTCAAGCTCTGTTCTGTACATTTCAATTCAGTTTTTTTTATTCTAATTCCATTGTTTTCATTCAAACTCTGTTCTGTACATTCTAATTCTGTTGTTTTCATTCAAAGTCTGTTCTGTACATTCTAATTCCGTTGTTTTCATTCAAACTCTGTTCTGTACATTCTAATTCCGTTGTTTTCATTCAAACTCTATTCTGTACATTCTAATTCCGTTGTTTTCATTCAAACTCTGTTCTGTACATTTCAATTCTGTTTTTTTTTTATTCTAATTCCGTTGTTTTCATTCAAACTCTGTTTTGTACATTCTAATTCCGTTTTTTTCATTCAAACTCTGTTCTGTACATTTCTATTCTGTTGTTTTGATTCAAATTCCATTGTTTTTATTGAAACTCTGTTTTGTACATTCTACTTCCGTTTTTCATTCAAACTCTTTTCTGTATATTCTAATTCTGTTGTTTTCATTCAAAGTCTGTTCTGTACATTCTAATTCCGTTGTTTTCATTCAAACTCTGTTCTGTACATTCTAATTCCGTTGTTTTCATTCAAACTCTATTCTGTACATTCAAATTCTGTTGTTTACATTCAAACTCTGTTCTGTACATTCTAATTCCGTTGTTTTCATTCAAACTCTGTTCTGTACATTTCAATTCTGTTTTTTTTTTATTCTAATTCCGTTGTTTTCATTCAAACTCTGTTTTGTACATTCTAATTCCGTTTTTTTCATTCAAACTCTGTTCTGTATATTCTAATTCTGTTGTTTTCATTCAAAGTCTGTTCTGTACATTCTAATTCCATTGTTTTCATTGAAACTCTGTTTTGTACATTCTTATTCCGTTTTTTTCATTCAAACTCTGTTCTGTACATTTCTATTCTGTTGTTTTGATTCAAATTCCATTGTTTTTATTCAAACTCTGTTTTGTACATTCTACTTCCGTTTTTCATTCAAACTCTTTTCTGTATATTCTAATTCTGTTGTTTTCATTCAAACTCTGTTCTGTACATTCTAATTCCGTTGTTTTCATTCAAACTCTATTCTGTACATTCAAATTCTCTTGTTCTCATTCTAATTCCGTTTTTTTCATTCAAACTCTGTTCTATACATTTCAATTCTGTTGTTTTGATTCAAATTCCATTGTTTTCTTTCAAATTCTGTTCTCTACATTCTAATTCCGTTGTTTTCATTCAAAGTCTGTTCTGTACATTCTAATTCCGTTGTTTTCATTCAAACTCTGTTCTGTATATTCTAATTCCCTTGTTTTCATTCAAACTCTGTTCTGTACATTCTAATTCCGTTGTTTTCATTCAAACTCTGTTCTGTACATTCTAATTCCGTTTTTTTTCATTCAAACTCTGTTCTGTATGTTCTATTTCCCTTGTTTTAATTCAAACTCTGTTCTGTACATTCTAATTCTTTTGTTTTCATTCAAATTCCATTGTTTTGATTCAAATTCAGTTCTGTTCATTCTAATTCTGTTGTTTTGATTCAAATTCCATTGTTTTTCCATTGAACTGAATTTGAATCAAAACAATGGAATTTGAATGAAAACAATGGACTATTAATACATTCTACTTCCGTTTTTCATTCAAACTCTTTTCTGTATATTCTAATTCTGTTGTTTTCATTCAAATTCTGTTCTCTACATTCTAATTCCGTTGTTTTCATTCAAAGTCTGTTCTGTACATTCTAATTCCGTTGTTTTCATTCAAACTCTATTCTGTATATTCAAATTCTGTTGTTTACATTCAAACTCTGTTCTGTACATTCTAATTCCGTTTTTTTCATTCAAACTCTGTTCTGTACATTTCTATTCTGTTGTTTTGATTCAAATTCCATTGTTTTTATTCAAACTCTGTTTTGTACATTCTACTTCCGTTTTTCATTCAAACTCTGTTCTGTATATTCTAATTCTGTTGTATTCATTCAAAGTCTGTTCTGTACATTCTAATTCCATTGTTTTCATTCAAACTCTGTTCTGTACATTTCTATTCTGTTGTTTTGATTCAAATTCCATTGTTTTTATTCAAACTCTGTTTTGTACATTCTACTTCCGTTTTTCATTCAAACTCCTTTCTGTATATTCTAATTCTGTTGTTTTCATTCAAAGTCTGTTCTGTACATTCTAATTCCATTGTTTTCATTCAAACTCTGTTCTGTATATTCTAATTCCCTTGTTTTCATTCAAACTCTGTTCTGTACATTCTAATTCCGTTGTTTTCATTCAAACTCTGTTCTGTACATTCTAATTCCGTTGTTTTCATTCAAACTCTATTCTGTACATTCAAATTCTGTTGTTTACATTCAAACTCTGTTCTGTACATTCTAATTCCGTTGTTTTCATTCAAACTCTGTTCTGTACATTCTAATTCCGTTGTTTTCATTCAAACTCTATTCTGTACATTCAAATTCTGTTGTTTTCATTCAAACTCTATTCTGTACATTCTAATTCCGTTGTTTTCATTCAAACTCTGTTCTGTACATTTCAATTCTGTTTTTTTTTATTCTAATTCCGTTGTTTTCATTCAAACTCTGTTTTGTACATTCTAATTCCGTTTTTTTCATTCAAACTCTGTTCTGTACATTTCTATTCTGTTGTTTTGATTCAAATTCCATTGTTTTTATTCAAACTCTGTTTTGTACATTCTACTTCCGTTTTTCATTCAAACTCTGTTCTGTATATTCTAATTCTGTTGTTTTGATTCAAATTCCATTGTTTTTATTCAAACTCTGTTTTGTACATTCTACTTCCGTTTTTCATTCAAACTCTTTTCTGTATATTCTAATTCTGTTGTTTTCATTCAAACTCTGTTCTGTACATTCTAATTCCGTTTTTTTTCATTCAAACTCTGTTCTGTATGTTCTATTTCCCTTGTTTTAATTCAAACTCTGTTCTGTACATTCTAATTCTGTTGTTTTGATTCAAATTCCATTGTTTTTCCATTGAACTGAATTTGAATGAAAACAATGGAATTTGAATGAAAACAACAGAATTAGAATGAAAACAATGGACTATTAATACATTCTAATTCCGTTGTTGTCATTCAAACTCTATTCTGTACATTTCAATTCAGTTTTTTTTATTCAAATTCCATTGTTTTCATTCAAACTCTGTTCTGTACATTCTAATTCTGTTTTTTTCATTCAAACTCTGTTCTGTACATTCTAATTCCGTTTTTTTCATTCAAACTCTGTTCTGTACATTTCTATTCTGTTGTTTTGATTCAAATTCCATTGTTTTTATTCAAACTCTGTTTTGTACATTCTACTTCAGTTTTTCATTCAAACCCTGTTCTCTATATTCCAGTTCTGTTGTTTTCATTCAAAGTCTGTTCTGTACATTCTAATTCCGTTGTTTTCATTCAAACTCTATTCTGTACATTCTAATTCCGTTGTTTTCATTCAAATTCTGTTCTGTACATTCTAATTCCGTTGTTTTCGTTCAAATTCCATTGTTTTGATTCAAATTCAGTTCTGTTCATTCTAATTCTGTTGTTTTGATTCAAATTCCATTGTTTTTCCATTGAACTGAATTTGAATCAAAACAATGGAATTTGAATGAAAACAACAGAATTAGAATGAAAACAATGGACTATTAATACATTCTAATTCCGTTGTTGTTATTCAAACATTGTTCTGTACATTTCAATTCAGTTTTTTTTATTCTAATTCCATTGTTTTCATTCAAACTCTGTTCTGTACATTCTAATTCTGTTTTTTTCATTCAAACTCTGTTCTGTACATTCTAATTCCATTGTTTTCATTCAAACTCTGTTTTGTACATTCTTATTCCGTTTTTTTCATTCAAACTCTGTTCTGTACATTTCTATTCTGTTGTTTTGATTCAAATTCCATTGTTTTTATTCAAACTCTGTTTTGTACATTCTACTTCCGTTTTTCATTCAAACTCTGTTCTGTATATTCTAATTCTGTTGTTTTCATTCAAAGTCTGTTCTGTACATTCTAATTCCATTGTTTTCATTCAAACTCTGTTCTGTACATTTCTATTCTGTTGTTTTGATTCAAATTCCATTGTTTTTATTCAAACTCTGTTTTGTACATTCTACTTCCGTTTTTCATTCAAACTCTTTTCTGTATATTCTAATTCTGTTGTTTTCATTCAAAGTCTGTTCTGTACATTCTAATTCCGTTGTTTTCATTCAAACTCTGTTCTGTATATTCTAATTCCCTTGTTTTCATTCAAAGTCTGTTCTGTACATTCTAATTCCGTTGTTTTCATTCAAACTCTGTTCTGTACATTCTAATTCCGTTTTTTTTCATTCAAACTCTGTTCTGTATGTTCTATTTCCCTTGTTTTAATTCAAACTCTGTTCTGTACATTCTAATTCTGTTGTTTTCATTCAAATTCCATTGTTTTGATTCAAATTCAGTTCTGTGCATTCTAATTCTGTTGTTTTGATTCAAATTCCATTGTTTTTCCATTGAACTGAATTTGAATCAAAACAATGGAATTTGAATGAAAACAATGGACTATTAATACATTCTAATTCCGTTGTTGTCATTCAAACTCTGTTCTGTACATTTCAATTCAGTTTTTTTTATTCTAATTCCATTGTTTTCATTCAAACTCTGTTCTGTATATTCAAATTCCATTGTTTTGATTCAAATTCAGTTCTGTTCATTCTAATTCTGTTGTTTTGATTCAAATTCCATTGTTTTTCCATTGAACTGAATTTGAATCAAAACAATGGAATTTGAATGAAAACAACAGAATTAGAATGAAAACAATGGACTATTAATACATTCTAATTCCGTTGTTGTCATTCAAACTCTATTCTGTACATTTCAATTCAGTTTTTTTTATTCAAATTCCATTGTTTTCATTCAAACTCTGTTCTGTACATTCTAATTCTGTTTTTTTCATTCAAACTCTGTTCTGTACATTCTACTTCCGTTTTTCATTCAAACTCTGTTCTGTATATTCTAATTCTGTTGTATTCATTCAAAGTCTGTTCTGTACATTCTAATTCCATTGTTTTCATTCAAACTCTGTTCTGTACATTTCTATTCTGTTGTTTTGATTCAAATTCCATTGTTTTTATTCAAACTCTGTTTTGTACATTCTACTTCCGTTTTTCATTCAAACTCCTTTCTGTATATTCTAATTCTGTTGTTTTCATTCAAAGTCTGTTCTGTACATTCTAATTCCATTGTTTTCATTCAAACTCTGTTCTGTATATTCTAATTCCCTTGTTTTCATTCAAACTCTGTTCTGTACATTCTAATTCCGTTGTTTTCATTCAAACTCTGTTCTGTACATTCTAATTCCGTTGTTTTCATTCAAACTCTATTCTGTACATTCAAATTCTGTTGTTTACATTCAAACTCTGTTCTGTACATTCTAATTCCGTTGTTTTCATTCAAACTCTGTTCTGTACATTCTAATTCCGTTGTTTTCATTCAAACTCTATTCTGTACATTCAAATTCTGTTGTTTTCATTCAAACTCTATTCTGTACATTCTAATTCCGTTGTTTTCATTCAAACTCTGTTCTGTACATTTCAATTCTGTTTTTTTTTATTCTAATTCCGTTGTTTTCATTCAAACTCTGTTTTGTACATTCTAATTCCGTTTTTTTCATTCAAACTCTGTTCTGTACATTTCTATTCTGTTGTTTTGATTCAAATTCCATTGTTTTTATTCAAACTCTGTTTTGTACATTCTACTTCCGTTTTTCATTCAAACTCTGTTCTGTATATTCTAATTCTGTTGTTTTGATTCAAATTCCATTGTTTTTATTCAAACTCTGTTTTGTACATTCTACTTCCGTTTTTCATTCAAACTCTTTTCTGTATATTCTAATTCTGTTGTTTTCATTCAAACTCTGTTCTGTACATTCTAATTCCGTTTTTTTTCATTCAAACTCTGTTCTGTATGTTCTATTTCCCTTGTTTTAATTCAAACTCTGTTCTGTACATTCTAATTCTGTTGTTTTGATTCAAATTCCATTGTTTTTCCATTGAACTGAATTTGAATGAAAACAATGGAATTTGAATGAAAACAACAGAATTAGAATGAAAACAATGGACTATTAATACATTCTAATTCCGTTGTTGTCATTCAAACTCTATTCTGTACATTTCAATTCAGTTTTTTTTATTCAAATTCCATTGTTTTCATTCAAACTCTGTTCTGTACATTCTAATTCTGTTTTTTTCATTCAAACTCTGTTCTGTACATTCTAATTCCGTTTTTTTCATTCAAACTCTGTTCTGTACATTTCTATTCTGTTGTTTTGATTCAAATTCCATTGTTTTTATTCAAACTCTGTTTTGTACATTCTACTTCAGTTTTTCATTCAAACCCTGTTCTCTATATTCCAGTTCTGTTGTTTTCATTCAAAGTCTGTTCTGTACATTCTAATTCCGTTGTTTTCATTCAAACTCTATTCTGTACATTCTAATTCCGTTGTTTTCATTCAAATTCTGTTCTGTACATTCTAATTCCGTTGTTTTCGTTCAAATTCCATTGTTTTGATTCAAATTCAGTTCTGTTCATTCTAATTCTGTTGTTTTGATTCAAATTCCATTGTTTTTCCATTGAACTGAATTTGAATCAAAACAATGGAATTTGAATGAAAACAACAGAATTAGAATGAAAACAATGGACTATTAATACATTCTAATTCCGTTGTTGTTATTCAAACTCTGTTCTGTACATTTCAATTCAGTTTTTTTTATTCTAATTCCATTGTTTTCATTCAAACTCTGTTCTATACATTCTAATTCCGTTGTTTTCATTCAAACTCTGTTCTGTACATTCTAATTCCGTTGTTTTCATTCAAACTCTATTCTGTACATTCTAATTCCGTTGTTTTCATTCAAACTCTGTTCTGTACATTTCAATTCTGTTTTTTTTTATTCTAATTCCGTTGTTTTCATTCAAACTCTGTTTTGTACATTCTAATTCCGTTTTTTTCATTCAAACTCTGTTCTGTACATTTCTATTCTGTTGTTTTGATTCAAATTCCATTGTTTTTATTGAAACTCTGTTTTGTACATTCTACTTCCGTTTTTCATTCAAACTCTGTTCTCTATATTCTAATTCTGTTGTTTTCATTCAAAGTCTGTTCTGTACATTCTAATTCCGTTGTTTTCATTCAACCTCTGTTCTGTACATTCTAATTCCGTTGTTTTCATTCAAACTCTATTCTGTACATTCTAATTCTGTTGTTTACATTCAAACTCTGTTCTGTACATTCTAATTCCGTTGTTTTCATTCAAACTCTGTTCTGTACATTTCAATTCTGTTTTTTTTTTATTCTAATTCCGTTGTTTTCATTCAAACTCTGTTTTGTACATTCTAATTCCGTTTTTTTCATTCAAACTCTGTTCTGTACATTCTAATTCCATTGTTTTCATTCAAACTCTGTTTTGTACATTCTTATTCCGTTTTTTTCATTCAAACTCTGTTCTGTACATTTCTATTCTGTTGTTTTGATTCAAATTCCATTGTTTTTATTCAAACTCTGTTTTGTACATTCTACTTCCGTTTTTCATTCAAACTCTGTTCTGTATATTCTAATTCTGTTGTTTTCATTCAAAGTCTGTTCTGTACATTCTAATTCCATTGTTTTCATTCAAACTCTGTTCTGTACATTTCTATTCTGTTGTTTTGATTCAAATTCCATTGTTTTTATTCAAACTCTGTTTTGTACATTCTACTTCCGTTTTTCATTCAAACTCTTTTCTGTATATTCTAATTCTGTTGTTTTCATTCAAAGTCTGTTCTGTACATTCTAATTCCGTTGTTTTCATTCAAACTCTGTTCTGTACATTCTAATTCCGTTTTTTTTCATTCAAACTCTGTTCTGTATGTTCTATTTCCCTTGTTTTAATTAAAACTCTGTTCTGTACATTCTAATTCTGTTGTTTTCATTCAAATTCCATTGTTTTGATTCAAATTCAGTTCTGTTCATTCTAATTCTGTTGTTTTGATTCAAATTCCATTGTTTTTCCATTGAACTGAATTTGAATCAAAACAATGGAATTTGAATGAAAACAATGGACTATTAATACATTCTAATTCCGTTGTTGTCATTCAAACTCTGTTCTGTACATTTCAATTCAGTTTTTTTTATTCTAATTCCATTGTTTTCATTCAAACTCTGTTCTGTACATTCTAATTCTGTTTTTTTCATTCAAACTCTGTTCTGTACATTCTAATTCCGTTTTTTTCATTCAAACTCTGTTCTGTACATTTCTATTCTGTTGTTTTGATTCAAATTCCATTGTTTTTATTCAAACTCTGTTTTGTACATTCTACTTCAGTTTTTCATTCAAACTCTGTTCTCTATATTCTAATTCTGTTGTTTTCATTCAAAGTCTGTTCTGTACATTCTAATTCCGTTGTTTTGATTCAAACTCTATTCTGTACATTCTAATTCCGTTGTTTTCATTCAAATTCTGTTCTGTACATTCTAATTCCGTTGTTTTCATTCAAATTCCATTGTTTTGATTCAAATTCAGTTCTGTTCATTCTAATTCTGTTGTTTTGATTCAAATTCCATTGTTTTTCCATTGAACTGAATTTGAATGAAAACAATGGAATTTGAATGAAAACAACAGAATTAGAATGAAAACAATGGACTATTAATACATTCTAATTCCGTTGTTGTTATTCAAACTCTGTTCTGTACATTTCAATTCAGTTTTTTTTATTCTAATTCCATTGTTTTCATTCAAACTCTGTTCTGTACATTCTAATTCTGTTGTTTTCATTCAAAGTCTGTTCTGTACATTCTAATTCCGTTGTTTTCATTCAAACTCTGTTCTGTACATTCTAATTCCGTTGTTTTCATTCAAACTCTATTCTGTACATTCTAATTCCGTTGTTTTCATTCAAACTCTGTTCTGTACATTTCAATTCTGTTTTTTTTTTATTCTAATTCCGTTGTTTTCATTCAAACTCTGTTTTGTACATTCTAATTCCGTTGTTTACATTCAAACTCTGTTCTGTACATTTCTATTCTGTTGTTTTGATTCAAATTCCATTATTTTTATTCAAACTCTGTTTTGTACATTCTACTTCAGTTTTTCATTCAAACTCTGTTCTGTATATTCTAATTCCATTGTTTTCATTCAAAGTCTGTTCTGTACATTCTAATTCCGTTGTTTTCATTCAAACTCTGTTCTGTACATTCTTATTCCGTTTTTTTCATTCAAACTCTGTTCTGTACATTTCTATTCTGTTGTTTTGATTCAAATTCCATTGTTTTTATTCAAACTCTGTTTTGTACATTCTACTTCCGTTTTTCATTCAAACTCTTTTCTGTATATTCTAATTCTGTTGTTTTCATTCAAAGTCTGTTCTGTACATTCTAATTCCGTTGTTTTCATTCAAACTCTGTTCTGTACATTTCTATTCTGTTGTTTTGATTCAAATTCCATTGTTTTTATTCAAACTCTGTTTTGTACATTCTACTTCCGTTTGTCATTCAAACTCTTTTCTGTATATTCTAATTCTGTTGTTCTCATTCAAAGTCTGTTCTGTACATTCTAATTCCGTTGTTTTCATTCAAACTCTGTTCTGTACATTCTAATTCCGTTGTTTTCATTCAAACTCTATTCTGTACATTCAAATTCTGTTGTTTACATTCAAACTCTGTTCTGTACATTCTAATTCCGTTGTTTTCATTCAAACTCTGTTCTGTACATTCTAATTCCGTTGTTTTCATTCAAACTCTATTCTGTACATTCAAATTCTGTTGTTTTCATTCAAATTCCATTGTTTTGATTCAAATTCAGTTCTGTTCATTCTAATTCTGTTGTTTTGATTCAAATTCCATTGTTTTTCCATTGAACTGAATTTGAATCAAAACAATGGAATTTGAATGAAAACAACAGAATTAGAATGAAAACAATGGACTATTAATACATTCTAATTCCGTTGTTGTCATTCAAACTCTATTCTGTACATTTCAATTCAGTTTTTTTTATTCAAATTCCATTGTTTTCATTCAAACTCTGTTCTGTACATTCTAATTCTGTTTTTTTCATTCAAACTCTGTTCTGTACATTCTAATTCCGTTTTTTTCATTCAAACTCTGTTCTGTACATTTCTATTCTGTTGTTTTGATTCAAATTCCATTGTTTTTATTCAAACTCTGTTTTGTACATTCTACTTCAGTTTTTCATTCAAACCCTGTTCTCTATATTCCAGTTCTGTTGTTTTCATTCAAAGTCTGTTCTGTACATTCTAATTCCGTTGTTTTCATTCAAACTCTATTCTGTACATTCTAATTCCGTTGTTTTCATTCAAATTCTGTTCTGTACATTCTAATTCCGTTGTTTTCGTTCAAATTCCATTGTTTTGATTCAAATTCAGTTCTGTTCATTCTAATTCTGTTGTTTTGATTCAAATTCCATTGTTTTTCCATTGAACTGAATTTGAATCAAAACAATGGAATTTGAATGAAAACAACAGAATTAGAATGAAAACAATGGACTATTAATACATTCTAATTCCGTTGTTGTTATTCAAACATTGTTCTGTACATTTCAATTCAGTTTTTTTTATTCTAATTCCATTGTTTTCATTCAAACTCTGTTCTGTACATTCTAATTCTGTTTTTTTCATTCAAACTCTGTTCTGTACATTCTAATTCCATTGTTTTCATTCAAACTCTGTTTTGTACATTCTTATTCCGTTTTTTTCATTCAAACTCTGTTCTGTACATTTCTATTCTGTTGTTTTGATTCAAATTCCATTGTTTTTATTCAAACTCTGTTTTGTACATTCTACTTCCGTTTTTCATTCAAACTCTGTTCTGTATATTCTAATTCTGTTGTTTTCATTCAAAGTCTGTTCTGTACATTCTAATTCCATTGTTTTCATTCAAACTCTGTTCTGTACATTTCTATTCTGTTGTTTTGATTCAAATTCCATTGTTTTTATTCAAACTCTGTTTTGTACATTCTACTTCCGTTTTTCATTCAAACTCTTTTCTGTATATTCTAATTCTGTTGTTTTCATTCAAAGTCTGTTCTGTACATTCTAATTCCGTAGTTTTCATTCAAACTCTGTTCTGTATATTCTAATTCCCTTGTTTTCATTCAAACTCTGTTCTGTACATTCTAATTCCGTTGTTTTCATTCAAACTCTGTTCTGTATATTCTAATTCCCTTGTTTTCATTCAAACTCTGTTCTGTACATTCTAATTCCGTTGTTTTCATTCAAACTCTGTTCTGTACATTCTAATTCCGTTTTTTTTTCATTCAAACTCTGTTCTGTATGTTCTATTTCCCTTGTTTTAATTCAAACTCTGTTCTGTACATTCTAATTCTGTTGTTTTCATTCAAATTCCATTGTTTTGATTCAAATTCAGTTCTGTTCATTCTAATTCTGTTGTTTTGATTCAAATTCCATTGTTTTTCCATTGAACTGAATTTGAATCAAAACAATGGAATTTGAATGAAAACAACAGAATTAGAATGAAAACAATGGACTATTAATACATTCTAATTCCGTTGTTGTCATTCAAACTCTATTCTGTACATTTCAATTCAGTTTTTTTTATTCAAATTCCATTGTTTTCATTCAAACTCTGTTCTGTACATTCTAATTCTGTTTTTTTCATTCAAACTCTATTCTGTACATTCTAATTCCGTTTTTTTCATTCAAACTCTGTTCTGTACATTTCTATTCTGTTGTTTTGATTCAAATTCCATTGTTTTTATTCAAACTCTGTTTTGTACATTCTACTTCAGTTTTTCATTCAAACCCTGTTCTCTATATTCCAGTTCTGTTGTTTTCATTCAAACTCTGTTCTGTACATTCTAATTCTGTTTTTTTCATTCAAACTCTGTTCTGTACATTTCTATTCTGTTGTTTTGATTCAAATTCCATTGTTTTTATTCAAACTCTGTTTTGTACATTCTAATTCCGTTTTTTTCATTCAAACTCTGTTCTGTATATTCTAATTCTGTTGTTTTCATTCAAAGTCTGTTCTGTACATTCTAATTCCATTGTTTTCATTCAAACTCTGTTTTGTACATTCTTATTCCGTTTTTTTCATTCAAACTCTGTTCTGTACATTTCTATTCTGTTGTTTTGATTCAAATTCCATTGTTTTTATTCAAACTCTGTTTTGTACATTCTACTTCCGTTTTTCATTCAAACTCTGTTCTGTATATTCTAATTCTGTTGTTTTCATTCAAAGTCTGTTCTGTACATTCTAATTCCATTGTTTTCATTCAAACTCTGTTCTGTACATTTCTATTCTGTTGTTTTGATTCAAATTCCATTGTTTTTATTCAAACTCTGTTTTGTACATTCTACTTCCGTTTTTCATTCAAACTCTTTTCTGTATATTCTAATTCTGTTGTTTTCATTCAAAGTCTGTTCTGTACATTCTAATTCCGTTGTTTTCATTCAAACTCTGTTCTGTATATTCTAATTCCCTTGTTTTCATTCAAAGTCTGTTCTGTACATTCTAATTCCGTTTTTTTTCATTCAAACTCTGTTCTGTATGTTCTATTTCCCTTGTTTTAATTCAAACTCTGTTCTGTACATTCTAATTCTGTTGTTTTCATTCAAATTCCATTGTTTTGATTCAAATTCAGTTCTGTTCATTCTAATTCTGTTGTTTTGATTCAAATTCCATTGTTTTTCCATTGAACTGAATTTGAATCAAAACAATGGAATTTGAATGAAAACAATGGACTATTAATACATTCTAATTCCGTTGTTGTCATTCAAACTCTGTTCTGTACATTTCAATTCAGTTTTTTTTATTCTAATTCCATTGTTTTCATTCAAACTCTGTTCTGTATATTCTAATTCCCTTGTTTTCATTCAAACTCTGTTCTGTACATTCTAATTCCGTTGTTTTCATTCAAACTCTGTTCTGTACATTCTAATTCCGTTGTTTTCATTCAAACTCTATTCTGTACATTCAAATTCTGTTGTTTACATTCAAACTCTGTTCTGTACATTCTAATTCCGTTGTTTTCATTCAAACTCTGTTCTGTACATTCTAATTCCGTTGTTTTCATTCAAACTCTATTCTGTACATTCAAATTCTGTTGTTTTCATTCAAACTCTATTCTGTACATTCTAATTCCGTTGTTTTCATTCAAACTCTGTTCTGTACATTTCAATTCTGTTTTTTTTTATTCTAATTCCGTTGTTTTCATTCAAACTCTGTTTTGTACATTCTAATTCCGTTTTTTTCATTCAAACTCTGTTCTGTACATTTCTATTCTGTTGTTTTGATTCAAATTCCATTGTTTTTATTCAAACTCTGTTTTGTACATTCTACTTCCGTTTTTCATTCAAACTCTGTTCTGTATATTCTAATTCTGTTGTTTTGATTCAAATTCCATTGTTTTTATTCAAATTCTGTTTTGTACATTCTACTTCCGTTTTTCATTCAAACTCTTTTCTGTATATTCTAATTCTGTTGTTTTCATTCAAAGTCTGTTCTGTACATTCTAATTCCGTAGTTTTCATTCAAACTCTGTTCTGTATATTCTAATTCCCTTGTTTTCATTCAAACTCTGTTCTGTACATTCTAATTCCGTTGTTTTCATTCAAACTCTGTTCTGTATATTCTAATTCCCTTGTTTTCATTCAAACTCTGTTCTGTACATTCTAATTCCGTTGTTTTCATTCAAACTCTGTTCTGTACATTCTAATTCCGTTTTTTTTTCATTCAAACTCTGTTCTGTATGTTCTATTTCCCTTGTTTTAATTCAAACTCTGTTCTGTACATTCTAATTCTGTTGTTTTCATTCAAATTCCATTGTTTTGATTCAAATTCAGTTCTGTTCATTCTAATTCTGTTGTTTTGATTCAAATTCCATTGTTTTTCCATTGAACTGAATTTGAATCAAAACAATGGAATTTGAATGAAAACAACAGAATTAGAATGAAAACAATGGACTATTAATACATTCTAATTCCGTTGTTGTCATTCAAACTCTATTCTGTACATTTCAATTCAGTTTTTTTTATTCAAATTCCATTGTTTTCATTCAAACTCTGTTCTGTACATTCTAATTCTGTTTTTTTCATTCAAACTCTGTTCTGTACATTCTAATTCCGTTTTTTTCATTCAAACTCTGTTCTGTACATTTCTATTCTGTTGTTTTGATTCAAATTCCATTGTTTTTATTCAAACTCTGTTTTGTACATTCTACTTCAGTTTTTCATTCAAACCCTGTTCTCTATATTCCAGTTCTGTTGTTTTCATTCAAAGTCTGTTCTGTACATTCTAATTCCGTTGTTTTCATTCAAACTCTATTCTGTACATTCTAATTCCGTTGTTTTCATTCAAATTCTGTTCTGTACATTCTAATTCCGTTGTTTTCGTTCAAATTCCATTGTTTTGATTCAAATTCAGTTCTGTTCATTCTAATTCTGTTGTTTTGATTCAAATTCCATTGTTTTTCCATTGAACTGAATTTGAATCAAAACAATGGAATTTGAATGAAAACAACAGAATTAGAATGAAAACAATGGACTATTAATACATTCTAATTCCGTTGTTGTTATTCAAACATTGTTCTGTACATTTCAATTCAGTTTTTTTTATTCTAATTCCATTGTTTTCATTCAAACTCTGTTCTGTACATTCTAATTCTGTTTTTTTCATTCAAACTCTGTTCTGTACATTCTAATTCCATTGTTTTCATTCAAACTCTGTTTTGTACATTCTTATTCCGTTTTTTTCATTCAAACTCTGTTCTGTACATTTCTATTCTGTTGTTTTGATTCAAATTCCATTGTTTTTATTCAAACTCTGTTTTGTACATTCTACTTCCGTTTTTCATTCAAACTCTGTTCTGTATATTCTAATTCTGTTGTTTTCATTCAAAGTCTGTTCTGTACATTCTAATTCCATTGTTTTCATTCAAACTCTGTTCTGTACATTTCTATTCTGTTGTTTTGATTCAAATTCCATTGTTTTTATTCAAACTCTGTTTTGTACATTCTACTTCCGTTTTTCATTCAAACTCTTTTCTGTATATTCTAATTCTGTTGTTTTCATTCAAAGTCTGTTCTGTACATTCTAATTCCGTTGTTTTCATTCAAACTCTGTTCTGTATATTCTAATTCCCTTGTTTTCATTCAAAGTCTGTTCTGTACATTCTAATTCCGTTGTTTTCATTCAAACTCTGTTCTGTACATTCTAATTCCGTTTTTTTTCATTCAAACTCTGTTCTGTATGTTCTATTTCCCTTGTTTTAATTCAAACTCTGTTCTGTACATTCTAATTCTGTTGTTTTCATTCAAATTCCATTGTTTTGATTCAAATTCAGTTCTGTTCATTCTAATTCTGTTGTTTTGATTCAAATTCCATTGTTTTTCCATTGAACTGAATTTGAATCAAAACAATGGAATTTGAATGAAAACAATGGACTATTAATACATTCTAATTCCGTTGTTGTCATTCAAACTCTGTTCTGTACATTTCAATTCAGTTTTTTTTATTCTAATTCCATTGTTTTCATTCAAACTCTGTTCTGTATATTCAAATTCCATTGTTTTGATTCAAATTCAGTTCTGTTCATTCTAATTCTGTTGTTTTGATTCAAATTCCATTGTTTTTCCATTGAACTGAATTTGAATCAAAACAATGGAATTTGAATGAAAACAACAGAATTAGAATGAAAACAATGGACTATTAATACATTCTAATTCCGTTGTTGTCATTCAAACTCTATTCTGTACATTTCAATTCAGTTTTTTTTATTCAAATTCCATTGTTTTCATTCAAACTCTGTTCTGTACATTCTAATTCTGTTTTTTTCATTCAAACTCTGTTCTGTACATTCTAATTCCGTTTTTTTCATTCAAACTCTGTTCTGTACATTTCTATTCTGTTGTTTTGATTCAAATTCCATTGTTTTTATTCAAACTCTGTTTTGTACATTCTACTTCAGTTTTTCATTCAAACCCTGTTCTCTATATTCCAGTTCTGTTGTTTTCATTCAAAGTCTGTTCTGTACATTCTAATTCCGTTGTTTTCATTCAAACTCTATTCTGTACATTCTAATTCCGTTGTTTTCATTCAAATTCTGTTCTGTACATTCTAATTCCGTTGTTTTCGTTCAAATTCCATTGTTTTGATTCAAATTCAGTTCTGTTCATTCTAATTCTGTTGTTTTGATTCAAATTCCATTGTTTTTCCATTGAACTGAATTTGAATCAAAACAATGGAATTTGAATGAAAACAACAGAATTAGAATGAAAACAATGGACTATTAATACATTCTAATTCCGTTGTTGTTATTCAAACATTGTTCTGTACATTTCAATTCAGTTTTTTTTATTCTAATTCCATTGTTTTCATTCAAACTCTGTTCTGTACATTCTAATTCTGTTTTTTTCATTCAAACTCTGTTCTGTACATTCTAATTCCATTGTTTTCATTCAAACTCTGTTTTGTACATTCTTATTCCGTTTTTTTCATTCAAACTCTGTTCTGTACATTTCTATTCTGTTGTTTTGATTCAAATTCCATTGTTTTTATTCAAACTCTGTTTTGTACATTCTACTTCCGTTTTTCATTCAAACTCTGTTCTGTATATTCTAATTCTGTTGTTTTCATTCAAAGTCTGTTCTGTACATTCTAATTCCATTGTTTTCATTCAAACTCTGTTCTGTACATTTCTATTCTGTTGTTTTGATTCAAATTCCATTGTTTTTATTCAAACTCTGTTTTGTACATTCTACTTCCGTTTTTCATTCAAACTCTTTTCTGTATATTCTAATTCTGTTGTTTTCATTCAAAGTCTGTTCTGTACATTCTAATTCCGTTGTTTTCATTCAAACTCTGTTCTGTATATTCTAATTCCCTTGTTTTCATTCAAAGTCTGTTCTGTACATTCTAATTCCGTTGTTTTCATTCAAACTCTGTTCTGTACATTCTAATTCCGTTTTTTTTCATTCAAACTCTGTTCTGTATGTTCTATTTCCCTTGTTTTAATTCAAACTCTGTTCTGTACATTCTAATTCTGTTGTTTTCATTCAAATTCCATTGTTTTGATTCAAATTCAGTTCTGTTCATTCTAATTCTGTTGTTTTGATTCAAATTCCATTGTTTTTCCATTGAACTGAATTTGAATCAAAACAATGGAATTTGAATGAAAACAATGGACTATTAATACATTCTAATTCCGTTGTTGTCATTCAAACTCTGTTCTGTACATTTCAATTCAGTTTTTTTTATTCTAATTCCATTGTTTTCATTCAAACTCTGTTCTGTATATTCAAATTCCATTGTTTTGATTCAAATTCAGTTCTGTTCATTCTAATTCTGTTGTTTTGATTCAAATTCCATTGTTTTTCCATTGAACTGAATTTGAATCAAAACAATGGAATTTGAATGAAAACAACAGAATTAGAATGAAAACAATGGACTATTAATACATTCTAATTCCGTTGTTGTCATTCAAACTCTATTCTGTACATTTCAATTCAGTTTTTTTTATTCAAATTCCATTGTTTTCATTCAAACTCTGTTCTGTACATTCTAATTCTGTTTTTTTCATTCAAACTCTGTTCTGTACATTCTAATTCCGTTTTTTTCATTCAAACTCTGTTCTGTACATTTCTATTCTGTTGTTTTGATTCAAATTCCATTGTTTTTATTCAAACTCTGTTTTGTACATTCTACTTCAGTTTTTCATTCAAACCCTGTTCTCTATATTCCAGTTCTGTTGTTTTCATTCAAAGTCTGTTCTGTACATTCTAATTCCGTTGTTTTCATTCAAACTCTATTCTGTACATTCTAATTCCGTTGTTTTCATTCAAATTCTGTTCTGTACATTCTAATTCCGTTGTTTTCGTTCAAATTCCATTGTTTTGATTCAAATTCAGTTCTGTTCATTCTAATTCTGTTGTTTTGATTCAAATTCCATTGTTTTTCCATTGAACTGAATTTGAATCAAAACAATGGAATTTGAATGAAAACAACAGAATTAGAATGAAAACAATGGACTATTAATACATTCTAATTCCGTTGTTGTTATTCAAACATTGTTCTGTACATTTCAATTCAGTTTTTTTTATTCTAATTCCATTGTTTTCATTCAAACTCTGTTCTGTACATTCTAATTCTGTTTTTTTCATTCAAACTCTGTTCTGTACATTCTAATTCCATTGTTTTCATTCAAACTCTGTTTTGTACATTCTTATTCCGTTTTTTTCATTCAAACTCTGTTCTGTACATTTCTATTCTGTTGTTTTGATTCAAATTCCATTGTTTTTATTCAAACTCTGTTTTGTACATTCTACTTCCGTTTTTCATTCAAACTCTGTTCTGTATATTCTAATTCTGTTGTTTTCATTCAAAGTCTGTTCTGTACATTCTAATTCCATTGTTTTCATTCAAACTCTGTTCTGTACATTTCTATTCTGTTGTTTTGATTCAAATTCCATTGTTTTTATTCAAACTCTGTTTTGTACATTCTACTTCCGTTTTTCATTCAAACTCTTTTCTGTATATTCTAATTCTGTTGTTTTCATTCAAAGTCTGTTCTGTACATTCTAATTCCGTTGTTTTCATTCAAACTCTGTTCTGTATATTCTAATTCCCTTGTTTTCATTCAAAGTCTGTTCTCTGTACATTCTAATTCCGTTGTTTTCATTCAAACTCTGTTCTGTACATTCTAATTCCGTTTTTTTTCATTCAAACTCTGTTCTGTATGTTCTATTTCCCTTGTTTTAATTCAAACTCTGTTCTGTACATTCTAATTCTGTTGTTTTCATTCAAATTCCATTGTTTTGATTCAAATTCAGTTCTGTTCATTCTAATTCTGTTGTTTTGATTCAAATTCCATTGTTTTTCCATTGAACTGAATTTGAATCAAAACAATGGAATTTGAATGAAAACAATGGACTATTAATACATTCTAATTCCGTTGTTGTCATTCAAACTCTGTTCTGTACATTTCAATTCAGTTTTTTTTATTCTAATTCCATTGTTTTCATTCAAACTCTGTTCTGTACATTCTAATTCTGTTTTTTTCATTCAAACTCTGTTCTGTACATTCTAATTCCGTTTTTTTCATTCAAACTCTGTTCTGTACATTTCTATTCTGTTGTTTTGATTCAAATTCCATTGTTTTTATTCAAACTCTGTTTTGTACATTCTACTTCAGTTTTTCATTCAAACTCTGTTCTCTATATTCTAATTCTGTTGTTTTCATTCAAAGTCTGTTCTGTACATTCTAATTCCGTTGTTTTGATTCAAACTCTATTCTGTACATTCTAATTCCGTTGTTTTCATTCAAATTCTGTTCTGTACATTCTAATTCCGTTGTTTTCATTCAAATTCCATTGTTTTGATTCAAATTCAGTTCTGTTCATTCTAATTCTGTTGTTTTGATTCAAATTCCATTGTTTTTCCATTGAACTGAATTTGAATGAAAACAATGGAATTTGAATGAAAACAACAGAATTAGAATGAAAACAATGGACTATTAATACATTCTAATTCCGTTGTTGTTATTCAAACTCTGTTCTGTACATTTCAATTCAGTTTTTTTTATTCTAATTCCATTGTTTTCATTCAAACTCTGTTCTGTACATTCTAATTCTGTTGTTTTCATTCAAAGTCTGTTCTGTACATTCTAATTCCGTTGTTTTCATTCAAACTCTGTTTTGTACATTCTAATTCCGTTGTTTTCATTCAAACTCTATTCTGTACATTCTAATTCCGTTGTTTTCATTCAAACTCTGTTCTGTACATTTCAATTCTGTTTTTTTTTTTATTCTAATTCCGTTGTTTTCATTCAAACTCTGTTTTGTACATTCTAATTCCGTTGTTTACATTCAAACTCTGTTCTGTACATTTCTATTCTGTTGTTTTGATTCAAATTCCATTATTTTTATTCAAACTCTGTTTTGTACATTCTACTTCAGTTTTTCATTCAAACTCTGTTCTGTATATTCTAATTCCATTGTTTTCATTCAAAGTCTGTTCTGTACATTCTAATTCCGTTTTTTTCATTCAAACTCTGTTCTGTACATTCTTATTCCGTTTTTTTCATTCAAACTCTGTTCTGTACATTTCTATTCTGTTGTTTTGATTCAAATTCCATTGTTTTTATTCAAACTCTGTTTTGTACATTCTACTTCCGTTTTTCATTCAAACTCTTTTCTGTATATTCTAATTCTGTTGTTTTCATTCAAAGTCTGTTCTGTACATTCTAATTCCGTTGTTTTCATTCAAACTCTGTTCTGTACATTTCTATTCTGTTGTTTTGATTCAAATTCCATTGTTTTTATTCAAACTCTGTTTTGTACATTCTACTTCCGTTTGTCATTCAAACTCTTTTCTGTATATTCTAATTCTGTTGTTCTCATTCAAAGTCTGTTCTGTACATTCTAATTCCGTTGTTTTCATTCAAACTCTGTTCTGTACATTCTAATTCCGTTGTTTTCATTCAAACTCTATTCTGTACATTCAAATTCTGTTGTTTACATTCAAACTCTGTTCTGTACATTCTAATTCCGTTGTTTTCATTCAAACTCTGTTCTGTACATTCTAATTCCGTTGTTTTCATTCAAACTCTATTCTGTACATTCAAATTCTGTTGTTTTCATTCAAATTCCATTGTTTTGATTCAAATTCAGTTCTGTTCATTCTAATTCTGTTGTTTTGATTCAAATTCCATTGTTTTTCCATTGAACTGAATTTGAATGAAAACAATGGAATTTGAATGAAAACAACAGAATTAGAATGAAAACAATGGACTATTAATACAATCTAATTCCGTTGTTGTTATTCAAACTCTGTTCTGTACATTTCAATTCAGTTTTTTTTATTCTAATTCCATTGTTTTCATTCAAACTCTGTTCTGTACATTCTAATTCTGTTGTTTTCATTCAAAGTCTGTTCTGTACATTCTAATTCCGTTGTTTTCATTCAAACTCTGTTCTGTACATTCTAATTCCGTTGTTTTCATTCAAACTCTATTCTGTACATTCTAATTACGTTGTTTTCATTCAAACTCTGTTCTGTACATTTCAATTCTGTTTTTTTTTTATTCTAATTCCGTTGTTTTCATTCAAACTCTGTTTTGTACATTCTAATTCCGTTGTTTACATTCAAACTCTGTTCTGTACATTTCTATTCTGTTGTTTTGATTCAAATTCCATTGTTTTTATTCAAACTCTGTTTTGTACATTCTACTTCAGTTTTTCATTCAAACTCTGTTCTGTATATTCTAATTCCATTGTTTTCATTCAAACTCTGTTCTGTACATTCTAATTCCGTTTTTTTCATTCAAACTCTGTTCTGTACATTTCTATTCTGTTGTTTTGATTCAAATTCCATTGTTTTTATTCAAACTCTGTTTTGTACATTCTACTTCCGTTTTTCATTCAAACTCTTTTCTGTATATTCTAATTCTGTTGTTTTCATTCAAAGTCTGTTCTGTACATTCTAATTCCGTTGTTTTCATTCAAACTCTGTTCTGTACATTTCTATTCTGTTGTTTTGATTCAAATTCCATTGTTTTTATTCAAACTCTGTTTTGTACATTCTACTTCAGTTTTTCATTCAAACTCTTTTCTGTATATTCTAATTCTGTTGTTTTCATTCAAAGTCTGTTCTGTACATTCTAATTCCGTTGTTTTCATTCAAACTCTGTTCTGTATATTCTAATTCCCTTGTTTTCATTCAAACTCTGTTCTGTACATTCTAATTCCGTTGTTTTCATTCAAAGTCTGTTCTGTACATTCTAATTCCGTTTTTTTTCATTCAAACTCTGTTCTGTATGTTCTAATTCCCTTGTTTTCATTCAAAGTCTGTTCTGTACATTCTAATTCCGTTGTTTTCATTCAAATTCCATTGTTTTGATTCAAATTCAGTTCTGTTCATTCTAATTCTGTTGTTTTGATTCAAATTCCATGTTTTTTCCATTGAACTGAATTTGAATCAAAACAATGGAATTTGAATGAAATCAATGGACTATTAATACATTCTAATTCCGTTGTTGTCATTCAAACTCTGTTCTGTACATTTCAATTCAGTTTTTTTTTATTCTAATTCCATTGTTTTCATTCAAACTCTGTTCTGTACATTCTAATTCCGTTTTTTTCATTCAAACTCTGTTCTGTACATTTCTATTCTGTTGTTTTGATTCAAATTCCATTGTTTTTATTCAAACTCTGTTTTGTACATTTTACTTCAGTTTTTCATTCAAACTCTGTTCTCTATATTCTAATTCTGTTGTTTTCATTCAAACTCTGTTCTGTACATTCTAATTCCGTTGTTTTCATTCAAACTCTGTTCTGTACATTCTAATTCCGTTGTTTTCATTCAAACTCTATTCTGTACATTCAAATTCTCTTGTTCTCATTCTAATTCCGTTTTTTTCATTCAAACTCTGTTCTATACATTTCAATTCTGTTGTTTTGATTCAAATTCCATTGTTTTCTTTCAAATTCTGTTCTCTACATTCTAATTCCGTTGTTTTCATTCAAACTCTGTTCTGTACATTCTAATTCCGTTGTGTTCATTCAAACTCTGTTCTGTACATTCTAATTCCGTTGTTTTCATTCAAACTCTGTTCTGTACATTCTAATTCTCTTGTTCTCATTCTAATTCCGTTTTTTTCATTCAAACTCTGTTCTATACATTTCAATTTTGTTGTTTTGATTCAATTTCCATTGTTTTCTTTCAAATTCTGTTCTCTACATTCTAATTCTGTTGTTTTCATTCAAACTCTGTTCTGTACATTCTAATTCCGTTGTTTTCATTCAAACTCTGTTCTATACATTTCAATTCTGTTGTTTTGAATCAAATTCCATTGTTTTCTTTCAAATTCTGTTCTGTACATTCTAATTCCGTTGTTTTCATTTAAACTCTGTTCTGTACATTCGAATTCTCTTGTTCTCATTCTAATTCCGTTTTTTTCATTCAAACTCTGTTCTATACATTTCAATTCTGTTGTTTTGATTCAAATTCCATTGTTTTCTTTCAAATTCTGTTCTCTACATTCTAATTCCGTTGTTTTCATTCAAACTCTGTTCTGTACATTCTAATTCCGTTGTGTTCATTCAAACTCTGTTCTGTACATTCTATTTCCGTTGTTTTCATTCAATGTCTGTTCTGTACATTCTAATTCCTTTGATATCATTCAAACTCTGTTCTGTACATTTTAATTCCGTTGTTTTCATTTAAAGTCGGTTCTGTACATTCTAATTATCTTGTTTTCATTCAAATTCTGTTCTGTACATTCTAATTCCGTTGTTTTCATTCAAACTCTGTTCTCTACATTCTAATTCTGTTGTTTTCATTCAAATTCCATTGTTTTGATTCAAATTCAGTTCTGTTCATTCTAATTCTGTTGTTTTCATTCAAATTCCATTGTTTTTCCATTGAACTGAATTTGAATCAAAACAATGGAATTTGAATCAAAACAACAGAATTAGAATGAAAACAATGGACTATTAATACATTCTAATTCCGTTGTTGTCATTCAAACTCTGTTCTGTACATTTCAATTCAGTTTTTTTTATTCTAATTCCATTGTTTTCATTCAAACTCTGTTCTGTACATTCTAATTCCGTTTTTTTTCATTCAAACTCTGTTCTGTATGTTCTAATTCCCTTGTTTTCATTCAAAGTCTGTTCTGTACATTCTAATTCCGTTGTTTTCATTCAAATTCCATTGTTTTCATTCAAACTCTGTTCTGTACATTCTAATTCCGTTTTTTTCATTCAAACTCTGTTCTGTACATTTCTATTCTGTTGTTTTGATTCAAATTCCATTGTTTTTATTCAAACTCTGTTTTGTACATTCTACTTCAGTTTTTCATTCAAACTCTGTTCTGTATATTCTAATTCCATTGTTTTCATTCAAACTCTGTTCTGTACATTCTAATTCCGTTTTTTTCATTCAAACTCTGTTCTGTACATTTCTATTCTGTTGTTTTGATTCAAATTCCATTGTTTTTATTCAAACTCTGTTTTGTACATTCTACTTCCGTTTTTCATTCAAACTCTTTTCTGTATATTCTAATTCTGTTGTTTTCATTCAAAGTCTGTTCTGTACATTCTAATTCCGTTGTTTTCATTCAAACTCTGTTCTGTACATTTCTATTCTGTTGTTTTGATTCAAATTCCATTGTTTTTATTCAAACTCTGTTTTGTACATTCTACTTCAGTTTTTCATTCAAACTCTTTTCTGTATATTCTAATTCTGTTGTTTTCATTCAAAGTCTGTTCTGTACATTCTAATTCCGTTGTTTTCATTCAAACTCTGTTCTGTATATTCTAATTCCCTTGTTTTCATTCAAACTCTGTTCTGTACATTCTAATTCCGTTGTTTTCATTCAAAGTCTGTTCTGTACATTCTAATTCCGTTTTTTTTCATTCAAACTCTGTTCTGTATGTTCTAATTCCCTTGTTTTCATTCAAAGTCTGTTCTGTACATTCTAATTCCGTTGTTTTCATTCAACCTCTGTTCTGTACATTCTAATTCTGTTGTTTACATTCAAACTCTGTTCTGTACATTCTAATTCCGTTGTTTTCATTCAAACTCTGTTCTGTACATTTCAATTCTGTTTTTCTTTTTTATTCTAATTCCGTTGTTTTCATTCAAACTCTGTTTTGTACATTCTAATTCCGTTGTTTTGATTCAAATTCCATTGTTTTCATTCAAAGTCTGTTCTGTACATTCTAATTCCATTGTTTTCATTCAAACTCTGTTTTGTACATTCTTATTCCGTTTTTTTCATTCAAACTCTGTTCTGTACATTTCTATTCTGTTGTTTTGATTCAAATTCCATTGTTTTTATTCAAACTCTGTTTTGTACATTCTAATTCCGTTTTTCATTCAAACTCTGTTCTGTATATTCTAATTCTGTTGTTTTCATTCAAAGTCTGTTCTGTACATTCTAATTACATTGTTTTCATTCAAACTCTGTTCTGTACATTTCTATTCTGTTGTTTTGATTCAAATTCCATTGTTTTTATTCAAACTCTGTTTTGTACATTCTACTTCCGTTTTTCATTCAAACTCTTTTCTGTATATTCTAATTCTGTTGTTTTCATTCAAAGTCTGTTCTGTACATTCTAATTCCGTTGTTTTCATTCAAACTCTGTTCTGTATATTCTAATTCCCTTGTTTTCATTCAAACTCTGTTCTGTACATTCTAATTCCGTTGTTTTCATTCAAACTCTGTTCTGTACATTCTAATTCCGTTTTTTTTCATTCAAACTCTGTTCTGTATGTTCTATTTCCCTTGTTTTAATTAAAACTCTGTTCTGTACATTCTAATTCTGTTGTTTTCATTCAAATTCCATTGTTTTGATTCAAATTCTGTTGTTTTGATTCAAATTCCATTGTTTTTCCATTGAACTGAATTTGAATCAAAACAATGGAATTTGAATGAAAACAATGGACTATTAATACATTCTAATTCCGTTGTTGTCATTCAAACTCTGTTCTGTACATTTCAATTCAGTTTTTTTTATTCTAATTCCATTGTTTTCATTCAAACTCTGTTCTGTACATTCTAATTCTGTTTTTTTCATTCAAACTCTGTTCTGTACATTCTAATTCCGTTTTTTTCATTCAAACTCTGTTCTGTACATTTCTATTCTGTTGTTTTGATTCAAATTCCATTGTTTTTATTCTGACTCTGTTTTGTACATTCTATTTCAGTTTTTCATTCAAACTCTGTTCTCTATATTCTAATTCTGTTGTTTTCATTCAAAGTCTGTTCTGTACATTCTAATTCCGTTGTTTTGATTCAAACTCTATTCTGTACATTCTAATTCCGTTGTTTTCATTCAAATTCTGTTCTGTACATTCTAATTCCGTTGTTTTCATTCAAATTCCATTGTTTTGATTCAAATTCAGTTCTGTTCATTGTAATTCTGTTGTTTTGATTCAAATTCCATTGTTTTTCCATTGAACTGAATTTGAATCAAAACAATGGAATTTGAATGAAAACAACAGAATTAGAATGAAAACAATGGACTATTAATACATTCTAATTCCGTTGTTGTTATTCAAACTCTGTTCTGTACATTTCAATTCAGTTTTTTTTATTCTAATTCCATTGTTTTCATTCAAACTCTGTTCTGTACATTCTAATTCTGTTGTTTTCATTCAAACTCTGTTCTGTACATTCTAATTCCGTTGTTTTCATTCAAACTCTATTCTGTACATTCTAATTCCGTTGTTTTCATTCAAACTCTGTTCTGTACATTTCAATTCTGTTTTTTTTTATTCTAATTCCGTTGTTTTCATTCAAACATTGTTTTGTACATTCTAATTCCGTTTTTTTCATTCAAAGTCTGTTCTGTACATTCTAATTCCGTTGTTTTCATTCAAACTCTGTTCTGTATATTCTAATTCCATTGTTTTCATTCAAACTCTGTTCTGTACATTCTAATTCCGTTGTTTTGATTCAAACTCTATTCTGTACATTCTAATTCCGTTTTTTTCATTCAAACTCTGTTCTGTACATTTCTATTCTGTTGTTTTGATTCAAATTCCATTGTTTTTATTCAAACTCTGTTTTGTACATTCTACTTCCGTTTTTCATTCAAACTCTTTTCTGTATATTCTAATTCTGTTGTTTTCATTCAAACTCTGTTCTGTACATTCTAATTCCGTTGTTTTCATTCAAACTCTATTCTGTACATTCAAATTCTCTTGTTCTCATTCTAATTCCGTTTTTTTCATTCAAACTCTGTTCTATACATTTCAATTCTGTTGTTTTGATTCAAATTCCATTGTTTTCTTTCAAATTCTGTTCTCTACATTCTAATTCCGTTGTTTTCATTCAAACTCTGTTCTGTACATTCTAATTCCGTTGTTTTCATTCAAACTCTGTTCTATACATTTCAATTCTGTTGTTTTGAATCAAATTCCATTGTTTTCTTTCAAATTCTGTTCTGTACATTCTAATTCTGTTGTTTTCATTTAAACTCTGTTATGTACATTCTAATTCTCTTGTTCTCATTCTAATTCCGTTTTTTTCATTCAAACTCTGTTCTATACATTTCAATTCTGTTGTTTTGATTCAAATTCCATTGTTTTCTTTCAAATTCTGTTCTCTACATTCTAATTCCGTTGTTTTCATTCAAACTCTGTTCTGTACATTCTAATTCCGTTGTGTTCATTCAAACTCTGTTCTGTACATTCTATTTCCGTTGTTTTCATTCAAACTCTGTTCTGTACATTCTAATTCCTTTGATATCATTCAAACTCTGTTCTGTACATTTTAATTCCGTTGTTTTCATTTAAAGTCGGTTCTGTACATTCTAATTCTCTTGTTTTCATTCAAACTCTGTTCTGTACATTCTAATTCCGTTGTTGTCATTCAAACTCTGTTCTGTACATTTCAATTCAGTTTTTTTTATTCTAATTCCACTGTTTTCATTCAAACTCTGTTCTGTACATTCTAATTCCGTTGTTTTCATTCAACGTCTGTTCTGTACATTCTAATTCCGTTGTTTTCATTCATATTCCATTGTTTTGATTCAAATTCAGTTCTGTTCATTCTAATTCTGTTGTTTTGATTCAAATTCCATTGTTTTTCCATTGAACTGAATTTGAATCAAAACAATGGAATTTGAATGAAATCAATGGACTATTAATACATTCTAATTCCGTTGTTGTCATTCAAACTCTGTTCTGTACATTTCAATTCAGTTTTTTTTATTCTAATTCCATTGTTTTCATTCAAACTCTGTTCTGTACATTCTAATTCCGTTTTTTTCATTCAAACTCTGTTCTGTACATTCTAATTCCGTTTTTTTTCATTCAAACTCTGTTCTGTATGTTCTAATTCCCTTGTTTTCATTCAAAGTCTGTTCTGTACATTCTAATTCCATTGTTTTCATTCAAATTCCATTGTTTTGATTCAAATTCAGTTCTGTTCATTCTAATTCTGTTGTTTTGATTCAAATTCCATGTTTTTTCCATTGAACTGAATTTGAATCAAAACAATGGAATTTGAATGAAATCAATGGACTATTAATACATTCTAATTCCGTTGTTTTCATTCAAACTCTGTTCTGTACATTTCAATTCAGTTTTTTTTTATTCTAATTCCATTGTTTTCATTCAAACTCTGTTCTGTACATTCTAATTCCGTTTTTTTCATTCAAACTCTGTTCTGTACATTTCTATTCTGTTGTTTTGATTCAAATTCCATTGTTTTTATTCAAACTCTGTTTTGTACATTTTACTTCAGTTTTTCATTCAAACTCTGTTCTCTATATTCTAATTCTGTTGTTTTCATTCAAAGTCTGTTCTGTACATTCTAATTCCGTTGTTTTCATTCAAACTCTGTTCTGTACATTCTAATTCCGTTGTTTTCATTCAAACTCTATTCTGTACATTCAAATTCTCTTGTTCTCATTCTAATTCCGTTTTTTTCATTCAAACTCTGTTCTATACATTTCAATTCTGTTGTTTTGATTCAAATTCCATTGTTTTCTTTCAAATTCTGTTCTCTACATTCTAATTCCGTTGTTTTCATTCAAACTCTGTTCTCTACATTCTAATTCTGTTGTTTTCATTCAAATTCCATTGTTTTGATTCAAATTCAGTTCTGTTCATTCTAATTCTGTTGTTTTCATTCAAACTCTGTTCTGTACATTCTAATTCTGTTGTTTTGATTCAAATTCCATTGTTTTTCCATTGAACTGAATTTGAATCAAAACAATGGAATTTGAATGAAAACAACAGAATTAGAATGAAAACAATGGACTATTAATACATATTAATACATTCTAATTCCGTTGTTGTCATTCAAACTCTGTTCTGTACATTTCAATTCAGTTTTTTTTATTCTAATTCCACTGTTTTCATTCAAACTCTGTTCTGTACATTCTAATTCCGTTGTTTTCATTCAACGTCTGTTCTGTACATTCTAATTCCGTTGTTTTCATTCATATTCCATTGTTTTGATTCAAATTCAGTTCTGTTCATTCTAATTCTGTTGTTTTGATTCAAATTCCATTGTTTTTCCATTGAACTGAATTTGAATCAAAACAATGGAATTTGAATGAAATCAATGGACTATTAATACATTCTAATTCCGTTGTTGTCATTCAAACTCTGTTCTGTACATTTCAATTCAGTTTTTTTTATTCTAATTCCATTGTTTTCATTCAAACTCTGTTCTGTACATTCTAATTCCGTTTTTTTCATTCAAACTCTGTTCTGTACATTTCTATTCTGTTGTTTTGATTCAAATTCCATTGTTTTTATTCAAACTCTGTTTTGTACATTCTACTTCAGTTTTTCATTCAAACTCTGTTCTGTATATTCTAATTCCATTGTTTTCATTCAAACTCTGTTCTGTACATTCTAATTCCGTTTTTTTCATTCAAACTCTGTTCTGTACATTTCTATTCTGTTGTTTTGATTCAAATTCCATTGTTTTTATTCAAACTCTGTTTTGTACATTCTACTTCCGTTTTTCATTCAAACTCTTTTCTGTATGTTCTAATTCTGTTGTTTTCATTCAAAGTCTGTTCTGTACATTCTAATTCCGTTGTTTTCATTCAAACTCTGTTCTGTACATTTCTATTCTGTTGTTTTGATTCAAATTCCATTGTTTTTATTCAAACTCTGTTTTGTACATTCTACTTCAGTTTTTCATTCAAACTCTTTTCTGTATATTCTAATTCTGTTGTTTTCATTCAAAGTCTGTTCTGTACATTCTAATTCCGTTGTTTTCATTCAAACTCTGTTCTGTATATTCTAATTCCCTTGTTTTCATTCAAACTCTGTTCTGTACATTCTAATTCCGTTGTTTTCATTCAAAGTCTGTTCTGTACATTCTAATTCCGTTTTTTTTCATTCAAACTCTGTTCTGTATGTTCTAATTCCCTTGTTTTCATTCAAAGTCTGTTCTGTACATTCTAATTCCATTGTTTTCATTCAAATTCCATTGTTTTGATTCAAATTCAGTTCTGTTCATTCTAATTCTGTTGTTTTGATTCAAATTCCATGTTTTTTCCATTGAACTGAATTTGAATCAAAACAATGGAATTTGAATGAAATCAATGGACTATTAATACATTCTAATTCCGTTGTTTTCATTCAAACTCTGTTCTGTACATTTCAATTCAGTTTTTTTTTATTCTAATTCCATTGTTTTCATTCAAACTCTGTTCTGTACATTCTAATTCCGTTTTTTTCATTCAAACTCTGTTCTGTACATTTCTATTCTGTTGTTTTGATTCAAATTCCATTGTTTTTATTCAAACTCTGTTTTGTACATTTTACTTCAGTTTTTCATTCAAACTCTGTTCTCTATATTCTAATTCTGTTGTTTTCATTCAAAGTCTGTTCTGTACATTCTAATTCCGTTGTTTTCATTCAAACTCTGTTCTGTACATTCTAATTCCGTTGTTTTCATTCAAACTCTATTCTGTACATTCAAATTCTCTTGTTCTCATTCTAATTCCGTTTTTTTCATTCAAACTCTGTTCTATACATTTCAATTCTGTTGTTTTGATTCAAATTCCATTGTTTTCTTTCAAATTCTGTTCTCTACATTCTAATTCCGTTGTTTTCATTCAAACTCTGTTCTGTACATTCTAATTCCGTTGTTTTCATTCAACGTCTGTTCTGTACATTCTAATTCCGTTGTTTTCATTCATATTCCATTGTTTTGATTCAAATTCAGTTCTGTTCATTCTAATTCTGTTGTTTTGATTCAAATTCCATTGTTTTTCCATTGAACTGAATTTGAATCAAAACAATGGAATTTGAATGAAATCAATGGACTATTAATACATTCTAATTCCGTTGTTGTCATTCAAACTCTGTTCTGTACATTTCAATTCAGTTTTTTTTATTCTAATTCCATTGTTTTCATTCAAACTCTGTTCTGTACATTCTAATTCCGTTTTTTTCATTCAAACTCTGTTCTGTACATTTCTATTCTGTTGTTTTGATTCAAATTCCATTGTTTTTATTCAAACTCTGTTTTGTACATTCTACTTCAGTTTTTCATTCAAACTCTGTTCTGTATATTCTAATTCCATTGTTTTCATTCAAACTCTGTTCTGTACATTCTAATTCCGTTTTTTTCATTCAAACTCTGTTCTGTACATTTCTATTCTGTTGTTTTGATTCAAATTCCATTGTTTTTATTCAAACTCTGTTTTGTACATTCTACTTCCGTTTTTCATTCAAACTCTTTTCTGTATGTTCTAATTCTGTTGTTTTCATTCAAAGTCTGTTCTGTACATTCTAATTCCGTTGTTTTCATTCAAACTCTGTTCTGTACATTTCTATTCTGTTGTTTTGATTCAAATTCCATTGTTTTTATTCAAACTCTGTTTTGTACATTCTACTTCAGTTTTTCATTCAAACTCTTTTCTGTATATTCTAATTCTGTTGTTTTCATTCAAAGTCTGTTCTGTACATTTCTATTCTGTTGTTTTGATTCAAATTCAGTTCAATGGAAAAAACATGGAATTTGAATCACAACAACAGAATTAGAATGAACAGAACTGAATTTGAATCAAAACAATGGAATTTGAATGAAAACAACGGAATTAGAATGTACAGAACAGACTTTGAATGAAAACAAGGGAATTAGAACATACAGAACAGAGTTTGAATGAAAAAAAACGGAATTAGAATGTACAGAACAGACTTTGAATGAAAACAATGGAATTAGAATGTACAGAACAGAGTTTGAATGAAAACAAGGGAATTAGAATATACAGAACAGAGTTTGAATGAAAACAACGGAATTAGAATGTACAGAACAGACTTTGAATGAAAACAACAGAATTAGAATATACAGAAAAGAGTTTGAATGAAAAACTGAAGTAGAATGTACAAAACAGAGTTTGAATAAAAACAATGGAATTTGAATCAAAACAACAGAATAGAAATGTACAGAACAGAGTTTGAATGAAAACAACGGAATTAGAATGTACAGAACAGACTTTGAATGAAAACAACAGAATTAGAATATACAGAAAAGAGTTTGAATGAAAAACGGAAGTAGAATGTACAAAACAGAGTTTGAATAAAAACAATGGAATTTGAATGTACAGAACAGAGTTTGAATGAAAACAATGGAATTAGAATAAAAAAAACTAAATTGAAATGTACAGAACAGAGTTTGAATGACAACAACGGAATTAGAATGTATTAATAGTCCATTGATTTCATTCAAATTCCATTGTTTTGATTCAAATTCAGTTCAATGGAAAAACAATGGAATTTGAATGAAAACAACAGAATTAGAATGAACAGAACAGACTTTGAATGAAAACAAGGGAATTAGAACATACAGAACAGAGTTTGAATGAAAAAAAACGGAATTAGAATGTACAGAACAGACTTTGAATGAAAACAATGGAATTAGAATGTACAGAACAGACTTTGAATGAAAACAAGGGAATTAGAACATACAGAACAGAGTTTGAATGAAAAAAAACGGAATTAGAATGTACAGAACAGACTTTGAATGAAAACAATGGAATTAGAATGTACAGAACAGAGTTTGAATGAAAACAAGGGAATTAGAATATACAGAACAGAGTTTGAATGAAAACAACGGAATTAGAATGTACAGAACAGACTTTGAATGAAAACAACAGAATTAGAATATACAGAAAAGAGTTTGAATGAAAAACTGAAGTAGAATGTACAAAACAGAGTTTGAATAAAAACAATGGAATTTGAATCAAAACAACAGAATAGAAATGTACAGAACAGAGTTTGAATGAAAACAACGGAATTAGAATGTACAGAACAGACTTTGAATGAAAACAACAGAATTAGAATATACAGAAAAGAGTTTGAATGAAAAACGGAAGTAGAATGTACAAAACAGAGTTTGAATAAAAACAATGGAATTTGAATGTACAGAACAGAGTTTGAATGAAAACAATGGAATTAGAATAAAAAAAACTAAATTGAAATGTACAGAACAGAGTTTGAATGACAACAACGGAATTAGAATGTATTAATAGTCCATTGATTTCATTCAAATTCCATTGTTTTGATTCAAATTCAGTTCAATGGAAAAACAATGGAATTTGAATGAAAACAACAGAATTAGAATGAACAGAACTGAATTTGAATCAAAACAATGGAATTTGAATGAAAACAACGGAATTAGAATGTACAGAACAGACTTTGAATGAAAACAAGGGAATTAGAACATACAGAACAGAGTTTGAATGAAAAAAAAACGGAATTAGAATGTACCGAACAGACTTTGAATGAAAACAACGGAATTAGAATGTACAGAACAGAGTTTGAATGAAAACAAGGGAATTAGAATATACAGAACAGACTTTGAATGAAAACAAGGGAATTAGAACATACAGAACAGAGTTTGAATGAAAAAAAACGGAATTAGAATGTACAGAACAGACTTTGAATGAAAACAACGGAATTAGAATGTACAGAACAGAGTTTGAATGAAAACAAGGGAATTAGAATATACAGAACAGAGTTTGAATGAAAACAACGGAATTAGAATGTACAGAACAGACTTTGAATGAAAACAACAGAATTAGAATATACAGAAAAGAGTTTGAATGAAAAACTGAAGTAGAATGTACAAAACAGAGTTTGAATAAAAACAATGGAATTTGAATCAAAACAACAGAATAGAAATGTACAGAACAGAGTTTGAATGAAAAAAACGGAATTAGAATGTACAGAACAGAGTTTGAATGAAAACAATGGAATTAGAATAAAAAAAACTGAATTGAAATGTACAGAACAGAGTTTGAATGACAACAACGGAATTAGAATGTATTAATAGTCCATTGATTTCATTCAAATTCCATTGTTTTGATTCAAATTCAGTTCAATGGAAAAACAATGGAATTTGAATCAAAACAACAGAATTAGAATGTACAGAACAGAGTTTGAATGAAAACAACAGAATTAGAATGAACAGAACTGAATTTGAATCAAAACAATGGAATTTGAATGAAAACAACAGAATTAGAATGTAGAGAACAGAGTTTGAATGAAAACAATGGAATTAGAATAAAAAAAACTGAATTGAAATGTACAGAACAGATTTTGAATGACAACAACGGAATTAGAATGTATTAATAGTCCATTGATTTCATTCAAATTCCATTGTTTTGATTCAAATTCAGTTCAATGGAAAAAACATGGAATTTGAATCAAAACAACAGAATTAGAATGAACAGAACTGAATTTGAATCAAAACAATGGAATTTGAATGAAAACAACGGAATTAGAATGTACAGAACAGACTTTGAATGAAAACAAGGGAATTAGAACATACAGAACAGAGTTTGAATGAAAAAAAAACGGAATTAGAATGTACCGAACAGACTTTGAATGAAAACAACGGAATTAGAATGTACAGAACAGAGTTTGAATGAAAACAAGGGAATTAGAATATACAGAACAGAGTTTGAATGAAAACAACGGAATTAGAATGTACAGAACAGACTTTGAATGAAAACAACAGAATTAGAATATACAGAAAAGAGTTTGAATGAAAAACTGAAGTAGAATGTACAAAACAGAGTTTGAATAAAAACAATGGAATTTGAATCAAAACAACAGAATAGAAATGTACAGAACAGAGTTTGAATGAAAACAACGGAATTAGAGTGTACAGAACAGACTTTGAATGAAAACAACAGAATTAGAATATACAGAAAAGAGTTTGAATGAAAAACGGAAGTAGAATGTACAAAACAGAGTTTGAATAAAAACAATGGAATTTGAATCAAAACAACAGAATAGAAATGTACAGAACAGAGTTTGAATGAAAAAAACGGAATTAGAAGGTACAGAACAGAGTTTGAATGAAAACAATGGAATTAGAATATACAGAACAGAGTTTGAATGAAAAACTGAAGTAGAATGTACAAAACAGAGTTTGAATAAAAACAATGGAATTTGAATCAAAACAACAGAATAGAAATGTACAGAAAAGAGTTTGAATGAAAAAAACGGAATTAGAATGTACAGAACAGAGTTTGAATGAAAACAATGGAATTAGAATAAAAAAAACTAAATTGAAATGTACAGAACAGAGTTTGAATGACAACAACGGAATTAGAATGTATTAATAGTCCATTGATTTCATTCAAATTCCATTGTTTTCATTCAAATTCAGTTCAATGGAAAAACAATGGAATTTGAATCAAAACAACAGAATTAGAATGAACAGAACTGAATTTGAATCAAAATAATGGAATTTGAATGAAAACAACGGAATTAGAATGTACAGAACAGACTTTGAATGAAAACAAGGGAATTAGAACATACAGAACAGAGTTTGAATGAAAAAAAAACGGAATTAGAATGTACAGAACAGACTTTGAATGAAAACAACGGAATTAGAATGTACAGAACAGAGTTTGAATGAAAACAATGGAATTAGAATAAAAAAAACTGAATTGAAATGTACAGAACAGAGTTTGAATGACAACAACGGAATTAGAATGTATTAATAGTCCATTGTTTTCATTCTAATTCTGTTGTTTTCATTCAAATTCCATTGTTTTGATTCAAATTCAGTTCAATGGAAAAACAATGGAATTTGAATCAAAACAACAGAATTAGAATGTACAGAACAGAGTTTGAATGAAAACAACAGAATTAGAATGAACAGAACTGAATTTGAATCAAAACAATGGAATTTGAATGAAAACAACAGAATTAGAATGTAGAGAACAGAGTTTGAATGAAAACAACGGAATTAGAAAGTACAGAACAGAATTTGAATGAAAACAAGAGAATTAGAATGTACAGAACCGACTTTAAATGAAAACAACGGAATTAAAATGTACAGAACAGAGTTTGAATGATATCAAAGGAATTAGAATGTACAGAACAGAGTTTGAATGAAAACAACGGAAATAGAATGTACAGAACAGAGTTTGAATGAACACAACGGAATTAGAATGTACAGAACAGAGTTTGAATGAAAACAACGGAATTAGAATGTAGAGAACAGAATTTGAAAGAAAACAATGGAATTTGAATCAAAACAACAGAATTGAAATGTATAGAACAGAGTTTGAATGAAAAAAACGGAATTAGAATGAGAACAAGAGAATTAGAATGTACAGAACAGAGTTTAAATGAAAACAACGGAAGTAGAATGTACAGAACAGAATTTGAAAGAAAACAATGGAATTTGATTCAAAACAACAGAATTGAAATGTATAGAACAGAGTTTGAATGAAAACAACGGAATTAGAATGTACAGAACAGAGTTTGAATGAAAACAACAGAATTAGAATGTAGAGAACAGAATTTGAAAGAAAACAATGGAATTTGAATCAAAACAACAAAATTGAAATGTATAGAACAGAGTTTGAATGAAAAAAACGGAATTAGAATGAGAACAAGAGAATTAGAATGTACAGAACAGAGTTTGAATGAAAACAACGGAATTAGAATGTACAGAACAGAGTTTGAATGAAAACAACGGAATTAGAATGTACAGAACAGAGTTTGAATGAAAACAACGGAATTAGAATGTAGAGAACAGAATTTGAAAGAAAACAATGGAATTTGAATCAAAACAACAGAATTGAAATGTATAGAACAGAGTTTGAATGAAAAAAACGGAATTAGAATGAGAACAAGAGAATTTGAATGTACAGAATAGAGTTTGAATGAAAACAACGGAATTAGAATGTACAGAACAGAGTTTGAATGAAAACAACGGAATTAGAATGTACAGAACAGACTTTGAATGAAAACAACAGAATTAGAATATAGAGAACAGAGTTTGAATGAAAAACTGAAGTAAAATGTACAAAACAGAGTTTGAATAAAAACAATGGAATTTGAATCAAAACAACAGAATAGAAATGTACAGAACAGAGTTTGAATGAAAAAAACGGAATTAGAATGTACAGAACAGAGTTTGAATGAAAACAATGGAATTAGAATAAAAAAAAACTGAATTGAAATGTACAGAACAGAGTTTGAATGAAAACAACGGAATTAGAATGTATTAATAGTCCATTGATTTCATTCAAATTCCATTGTTTTGATTCAAATTCAGTTCAATGGAAAAAACATGGAATTTGAATCAAAACAACAGAATTAGAATGAACAGAACTGAATTTGAATCAAAACAATGGAATTTGAATGAAAACAATGGAATTAGAATGTACAGAACAGACTTTGAATGAAAACAAGGGAATTAGAACATACAGAACAGAGTTTGAATGAAAAAAAACGGAATTAGAATGTACAGAACAGACTTTGAATGAAAACAACGGAATTAGAATGTACAGAACAGAGTTTGAATGAAAACAAGGGAATTAGAATATACAGAACAGAGTTTGAATGAAAACAACGGAATTAGAATGTACAGAACAGACTTTGAATGAAAACAACAGAATTAGAATATACAGAAAAGAGTTTGAATGAAAAACTGAAGTAGAATGTACAAAACAGAGTTTGAATAAAAACAATGGAATTTGAATCAAAACAACAGAATAGAAATGTACAGAACAGAGTTTGAATGAAAACAACGGAATTAGAATGTACAGAACAGACTTTGAATGAAAACAACAGAATTAGAACATACAGAAAAGAGTTTGAATGAAAAACGGAAGTAGAATGTACAAAACAGAGTTTGAATAAAAACAATGGAATTTGAATCAAAACAACAGAATAGAAATGTACAGAACAGAGTTTGAATGAAAAAAACGGAATTAGAATGTACAGAACAGAGTTTGAATGAAAACAATGGAATTAGAATATACAGAACAGAGTTTGAATGAAAAACTGAAGTAGAATGTACAAAACAGAGTTTGAATAAAAACAATGGAATTTGAATCAAAACAACAGAATAGAAATGTACAGAACAGAGTTTGAATGAAAAAAACGGAATTAGAATGTACAGAACAGAGTTTGAATGAAAACAATGGAATTAGAATAAAAAAAACTGAATTGAAATGTACAGAACAGAGTTTGAATGACAACAACGGAATTAGAATGTATTAATAGTCCATTGATTTCATTCAAATTCCATTGTTTTGATTCAAATTCAGTTCAATGGAAAAACAATGGAATTTGAATCAAAACAACAGAATTAGAATGAACAGAACTGAATTTGAATCAAAACAATGGAATATGAATGAAAACAACGGAATTAGAATGTACAGAACAGACGTTGAATGAAAACAACGGAATTAGAATGTACAGAACAGAGTTTGAATGAAAACAACGGAATTAGAATGTAGAGAACAGAATTTGAAAGAAAACAATGGAATTTGAATCAAAACAACAGAATTGAAATGTATAGAACAGAGTTTGAATGAAAAAAACGGAATTAGAATGAGAACAAGAGAATTTGAATGTACAGAATAGAGTTTGAATGAAAACAACGGAATTAGAATGTACAGAACAGAGTTTGAATGAAAACAACGGAATTAGAATGTACAGAACAGACTTTGAATGAAAACAACAGAATTAGAATATAGAGAACAGAGTTTGAATGAAAAACTGAAGTAAAATGTACAAAACAGAGTTTGAATAAAAACAATGGAATTTGAATCAAAACAACAGAATAGAAATGTACAGAACAGAGTTTGAATGAAAAAAACGGAATTAGAATGTACAGAACAGAGTTTGAATGAAAACAATGGAATTAGAATAAAAAAAAACTGAATTGAAATGTACAGAACAGAGTTTGAATGAAAACAACGGAATTAGAATGTATTAATAGTCCATTGATTTCATTCAAATTCCATTGTTTTGATTCAAATTCAGTTCAATGGAAAAAACATGGAATTTGAATCAAAACAACAGAATTAGAATGAACAGAACTGAATTTGAATCAAAACAATGGAATTTGAATGAAAACAATGGAATTAGAATGTACAGAACAGACTTTGAATGAAAACAAGGGAATTAGAACATACAGAACAGAGTTTGAATGAAAAAAAACGGAATTAGAATGTACAGAACAGACTTTGAATGAAAACAACGGAATTAGAATGTACAGAACAGAGTTTGAATGAAAACAAGGGAATTAGAATATACAGAACAGAGTTTGAATGAAAACAACGGAATTAGAATGTACAGAACAGACTTTGAATGAAAACAACAGAATTAGAATATACAGAAAAGAGTTTGAATGAAAAACTGAAGTAGAATGTACAAAACAGAGTTTGAATAAAAACAATGGAATTTGAATCAAAACAACAGAATAGAAATGTACAGAACAGAGTTTGAATGAAAACAACGGAATTAGAATGTACAGAACAGACTTTGAATGAAAACAACAGAATTAGAACATACAGAAAAGAGTTTGAATGAAAAACGGAAGTAGAATGTACAAAACAGAGTTTGAATAAAAACAATGGAATTTGAATCAAAACAACAGAATAGAAATGTACAGAACAGAGTTTGAATGAAAAAAACGGAATTAGAATGTACAGAACAGAGTTTGAATGAAAACAATGGAATTAGAATATACAGAACAGAGTTTGAATGAAAAACTGAAGTAGAATGTACAAAACAGAGTTTGAATAAAAACAATGGAATTTGAATCAAAACAACAGAATAGAAATGTACAGAACAGAGTTTGAATGAAAAAAACGGAATTAGAATGTACAGAACAGAGTTTGAATGAAAACAATGGAATTAGAATAAAAAAAACTGAATTGAAATGTACAGAACAGAGTTTGAATGACAACAACGGAATTAGAATGTATTAATAGTCCATTGATTTCATTCAAATTCCATTGTTTTGATTCAAATTCAGTTCAATGGAAAAACAATGGAATTTGAATCAAAACAACAGAATTAGAATGAACAGAACTGAATTTGAATCAAAACAATGGAATATGAATGAAAACAACGGAATTAGAATGTACAGAACAGACGTTGAATGAAAACAACGGAATTAGAATGTACAGAACAGAGTTTGAATGAAAACAACGGAATTAGAATGTAGAGAACAGAATTTGAAAGAAAACAATGGAATTTGAATCAAAACAACAGAATTGAAATGTATAGAACAGAGTTTGAATGAAAAAAACGGAATTAGAATGAGAACAAGAGAATTTGAATGTACAGAATAGAGTTTGAATGAAAACAACGGAATTAGAATGTACAGAACAGAGTTTGAATGAAAACAACGGAATTAGAATGTACAGAACAGACTTTGAATGAAAACAACAGAATTAGAATATAGAGAACAGAGTTTGAATGAAAAACTGAAGTAAAATGTACAAAACAGAGTTTGAATAAAAACAATGGAATTTGAATCAAAACAACAGAATAGAAATGTACAGAACAGAGTTTGAATGAAAAAAACGGAATTAGAATGTACAGAACAGAGTTTGAATGAAAACAATGGAATTAGAATAAAAAAAAACTGAATTGAAATGTACAGAACAGAGTTTGAATGAAAACAACGGAATTAGAATGTATTAATAGTCCATTGATTTCATTCAAATTCCATTGTTTTGATTCAAATTCAGTTCAATGGAAAAAACATGGAATTTGAATCAAAACAACAGAATTAGAATGAACAGAACTGAATTTGAATCAAAACAATGGAATTTGAATGAAAACAATGGAATTAGAATGTACAGAACAGACTTTGAATGAAAACAAGGGAATTAGAACATACAGAACAGAGTTTGAATGAAAAAAAACGGAATTAGAATGTACAGAACAGACTTTGAATGAAAACAACGGAATTAGAATGTACAGAACAGAGTTTGAATGAAAACAAGGGAATTAGAATATACAGAACAGAGTTTGAATGAAAACAACGGAATTAGAATGTACAGAACAGACTTTGAATGAAAACAACAGAATTAGAATATACAGAAAAGAGTTTGAATGAAAAACTGAAGTAGAATGTACAAAACAGAGTTTGAATAAAAACAATGGAATTTGAATCAAAACAACAGAATAGAAATGTACAGAACAGAGTTTGAATGAAAACAACGGAATTAGAATGTACAGAACAGACTTTGAATGAAAACAACAGAATTAGAACATACAGAAAAGAGTTTGAATGAAAAACGGAAGTAGAATGTACAAAACAGAGTTTGAATAAAAACAATGGAATTTGAATCAAAACAACAGAATAGAAATGTACAGAACAGAGTTTGAATGAAAAAAACGGAATTAGAATGTACAGAACAGAGTTTGAATGAAAACAATGGAATTAGAATATACAGAACAGAGTTTGAATGAAAAACTGAAGTAGAATGTACAAAACAGAGTTTGAATAAAAACAATGGAATTTGAATCAAAACAACAGAATAGAAATGTACAGAACAGAGTTTGAATGAAAAAAACGGAATTAGAATGTACAGAACAGAGTTTGAATGAAAACAATGGAATTAGAATAAAAAAAACTGAATTGAAATGTACAGAACAGAGTTTGAATGACAACAACGGAATTAGAATGTATTAATAGTCCATTGATTTCATTCAAATTCCATTGTTTTGATTCAAATTCAGTTCAATGGAAAAACAATGGAATTTGAATCAAAACAACAGAATTAGAATGAACAGAACTGAATTTGAATCAAAACAATGGAATATGAATGAAAACAACGGAATTAGAATGTACAGAACAGACGTTGAATGAAAACAACGGAATTAGAATGTACAGAACAGAGTTTGAATGAAAACAGTGGAATTAGAATAAAAAAAACTGAATTGAAATGTACAGAACAGAGTTTGAATGACAACAACGGAATTAGAATGTATTAATATGTATTAATAGTCCATTGTTTTCATTCTAATTCTGTTGTTTTCATTCAAATTCCATTGTTTTGATTCAAATTCAGTTCAATGGAAAAACAATGGAATTTGAATCAAAACAACAGAATTAGAATGTACAGAACAGAGTTTGAATGAAAACAACAGAATTAGAATGAACAGAACTGAATTTGAATCAAAACAATGGAATTTGAATGAAAACAACAGAATTAGAATGTAGAGAACAGAGTTTGAATGAAAACAACGGAATTAGAATGTAGAGAACAGAATTTGAAAGAAAACAATGGAATTTGAATCAAAACAACAGAATTGAAATGTATAGAACAGAGTTTGAATGAAAAAAACGGAATTAGAATGAGAACAAGAGAATTTGAATGTACAGAATAGAGTTTGAATGAAAACAACGGAATTAGAATGTACAGAACAGAGTTTGAATGAAAACAACGGAATTAGAATGTACAGAACAGACTTTGAATGAAAACAACAGAATTAGAATATAGAGAACAGAGTTTGAATGAAAAACTGAAGTAAAATGTACAAAACAGAGTTTGAATAAAAACAATGGAATTTGAATCAAAACAACAGAATAGAAATGTACAGAACAGAGTTTGAATGAAAAAAACGGAATTAGAATGTACAGAACAGAGTTTGAATGAAAACAATGGAATTAGAATAAAAAAAAACTGAATTGAAATGTACAGAACAGAGTTTGAATGAAAACAACGGAATTAGAATGTATTAATAGTCCATTGATTTCATTCAAATTCCATTGTTTTGATTCAAATTCAGTTCAATGGAAAAAACATGGAATTTGAATCAAAACAACAGAATTAGAATGAACAGAACTGAATTTGAATCAAAACAATGGAATTTGAATGAAAACAATGGAATTAGAATGTACAGAACAGACTTTGAATGAAAACAAGGGAATTAGAACATACAGAACAGAGTTTGAATGAAAAAAAACGGAATTAGAATGTACAGAACAGAGTTTGAATGAAAAAAACGGAATTAGAATGTACAGAACAGAGTTTGAATGAAAACAATGGAATTAGAATAAAAAAAACTGAATTGAAATGTACAGAACAGAGTTTGAATGACAACAACGGAATTAGAATGTATTAATAGTCCATTGATTTCATTCAAATTCCATTGTTTTGATTCAAATTCAGTTCAATGGAAAAACAATGGAATTTGAATCAAAACAACAGAATTAGAATGAACAGAACTGAATTTGAATCAAAACAATGGAATATGAATGAAAACAACGGAATTAGAATGTACAGAACAGACGTTGAATGAAAACAACGGAATTAGAATGTACAGAACAGAGTTTGAATGAAAACAGTGGAATTAGAATAAAAAAAACTGAATTGAAATGTACAGAACAGAGTTTGAATGACAACAACGGAATTAGAATGTATTAATATGTATTAATAGTCCATTGTTTTCATTCTAATTCTGTTGTTTTCATTCAAATTCCATTGTTTTGATTCAAATTCAGTTCAATGGAAAAACAATGGAATTTGAATCAAAACAACAGAATTAGAATGTACAGAACAGAGTTTGAATGAAAACAACAGAATTAGAATGAACAGAACTGAATTTGAATCAAAACAATGGAATTTGAATGAAAACAACAGAATTAGAATGTAGAGAACAGAGTTTGAATGAAAACAACGGAATTAGAATGTAGAGAACAGAATTTGAAAGAAAACAATGGAATTTGAATCAAAACAACAGAATTGAAATGTATAGAACAGAGTTTGAATGAAAAAAACGGAATTAGAATGAGAACAAGAGAATTTGAATGTACAGAATAGAGTTTGAATGAAAACAACGGAATTAGAATGTACAGAACAGAGTTTGAATGAAAACAACGGAATTAGAATGTACAGAACAGACTTTGAATGAAAACAACAGAATTAGAATATAGAGAACAGAGTTTGAATGAAAAACTGAAGTAAAATGTACAAAACAGAGTTTGAATAAAAACAATGGAATTTGAATCAAAACAACAGAATAGAAATGTACAGAACAGAGTTTGAATGAAAAAAACGGAATTAGAATGTACAGAACAGAGTTTGAATGAAAACAATGGAATTAGAATAAAAAAAAACTGAATTGAAATGTACAGAACAGAGTTTGAATGAAAACAACGGAATTAGAATGTATTAATAGTCCATTGATTTCATTCAAATTCCATTGTTTTGATTCAAATTCAGTTCAATGGAAAAAACATGGAATTTGAATCAAAACAACAGAATTAGAATGAACAGAACTGAATTTGAATCAAAACAATGGAATTTGAATGAAAACAATGGAATTAGAATGTACAGAACAGACTTTGAATGAAAACAAGGGAATTAGAACATACAGAACAGAGTTTGAATGAAAAAAAACGGAATTAGAATGTACAGAACAGACTTTGAATGAAAACAACGGAATTAGAATGTACAGAACAGAGTTTGAATGAAAACAAGGGAATTAGAATATACAGAACAGAGTTTGAATGAAAACAACGGAATTAGAATGTACAGAACAGACTTTGAATGAAAACAACAGAATTAGAATATACAGAAAAGAGTTTGAATGAAAAACTGAAGTAGAATGTACAAAACAGAGTTTGAATAAAAACAATGGAATTTGAATCAAAACAACAGAATAGAAATGTACAGAACAGAGTTTGAATGAAAACAACGGAATTAGAATGTACAGAACAGACTTTGAATGAAAACAACAGAATTAGAACATACAGAAAAGAGTTTGAATGAAAAACGGAAGTAGAATGTACAAAACAGAGTTTGAATAAAAACAATGGAATTTGAATCAAAACAACAGAATAGAAATGTACAGAACAGAGTTTGAATGAAAAAAACGGAATTAGAATGTACAGAACAGAGTTTGAATGAAAACAATGGAATTAGAATATACAGAACAGAGTTTGAATGAAAAACTGAAGTAGAATGTACAAAACAGAGTTTGAATAAAAACAATGGAATTTGAATCAAAACAACAGAATAGAAATGTACAGAACAGAGTTTGAATGAAAAAAACGGAATTAGAATGTACAGAACAGAGTTTGAATGAAAACAATGGAATTAGAATAAAAAAAACTGAATTGAAATGTACAGAACAGAGTTTGAATGACAACAACGGAATTAGAATGTATTAATAGTCCATTGATTTCATTCAAATTCCATTGTTTTGATTCAAATTCAGTTCAATGGAAAAACAATGGAATTTGAATCAAAACAACAGAATTAGAATGAACAGAACTGAATTTGAATCAAAACAATGGAATATGAATGAAAACAACGGAATTAGAATGTACAGAACAGACGTTGAATGAAAACAACGGAATTAGAATGTACAGAACAGAGTTTGAATGAAAACAGTGGAATTAGAATAAAAAAAACTGAATTGAAATGTACAGAACAGAGTTTGAATGACAACAACGGAATTAGAATGTACAGAACAGAGTTTGAATGAAAACAAGAGAATTAGAATGTACAGAACCGACTTTAAATGAAAACAACGGAATTAAAATGTACAGAACAGAGTTTGAATGATATCAAAGGAATTAGAATGTACAGAACAGAGTTTGAATGAAAACAACGGAAATAGAATGTACAGAACAGAGTTTGAATGAACACAACGGAATTAGAATGTACAGAACAGAGTTTGAATGAAAACAACGGAATTAGAATGTAGAGAACAGAATTTGAAAGAAAACAATGGAATTTGAATCAAAACAACAGAATTGAAATGTATAGAACAGAGTTTGAATGAAAAAAACGGAATTAGAATGAGAACAAGAGAATTAGAATGTACATAACAGAGTTTAAATGAAAACAACAGAATTAGAATGTACAGAACAGAATTTGAAAGAAAACAATGGAATTTGATTCAAAACAACAGAATTGAAATGTATAGAACAGAGTTTGAATGAAAACAACGGAATTAGAATGTACAGAACAGAGTTTGAATGAAAACAACGGAATTAGAATGTAGAGAACAGAATTTGAAAGAAAACAATGGAATTTGAATCAAAACAACAGAATTGAAATGTATAGAACAGAGTTTGAATGAAAAAAACGGAATTAGAATGAGAACAAGAGAATTTGAATGTACAGAATAGAGTTTGAATGAAAACAACGGAATTAGAATGTACAGAACAGAGTTTGAATGAAAACAACAGAATTAGAATATACAGAAAAGAGTTTGAATGAAAAACGGAAGTAGAATGTACAAAACAGAGTTTGAATAAAAACAATGGAATTTGAATCAAAACAACAGAATAGAAATGTACAGAACAGAGTTTGAATGAAAAAAACGGAATTAGAATGTACAGAATAGAGTTTGAATCAAAACAACGGAATTAGAATGTACAGAACAGAGTTTGAATGAAAACAATGGAATTAGAATATACAGAACAGAGTTTGAATGAAAACAACGGAATTAGAATGTACAGAACAGACTTTGAATGAAAAAAACGGAATTAGAATGTACAAAACAATGTTTGAATGAAAACAACGGAATTAGAATAAAAAAAAACAGAATTGAAATGTACAGAACAGAGTTTGAATGAAAACAACGGAATTAGAATGTACAGAATAGAGTTTGAATGAAAACAACGGAATTAGAATGTACAGAACAGAGTTTGAATGAAAACAACAGAATTAGAATGTACAGAACAGAGTTTGAATGAAAACAATGGAATTAGAATAAAAAAAACTGAATTGAAATGTACAGAACAGAGTTTGAATAACAACAACGGAATTAGAATGTATTAATAGTCCATTGTTTTCATTCTAATTCTGTTGTTTTCATTCAAATTCCATTGTTTTGATTCAAATTCAGTTCAATGGAAAAACAATGGAATTTGAATCAAAACAACAGAATTACAATGAACAGAACTGAATTTGAATCAAAACAATGGAATTTGAATGAAAACAACGGAATTAGAATGTACAGAACAGAATTTGAATGAAAACAACGGAATTAGAATGTACAGAATAGAGTTTGAATCAAAACAACGGAATTAGAATGTACAGAACAGACTTTGAATGAAAACAACAGAATTAGAATATAGAGAACAGAGTTTGAATGAAAAACTGAAATAGAATGTACAAAACAGAGTCAGAATAAAAACAATGGAATTTGAATCAAAACAACAGAATAGAAATGTACAGAACAGAGTTTGAATGAAAAAAACGGAATTAGAATGTACAGAACAGAGTTTGAATGAAAAAAACAGAATTAGAATGTACAGAACAGAGTTTGAATGAAAACAATGGAATTAGAATAAAAAAAACTGAATTGAAATGTACAGAACAGAGTTTGAATGACAACAACGGAATTAGAATGTATTAATAGTCCATTGTTTTCATTCAAATTCCATTGTTTTGATTCAAATTCAGTTCAATGGAAAAACAATGGAATTTGAATCAAAACAACAGAATTTGAATCAAAACAATGGAATTTGAATGAAAACAACAGAATTAGAATGTACAGAACAGAGTTTTAATTAAAACAAGGGAAATAGAACATACAGAACAGAGTTTGAATGAAAAAAAACGGAATTAGAATGTACAGAACAGAGTTTGAATGAAAACAACGGAATTAGAATGTACAGAACAGAGTTTGAATGAAAACAAGGGAATTAGAATATACAGAACAGAGTTTGAATGAAAACAACGGAATTAGAATGTACAGAACAGACTTTGAATGAAAACAACAGAATTAGAATATACAGAAAAGAGTTTGAATGAAAAACGGAAGTAGAATGTACAAAACAGAGTTTGAATAAAAACAATGGAATTTGAATCAAAACAACAGAATAGAAATGTACAGAACAGAGTTTGAATGAAAACAATGTAATTAGAATGTACAGAACAGACTTTGAATGAAAACAACAGAATTAGAATATACAGAACAGAGTTTGAATGAAAAACGGAATTAGAATGTACAAAACAGAGTTTGAATAAAAACAATGGAATTTGAATCAAAACAACAGAATAGAAATGTACAGAACAGAGTTTGAATGAAAAAAACGGAATAAGAATGTACAAAACAGAGTTTGAATGAAAACAATGGAATTAGAATGTACAGAACAGACTTTGAATGAAAACAATGGAATTTGAATCAAAACAACGGAATTAGAATGTACAAAACAGAGTTTGAATGAAAACAACGGAATTAGAATAAAAAAGAAAAACAGAATTGAAATGTACAGAACAGAGTTTGAATGAAAACAACGGAATTAGAATGTACAGAACAGAGTTTGAATGTAAACAACAGAATTTGAATGTACAGAATAGAGTTTGAATGAAAACAACGGAATTAGAATGTACAGAACAGAGGTTGAATGAAAACAACGGAATTAGAATGTACAGAACAGACTTTGAATGAAAACAAGGGAATTAGAACATACAGAACAGAGTTTGAATGAAAAAAAACGGAATTAGAATGTACAGAACAGACTTTGAATGAAAACAACGGAATTAGAATGTACAGAACAGAGTTTGAATGAAAACAAGGGAATTAGAATATACAGAACAGAGTTTGAATGAAAACAACGGAATTAGAATGTACAGAACAGACTTTGAATGAAAACAACAGAATTAGAATATACAGAAAAGAGTTTGAATGAAAAACTGAAGTAGAATGTACAAAACAGAGTTTGAATAAAAACAATGGAATTTGAATCAAAACAACAGAATAGAAATGTACAGAACAGAGTTTGAATGAAAACAACGGAATTAGAATGTACAGAACAGACTTTGAATGAAAACAACAGAATTAGAATATACAGAAAAGAGTTTGAATGAAAAACGGAAGTAGAATGTACAAAACAGAGTTTGAATAAAAACAATGGAATTTGAATCAAAACAACAGAATAGAAATGTACAGAACAGAGTTTGAATGAAAAAAACGGAATTAGAATGTACAGAACAGAGTTTGAATGAAAACAATGGAATTAGAATATACAGAACAGAGTTTGAATGAAAAACTGAAGTAGAATGTACAAAACAGAGTTTGAATAAAAACAATGGAATTTGAATCAAAACAACAGAATAGAAATGTACAGAACAGAGTTTGAATGAAAAAAACGGAATTAGAATGTACAGAACAGAGTTTGAATGAAAACAATGGAATTTGAATGAAAACAACGGAATTAGAATGTACAGAACAGACTTTGAATGAAAACAAGGGAATTAGAACATACAGAACAGAGTTTGAATGAAAAAAAACGGAATTAGAATGTACAGAACAGAGTTTGAATGAAAACAATGGAATTAGAATAAAAAAAACTGAATTGAAATGTACAGAACAGAGTTTGAATGACAACAACGGAATTAGAATGTATTAATAGTCCATTGTTTTCATTCTAATTCTGTTGTTTTGATTCAAATTCCATTGTTTTGATTCAAATTCAGTTCAATGGAAAAACAATGGAATTTGAATGAAAACAACAGAATTAGAATGAACAGAACTGAATTTGAATCAAAACAATGGAATTTGAATGAAAACAACAGAATTAGAATGTAGAGAACAGAGTTTGAATGAAAACAACGGAATTAGAATGTACAGAACAGAATTTGAATGAAAACAAGATAATTAGAATGTACAGAACCGACTTTAAATGAAAACAACGGAATTAAAATGTACAGAACAGAGTTTGAATGATATCAAAGGAATTAGAATGTACAGAACAGACATTGAATGAAAACAACGGAAATAGAATGTACAGAACAGAGTTTGAATGAACACAACGGAATTAGAATGTACAGAACAGAGTTTGAATGAAAACAACGGAATTAGAATGTAGAGAACAGAATTTGAAAGAAAACAATGGAATTTGAATCAAAACAACAGAATTGAAATGTATAGAACAGAGTTTGAATGAAAAAAACGGAATTAGAATGAGAACAAGAGAATTCGAATGTACAGAACAGAGTTTAAATGAAAACAACGGAATTAGAATGTACAGAACAGAATTTGAAAGAAAACAATGGAATTTGATTCAAAACAACAGAATTGAAATGTATAGAACAGAGTTTGAATGAAAACAACGGAATTAGAATGTACAGAACAGAGTTTGAATGAAAACAACAGAATTAGAATGTAGAGAACAGAATTTGAAAGAAAACAATGGAAATTGAATCAAAACAACAAAATTGAAATGTATAGAACAGAGTTTGAATGAAAAAAACGGAATTAGAATGAGAACAAGAGAATTAGAATGTACAGAACAGAGTTTGAATGAAAACAACGGAATTAGAATGTACAGAACAGAGTTTGAATGAACACAACGGAATTAGAATGTACAGAACAGAGTTTGAATGAAAACAACGGAATTAGAATGTAGAGAACAGAATTTGAAAGAAAACAATGGAATTTGAATCAAAACAACAGAATTGAAATGTATAGAACAGAGTTTGAATGAAAAAAACGGAATTAGAATGAGAACAAGAGAATTTGAATGTACAGAATAGAGTTTGAATGAAAACAACGGAATTAGAATGTACAGAACAGAGTTTGAATGAAAACAACGGAATTAGAATGTACAGAACAGACTTTGAATGAAAACAACAGAATTAGAATATAGAGAACAGAGTTTGAATGAAAAACTGAAGTAAAATGTACAAAACAGAGTTTGAATAAAAACAATGGAATTTGAATCAAAACAACAGAATAGAAATGTACAGAACAGAGTTTGAATGAAAAAAACGGAATTAGAATGTACAGAACAGAGTTTGAATGAAAACAATGGAATTAGAATAAAAAAAAACTGAATTGAAATGTACAGAACAGAGTTTGAATGACAACAACGGAATTAGAATGTATTAATAGTCCATTGATTTCATTCAAATTCCATTGTTTTGATTCAAATTCAGTTCAATGGAAAAAACATGGAATTTGAATCAAAACAACAGAATTAGAATGAACAGAACTGAATTTGAATCAAAACAATGGAATTTGAATGAAAACAACGGAATTAGAATGTACAGAACAGACTTTGAATGAAAACAAGGGAATTAGAACATACAGAACAGAGTTTGAATGAAAAAAAACGGAATTAGAATGTACAGAACAGACTTTGAATGAAAACAACGGAATTAGAATGTACAGAACAGAGTTTGAATGAAAACAAGGGAATTAGAATATACAGAACAGAGTTTGAATGAAAACAACGGAATTAGAATGTACAGAACAGACTTTGAATGAAAACAACAGAATTAGAATATACAGAAAAGAGTTTGAATGAAAAACTGAAGTAGAATGTACAAAACAGAGTTTGAATAAAAACAATGGAATTTGAATCAAAACAACAGAATAGAAATGTACAGAACAGAGTTTGAATGAAAACAACGGAATTAGAATGTACAGAACAGACTTTGAATGAAAACAACAGAATTAGAATATACAGAAAAGAGTTTGAATGAAAAACGGAAGTAGAATGTACAAAACAGAGTTTGAATAAAAACAATGGAATTTGAATCAAAACAACAGAATAGAAATGTACAGAACAGAGTTTGAATGAAAAAAACGGAATTAGAATGTACAGAACAGAGTTTGAATGAAAACAATGGAATTAGAATATACAGAACAGAGTTTGAATGAAAAACTGAAGTAGAATGTACAAAACAGAGTTTGAATAAAAACAATGGAATTTGAATCAAAACAACAGAATAGAAATGTACAGAACAGAGTTTGAATGTAAACAACGGAATTAGAATGTACAAAACAGAGTTTGAATGAAAACAACGGAATTAGAATAAAAAAAAAACAGAATTGAAATGTACAGAACAGAGTTTGAATGAAAACAACGTAATTAGAATGTACAGAATAGAGTTTGAATGAAAACAACGGAATTAGAATGTACAGAACAGAGTTTGAATGAAAACAACGGAATTAGAATGTACAGAACAGACTTTGAATGAAAACAACAGAATTAGAATGTACAGAACAGAGTTTGAATGAAAACAATGGAATTAGAATAAAAAAAACTGAATTGAAATGTACAGAACAGAGTTTGAATAACAACAACGGAATTAGATTGTATTAATAGTCCATTGTTTTCATTCTAATTCTGTTGTTTTCATTCAAATTCCATTGTTTTCATTCAAATTCAGTTCAATGGAAAAACAATGGAATTTGAATCAAAACAACAGAATTAGAATGAACAGAACTGAATTTGAATCAAAACAATGGAATTTGAATGAAAACAACGGAATTAGAATGTACAGAACAGAATTTGAATGAAAACAACGGAATTAGAATGTACAGAATAGAGTTTGAATCAAAACAACGGAATTAGAATGTACAGAACAGACTTTGAATGAAAACAACAGAATTAGAATATAGAGAACAGAGTTTGAATGAAAAACTGAAGTAGAATGTACAAAACAGAGTTTGAATAAAAACAATGGAATTTGAATCAAAACAACAGAATAGAAATGTACAGAACAGAGTTTGAATGAAAAAAACGGAATTAGAATGTACAGAACAGAGTTTGAATGAAAAAAACAGAATTAGAATGTACAGAACAGAGTTTGAATGAAAACAATGGAATTAGAATAAAAAAAACTGAATTGAAATGTACAGAACAGAGTTTGAATGACAACAACGGAATTAGAATGTATTAATAGTCCATTGTTTTCATTCAAATTCCATTGTTTTGATTCAAATTCAGTTCAATGGAAAAACAATGGAATTTGAATCAAAACAACAGAATTAGAATGAACAGAACTGAATTTGAATCAAAACAATGGAATTTGAATGAAAACAACAGAATTAGAATGTACAGAACAGAGTTTTAATTAAAACAAGGGAAATAGAACATACAGAACAGAGTTTGAATGAAAAAAAACGGAATTAGAATGTACAGAACAGAGTTTGAATGAAAACAACGGAATTAGAATGTACAGAACAGAGTTTGAATGAAAACAAGGGAATTAGAATATACAGAACAGAGTTTGAATGAAAACAACGGAATTAGAATGTACAGAACAGACTTTGAATGAAAACAACAGAATTAGAATATACAGAAAAGAGTTTGAATGAAAAACGGAAGTAGAATGTACAAAACAGAGTTTGAATAAAAACAATGGAATTTGAATCAAAACAACAGAATAGAAATGTACAGAACAGAGTTTGAATGAAAACAATGGAATTAGAATGTACAGAACAGACTTTGAATGAAAACAACAGAATTAGAATATACAGAACAGAGTTTGAATGAAAAACGGAAGTAGAATGTACAAAACAGAGTTTGAATAAAAACAATGGAATTTGAATCAAAACAACAGAATAGAAATGTACAGAACAGAGTTTGAATGAAAAAAACGGAATAAGAATGTACAAAACAGAGTTTGAATGAAAACAATGGAATTAGAATGTACAGAACAGAGTTTGAATGAAAAAAACGGAATTAGAATGTACAAAACAGAGTTTGAATGAAAACAACGGAATTAGAATAAAAAAAAAACAGAATTGAAATGTACAGAACAGAGTTTGAATGAAAACAACGGAATTAGAATGTACAGAACAGAGTTTGAATGTAAACAACAGAATTTGAATGTACAGAATAGAGTTTGAATGAAAACAACGGAATTAGAATGTACAGAACAGAGGGTGAATGAAAACAACGGAATTAGAATGTACAGAACAGACTTTGAATGAAAACAACAGAATTAGAATATAGAGAACAGAGTTTGAATGAAAAACGGAAGTAGAATGTACAAAACAGAGTTTCAATAAAAACAATGGAATTTGAATCAAAACAACAGAATAGAAATGTACAGAACAGAGTTTGAATGAAAAAAACGGAATTAGAATGTACAAAACAGAGTTTGAATGAAAACAACGGAATTAGAATAAAAAAAAACAGAATTGAAATGTACAGAACAGAGTTTGAATGAAAACAACGGAATTAGAATGTACAGAATAGAGTTTGAATGAAAACAACGGAATTAGAATGTACAGAACAGAGTTTGAATGAAAACAACGGAATTAGAATGTACAGAACAGAGTTTGAATGAAAAAAACAGAATTAGAATGTACAGAACAGAGTTTGAATGAAAACAATGGAATTAGAATAAAAAAAACTGAATTGAAATGTACAGAACAGAGTTTGAATAACAACAACGGAATTAGAATGTATTAATAGTCCATTGTTTTCATTCTAATTCTGTTGTTTTCATTCAAATTCCATTGTTTTGATTCAAATTCAGTTCAATGGAAAAACAATGGAATTTGAATCAAAACAACAGAATTAGAATGAACAGAACTGAATTTGAATCAAAACAATGGAATTTGAACGAAAACAACGGAATTAGAATGTACAGAACAGAATTTGAATGAAAACAACGGAATTAGAATGTACAGAATAGAGTTTAAATGAAAACAACGGAATTAGAATGTACAGAACAGACTTTGAATGAAAACAACAGAACTGGAATATAGAGAACAGGGTTTGAATGAAAAACTGAAGTAGAATGTACAAAACAGAGTTTGAATAAAAACAATGGAATTTGAATCAAAACAACAGAATAGAAATGTACAGAACAGAGTTTGAATGAAAAAAACGGAATTAGAATGTACAGAACAGAGTTTGAATGAAAAAAACAGAATTAGAATGTACAGAACAGAGTTTGAATGAAAACAATGGAATTTGAATAAAAAAAACTGAATTGAAATGTACAGAATAGAGTTTGAATGACAACAACGGAATTAGAATGTATTAATAGTCCATTGTTTTCATTCTAATTCTGTTGTTTTCATTCAAATTCCATTGTTTTGATTCAAATTCAGTTCAATGGAAAAACAATGGAATTTGAATCAAAACAACAGAATTAGAATGAACAGAACTGAATTTGAATCAAAACAATGGAATTTGAATGAAAACAACAGAATTAGAATGTACAGAACAGAGTTTGAATTAAAACAAGGGAAATAGAACATACAGAACAGAGTTTGAATGAAAAAAAACGGAATTAGAATGTACAGAACAGAGTTTGAATGAAAACAACAGAATTAGAATATACAGAAAAGAGTTTGAATGAAAAACGGAAGTAGAATGTACAAAACAGAGTTTGAATAAAAACAATGGAATTTGAATCAAAACAACAGAATTAGAATATACAGAACAGAGTTTGAATGAAAAACGGAAGTAGAATGTACAAAACAGAGTTTGAATAAAAACAATGGAATTTGAATCAAAACAACAGAATAGAAATGTACAGAACAGAGTTTGAATGAAAAAAACGGAATTAGAATGTACAAAACAGAGTTTGAATGAAAACAACGGAATTAGAATAAAAAAAAACAGAATTGAAATGTACAGAACAGAGTTTGAATGAAAACAACGGAATTAGAATGTACAGAATAGAGTTTGAATGAAAACAACAGAATTTGAATGTACAGAATAGAGTTTGAATGAAAACAACGGAATTAGAATGTACAGAACAGAGTTTGAATGAAAACAACGGAATTAGAATGTACAGAACAGAGTTTGAATGTAAACAACAGAATTTGAATGTACAGAATAGAGTTTGAATGAAAACAACGGAATTAGAATGTACAGAACAGAGTTTGAATGAAAACAACGGAATTAGAATGTACAGAACAGAGTTTGAATGAAAACAAGGGAATTAGAATATACAGAACAGAGTTTGAATGAAAACAACGGAATTAGAATGTACAGAACAGACTTTGAATGAAAACAACAGAATTAGAATATACAGAAAGGAGTTTGAATGAAAAACGGAATTAGAATGTACAAAACAGAGTTTGAATGAAAACAACGGAATTAGAATAAAAAAAAAACAGAATTGAAATGTACAGAACAGAGTTTGAATGAAAACAACGGAATTAGAATGTACAGAACAGACTTTGAATGAAAACAACAGAATTAGAATATACAGAAAAGAGTTTGAATGAAAAACGGAAGTAGAATGTACAGAACAGAGTTTGAATGAAAAAAACAGAATTACAATGTACAGAACAGAGTTTGAATGAAAAAAACGGAATAAGAATGTACAGAACAGAGTTTGAATGAAAAAAACAGAATTACAATGTACAGAACAGAGTTTGAATGAAAACAATGGAATTAGAATAAAAAAAACTGAATTGAAATGTACAGAACAGAGTTTGAATGACAACAACGGAATTAGAATGTATTAATAGTCCATTGTTTTCATTCAAATTCCATTGTTTTGATTCAAATTCAGTTCAATGGAAAAACAATGGAATTTGAATCAAAACAACAGAATTAGAATGAACAGAACTGAATTTGAATCAAAACAATGGAATTTGAATGAAAACAAAAGAATTAGAATGTACAGAACAGAGTTTGAATTAAAACAAGGGAAATAGAACATACAGAACAGAGTTTGAATGAAAAAAAACGGAATTAGAATGTACAGAACAGAGTTTGAATGAAAACAACGGAATTAGAATGTACAGAACAGAGTTTGAATGAAAACAAGGGAATTAGAATATACAGAACAGAGTTTGAATGAAAACAACGGAATTAGAATGTACAGAACAGACTTTGAATGAAAACAACGGAATTAGAATGTAGAGAACAGAATTTGAAAGAAAACAATGGAATTTGAATCAAAACAACAGAATTGAAATGTATAGAACAGAGTTTGAATGAAAAAAACGGAATTAGAATGAGAACAAGAGAATTTGAATGTACAGAATAGAGTTTGAATGAAAACAACGGAATTAGAATGTACAGAACAGAGTTTGAATGAAAACAACAGAATTAGAATATACAGAAAAGAGTTTGAATGAAAAACGGAAGTAGAATGTACAAAACAGAGTTTGAATAAAAACAATGGAATTTGAATCAAAACAACAGAATAGAAATGTACAGAACAGAGTTTGAATGAAAAAAACGGAATAAGAATGTACAAAACAGAGTTTCAATGAAAACAACAGAATTAGAATATACAGAACAGAGTTTGAATGAAAAAAACGGAATTAGAATGTACAAAACAGAGTTTGAATGAAAACAACGGAATTAGAATAAAAAAAAAACAGAATTGAAATGTACAGAACAGAGTTTGAATGAAAACAACGGAATTAGAATGTACAGAACAGAGTTTGAATGTAAACAACAGAATTTGAATGTACAGAATAGAGTTTGAATGAAAACAACGGAATTAGAATGTACAGAACAGAGTTTGAATGAAAACAACGGAATTAGAATGTACAGAACAGACTTTGAATGAAAACAACAGAATTAGAATATACAGAAAAGAGTTTGAATGAAAAACGGAAGTAGAATGTACAAAACAGAGTTTCAATAAAAACAATGGAATTTGAATCAAAACAACAGAATAGAAATGTACAGAACAGAGTTTGAATGAAAAAAACGGAATTAGAATGTACAAAACAGAGTTTGAATGAAAACAACGGAATTAGAATAAAAAAAAAAACAGAATTGAAATGTACAGAACAGAGTTTGAATGAAAACAACGGAATTAGAATGTACAGAATAGAGTTTGAATGAAAACAACGGAATTAGAATGTACAGAACAGAGTTTGAATGAAAACAACGGAATTAGAATGTACAGAACAGAGTTTGAATGAAAACAATGGAATTAGAATAAAAAAAACTGAATTGAAATGTACAGAACAGAGTTTGAATAACAACAACGGAATTAGAATGTATTAATAGTCCATTGTTTTCATTCTAATTCTGTTGTTTTCATTCAAATTCCATTGTTTTGATTCAAATTCAGTTCAATGGAAAAACAATGGAATTTGAATCAAAACAACAGAATTAGAATGAACAGAACTGAATTTGAATCAAAACAATGGAATTTGAATGAAAACAACGGAATTAGAATGTACAGAACAGAATTTGAATGAAAACAACGGAATTAGAATGTACAGAATAGAGTTTGAATCAAAACAACGGAATTAGAATGTACAGAACAGACTTTGAATGAAAACAACAGAATTAGAATATAGAGAACAGAGTTTGAATGAAAAACTGAAGTAGAATGTACAAAACAGAGTTTGAATAAAAACAATGGAATTTGAATCAAAACAACAGAATAGAAATGTACAGAACAGAGTTTGAATGAAAAAAACCGAATTAGAATGTACAGAACAGAGTTTGAATGAAAAAAACAGAATTAGAATGTACAGAACAGAGTTTGAATGAAAACAATGGAATTAGAATAAAAAAAACTGAATTGAAATGTACAGAACAGAGTTTGAATGACAACAACGGAATTAGAATGTATTAATAGTCCATTGTTTTCATTCAAATTCCATTGTTTTGATTCAAATTCAGTTCAATGGAAAAACAATGGAATTTGAATCAAAACAACAGAATTAGAATGAACAGAACTGAATTTGAATCAAAACAATGGAATTTGAATGAAAACAACAGAATTAGAATGTACAGAACAGAGTTTTAATTAAAACAAGGGAAATAGAACATACAGAACAGAGTTTGAATGAAAAAAAACGGAATTAGAATGTACAGAACAGAGTTTGAATGAAAACAACGGAATTAGAATGTACAGAACAGAGTTTGAATGAAAACAAGGGAATTAGAATATACAGAACAGAGTTTGAATGAAAACAACGGAATTAGAATGTACAGAACAGACTTTGAATGAAAACAACAGAATTAGAATATACAGAAAAGAGTTTGAATGAAAAACGGAAGTAGAATGTACAAAACAGAGTTTGAATAAAAACAATGGAATTTGAATCAAAACAACAGAATTAGAATATACAGAACAGAGTTTGAATGAAAAACGGAAGTAGAATGTACAAAACAGAGTTTGAATAAAAACAATGGAATTTGAATCAAAACAACAGAATAGAAATGTACAGAACAGAGTTTGAATGAAAAAAACGGAATTAGAATGTACAGAACAGAGTTTGAATGAAAACAACAGAATTTGAATGTACAGAATAGAGTTTGAATGAAAACAACGGAATTAGAATGTACAGAACAGAGTTTGAATGAAAACAACGGAATTAGAATGTACAGAACAGAGTTTGAATGTAAACAACAGAATTTGAATGTACAGAATAGAGTTTGAATGAAAACAACGGAATTAGAATGTACAGAACAGAGTTTGAATGAAAACAACGGAATTAGAATGTACAGAACAGAGTTTGAATGAAAACAAGGGAATTAGAATATACAGAACAGAGTTTGAATGAAAACAATGGAATTAGAATAAAAAAAACTGAATTGAAATGTACAGAACAGAGTTTGAATGACAACAACGGAATTAGAATGTATTAATAGTCCATTGTTTTCATTCAAATTCCATTGTTTTGATTCAAATTCAGTTCAATGGAAAAACAATGGAATTTGAATCAAAACAACAGAATTAGAATGAACAGAACTGAATTTGAATCAAAACAATGGAATTTGAATGAAAACAACAGAATTAGAATGTACAGAACAGAGTTTTAATTAAAACAAGGGAAATAGAACATACAGAACAGAGTTTGAATGAAAAAAAACGGAATTAGAATGTACAGAACAGAGTTTGAATGAAAACAACGGAATTAGAATGTACAGAACAGAGTTTGAATGAAAACAAGGGAATTAGAATATACAGAACAGAGTTTGAATGAAAACAACGGAATTAGAATGTACAGAACAGACTTTGAATGAAAACAACAGAATTAGAATATACAGAAAAGAGTTTGAATGAAAAACGGAAGTAGAATGTACAAAACAGAGTTTGAATAAAAACAATGGAATTTGAATCAAAACAACAGAATAGAAATGTACAGAACAGAGTTTGAATGAAAACAATGGAATTAGAATGTACAGAACAGACTTTGAATGAAAACAATGGAATTAGAATGTACAGAACAGACTTTGAATGAAAACAACAGAATTAGAATATACAGAACAGAGTTTGAATGAAAAAAACGGAATTAGAATGTACAAAACAGAGTTTGAATGAAAACAACGGAATTAGAATAAAAAAAAAAACAGAATTGAAATGTACAGAACAGAGTTTGAATGAAAACAACGGAATTAGAATGTACAGAATAGAGTTTGAATGAAAAACACCGGAATTAGAATGTACAGAACAGAGTTTGAATGAAAACAACGGAATTAGAATGTACAGAACAGAGTTTGAATGAAAAAAACAGAATTAGAATGTACAGAACAGAGTTTGAATGAAAACAATGGAATTAGAATAAAAAAAACTGAATTGAAATGTACAGAACAATGTTTGAATAACAACAACGGAATTAGAATGTATTAATAGTCCATTGTTTTCATTCTAATTCTGTTGTTTTCATTCAAATTCCATTGTTTTGATTCAAATTCAGTTCAATGGAAAAACAATGGAATTTGAATCAAAACAACAGAATTAGAATGAACAGAACTGAATTTGAATCAAAACAATGGAATTTGAACGAAAACAACGGAATTAGAATGTACAGAACAGAATTTGAATGAAAACAACGGAATTAGAATGTACAGAATAGAGTTTGAATGAAAACAACGGAATTAGAATGTACAGAACAGACTTTGAATGAAAACAACAGAACTGGAATATAGAGAACAGGGTTTGAATGAAAAACTGAAGTAGAATGTACAAAACAGAGTTTGAATAAAAACAATGGAATTTGAATCAAAACAACAGAATAGAAATGTACAGAACAGAGTTTGAATGAAAAAAACGGAATTAGAATGTACAGAACAGAGTTTGAATAAAAAAAACAGAATTAGAATGTACAGAACAGAGTTTGAATGAAAACAATGGAATTTGAATAAAAAAAACTGAATTGAAATGTACAGAATAGAGTTTGAATGACAACAACGGAATTAGAATGTATTAATAGTCCATTGTTTTCATTCTAATTCTGTTGTTTTCATTCAAATTCCATTGTTTTGATTCAAATTCAGTTCAATGGAAAAACAATGGAATTTGAATCAAAACAACAGAATTAGAATGAACAGAACTGAATTTGAATCAAAACAATGGAATTTGAATGAAAACAACAGAATTAGAATGTACAGAACAGAGTTTGAATTAAAACAAGGGAAATAGAACATACAGAACAGAGTTTGAATGAAAAAAAAACGGAATTAGAATGTACAGAACAGAGTTTGAATGAAAACAACGGAATTAGAATGTACAGAACAGAGTTTGAATGAAAACAAGGGAATTAGAATATACAGAACAGAGTTTGAATGAAAACAACGGAATTAGAATGTACAGAACAGAGTTTGAATGAAAACAAGGGAATTAGAATATACAGAACAGAGTTTGAATGAAAACTACGGAATTAGAATGTACAGAACAGACTTTGAATGAAAACAACAGAATTAGAATATACAGAACAGAGTTTGAATGAAAAAAACGGAATTAGAATGTACAAAACAGAGTTTGAATGAAAACAACGGAATTAGAATAAAAAAAAACAGAATTGAAATGTACAGAACAGAGTTTGAATGAAAACAACGGAATTAGAATGTACAGAATAGAGTTTGAATGAAAACAACAGAATTTGAATGTACAGAATAGAGTTTGAATGAAAACAACGGAATTAGAATGTACAGAACAGAGTTTGAATGAAAACAACGGAATTAGAATGTACAGAACAGAGTTTGAATGTAAACAACAGAATTTGAATGTACAGAATAGAGTTTGAATGAAAACAACGGAATTAGAATGTACAGAACAGAGTTTGAATGAAAACAACGGAATTAGAATGTACAGAACAGAGTTTGAATGAAAACAATGGAATTAGAATAAAAAAAACTGAATTGAAATGTACAGAACAATGTTTGAATAACAACAACGGAATTAGAATGTATTAATAGTCCATTGTTTTCATTCTAATTCTGTTGTTTTCATTCAAATTCCATTGTTTTGATTCAAATTCAGTTCAATGGAAAAACAATGGAATTTGAATCAAAACAACAGAATTAGAATGAACAGAACTGAATTTGAATCAAAACAATGGAATTTGAATATACAGAACAGAGTTTGAATGAAAACAATGGAATTAGAATAAAAAAAACTGAATTGAAATGTACAGAACAGAGTTTGAATGACAACAACGGAATTAGAATGTATTAATAGTCCATTGTTTTCATTCAAATTCCATTGTTTTGATTCAAATTCAGTTCAATGGAAAAACAATGGAATTTGAATCAAAACAACAGAATTAGAATGAACAGAACTGAATTTGAATCAAAACAATGGAATTTGAATGAAAACAACAGAATTAGAATGTACAGAACAGAGTTTGAATTAAAACAAGGGAAATAGAACATACAGAACAGAGTTTGAATGAAAAAAAACGGAATTAGAATGTACAGAACAGAGTTTGAATGAAAACAACGGAATTAGAATGTACAGAACAGACTTTGAATGAAAACAAGGGAATTAGAATATACAGAACAGAGTTTGAATGAAAACAACGGAATTAGAATGTACAGAACAGACTTTGAATGAAAACAACAGAATTAGAATATACAGAAAAGAGTTTGAATGAAAAACGGAAGTAGAATGTACAAAACAGAGTTTGAATAAAAACAATGGAATTTGAATCAAAACAACAGAATAGAAATGTACAGAACAGAGTTTGAATGAAAACAATGGAATTAGAATGTACAGAACAGACTTTGAATGAAAACAACAGAATTAGAATATACAGAACAGAGTTTGAATGAAAAACGGAAGTAGAATGTACAAAACAGAGTTTGAATAAAAACAATGGAATTTGAATCAAAACAACAGAATAGAAATGTACAGAACAGAGTTTGAATGAAAAAAACGGAATAAGAATGTACAAAACAGAGTTTGAATGAAAACAATGGAATTAGAATGTACAGAACAGAGTTTGAATGAAAAAAACAGAATTAGAATGTACAGAACAGAGTTTGAATGAAAACAATGGAATTAGAATAAAAAAAACTGAATTGAAATGTACAGAACAATGTTTGAATAACAACAACGGAATTAGAATGTATTAATAGTCCATTGTTTTCATTCTAATTCTGTTGTTTTCATTCAAATTCCATTGTTTTGATTCAAATTCAGTTCAATGGAAAAACAATGGAATTTGAATCAAAACAACAGAATTAGAATGAACAGAACTGAATTTGAATCAAAACAATGGAATTTGAACGAAAACAACGGAATTAGAATGTACAGAACAGAATTTGAATGAAAACAACGGAATTAGAATGTACAGAATAGAGTTTGAATGAAAACAACGGAATTAGAATGTACAGAACAGACTTTGAATGAAAACAACAGAACTGGAATATAGAGAACAGGGTTTGAATGAAAAACTGAAGTAGAATGTACAAAACAGAGTTTGAATAAAAACAATGGAATTTGAATCAAAACAACAGAATAGAAATGTACAGAACAGAGTTTGAATGAAAAAAACGGAATTAGAATGTACAGAACAGAGTTTGAATGAAAAAAACAGAATTAGAATGTACAGAACAGAGTTTGAATGAAAACAATGGAATTTGAATAAAAAAAACTGAATTGAAATGTACAGAATAGAGTTTGAATGACAACAACGGAATTAGAATGTATTAATAGTCCATTGTTTTCATTCTAATTCTGTTGTTTTCATTCAAATTCCATTGTTTTGATTCAAATTCAGTTCAATGGAAAAACAATGGAATTTGAATCAAAACAACAGAATTAGAATGAACAGAACTGAATTTGAATCAAAACAATGGAATTTGAATGAAAACAACAGAATTAGAATGTACAGAACAGAGTTTGAATTAAAACAAGGGAAATAGAACATACAGAACAGAGTTTGAATGAAAAAAAAACGGAATTAGAATGTACAGAACAGAGTTTGAATGAAAACAACGGAATTAGAATGTACAGAACAGAGTTTGAATGAAAACAAGGGAATTAGAATATACAGAACAGAGTTTGAATGAAAACAACGGAATTAGAATGTACAGAACAGAGTTTGAATGAAAACAAGGGAATTAGAATATACAGTACAGAGTTTGAATGAAAACTACGGAATTAGAATGTACAGAACAGACTTTGAATGAAAACAACAGAATTAGAATATACAGAAAAGAGTTTGAATGAAAAACGGAAGTAGAATGTACAAAACAGAGTTTGAATAAAAACAATGGAATTTGAATCAAAACAACAGAATTAGAATATACAGAACAGAGTTTGAATGAAAAACGGAAGTAGAATGTACAAAACAGAGTTTGAATCAAAACAATGGAATTTGAATGAAAACAACAGAATAGAAATGTACAGAACAGAGTTTGAATGAAAAAAACAGAATTAGAATGTACAGAACAGAGTTTGAATGAAAACAATGGAATTTGAATAAAAAAAACTGAATTGAAATGTACAGAATAGAGTTTGAATGACAACAACGGAATTAGAATGTATTAATAGTCCATTGTTTTCATTCTAATTCTGTTGTTTTCATTCAAATTCCATTGTTTTGATTCAAATTCAGTTCAATGGAAAAACAATGGAATTTGAATCAAAACAACAGAATTAGAATGAACAGAACTGAATTTGAATCAAAACAATGGAATTTGAATGAAAACAACAGAATTAGAATGTACAGAACAGAGTTTGAATTAAAACAAGGGAAATAGAACATACAGAACAGAGTTTGAATGAAAAAAAAACGGAATTAGAATGTACAGAACAGAGTTTGAATGAAAACAAGGGAATTAGAATATACAGAACAGAGTTTGAATGAAAACTACGGAATTAGAATGTACAGAACAGAGTTTGAATGAAAACAAGGGAATTAGAATATACAGAACAGAGTTTGAATGAAAACTACGGAATTAGAATGTACAGAACAGACTTTGAATGAAAACAACAGAATTAGAATATACAGAAAAGAGTTTGAATGAAAAACGGAAGTAGAATGTACAAAACAGAGTTTGAATAAAAACAATGGAATTTGAATCAAAACAACAGAATTAGAATATACAGAACAGAGTTTGAATGAAAAACGGAAGTAGAATGTACAAAACAGAGTTTGAATAAAAACAATGGAATTTGAATCAAAACAACAGAATAGAAATGTACAGAACAGAGTTTGAATGAAAAAAACGGAATTAGAATGTACAAAACAGAGTTTGAATGAAAACAACGGAATTAGAATTAAAAAAAAACAGAATTGAAATGTACAGAACAGAGTTTGAATGAAAACAACGGAATTAGAATGTACAGAATAGAGTTTGAATGAAAACAACAGAATTTGAATGTACAGAATAGAGTTTGAATGAAAACAACGGAATTAGAATGTACAGAACAGAGTTTGAATGAAAACAACGGAATTAGAATGTACAGAACAGAGTTTGAATGTAAACAACAGAATTTGAATGTACAGAATAGAGTTTGAATGAAAACAACGGAATTAGAATGTACAGAACAGAGTTTGAATGAAAACAACGGAATTAGAATGTACAGAACAGAGTTTGAATGAAAACAAGGGAATTAGAATATACAGAACAGAGTTTGAATGAAAACAATGGAATTAGAATAAAAAAAACTGAATTGAAATGTACAGAACAGAGTTTGAATGACAACAACGGAATTAGAATGTATTAATAGTCCATTGTTTTCATTCAAATTCCATTGTTTTGATTCAAATTCAGTTCAATGGAAAAACAATGGAATTTGAAACAAAACAACAGAATTAGAATGAACAGAACTGAATTTGAATCAAAACAATGGAATTTGAATGAAAACAACAGAATTAGAATGTACAGAACAGAGTTTGAATTAAAACAAGGGAAATAGAACATACAGAACAGAGTTTGAATGAAAACAAGGGAATTAGAATATACAGAACAGAGTTTGAATGAAAACAACGGAATTAGAATGTACAGAACAGACTTTGAATGAAAACAACAGAATTAGAATATACAGAAAAGAGTTTGAATGAAAAACGGAAGTAGAATGTACAAAACAGAGTTTGAATAAAAACAATGGAATTTGAATCAAAACAACAGAATAGAAATGTACAGAACAGAGTTTGAATGAAAACAATGGAATTAGAATGTACAGAACAGACTTTGAATGAAAACAACAGAATTAGAATATACAGAACAGAGTTTGAATGAAAAACGGAAGTAGAATGTACAAAACAGAGTTTGAATAAAAACAATGGAATTTGAATCAAAACAACAGAATAGAAATGTACAGAACAGAGTTTGAATGAAAAAAACGGAATAAGAATGTACAAAACAGAGTTTGAATGAAAACAATGGAATTAGAATGTACAGAACAGACTTTGAATGAAAACAACAGAATTAGAATATACAGAACAGAGTTTGAATGAAAAAAACGGAATTAGAATGTACAAAACAGAGTTTGAATGAAAACAACGGAATTAGAATAAAAAAAACAGAATTGAAATGTACAGAACAGAGTTTGAATGAAAACAACGGAATTAGAATGTACAGAACAGAGTTTGAATGTAAACAACAGAATTTGAATGTACAGAATAGAGTTTGAATGAAAACAACGGAATTAGAATGTACAGAACAGAGGTTGAATGAAAACAACGGAATTAGAATGTACAGAACAGACTTTGAATGAAAACAACAGAATTAGAATATACAGAAAAGAGTTTGAATGAAAAACGGAAGTAGAATGTACAAAACAGAGTTTCAATAAAAACAATGGAATTTGAATCAAAACAACAGAATAGAAATGTACAGAACAGAGTTTGAATGAAAACAACGGAATTAGAATGTACAAAACAGAGTTTGAATGAAAACAACGGAATTAGAATAAAAAAAACAGAATTGAAATGTACAGAACAGAGTTTGAATGAAAACAACGGAATTAGAATGTACAGAATAGAGTTTGAATGAAAACAACGGAATTAGAATGTACAGAACAGAATTTGAATGAAAACAACGGAATTAGAATGTACAGAACAGAGTTTGAATGAAAAAAACAGAATTAGAATGTACAGAACAGAGTTTGAATGAAAACAATGGAATTAGAATAAAAAAAACTGAATTGAAATGTACAGAACAATGTTTGAATAACAACAACGGAATTAGAATGTATTAATAGTCCATTGTTTTCATTCTAATTCTGTTGTTTTCATTCAAATTCCATTGTTTTGATTCAAATTCAGTTCAATGGAAAAACAATGGAATTTGAATCAAAACAACAGAATTAGAATGAACAGAACTGAATTTGAATCAAAACAATGGAATTTGAATGAAAACAACAGAATTTGAATGTACAGAATAGAGTTTGAATGAAAACAACGGAATTAGAATGTACAGAACAGAGTTTGAATGAAAACAACGGAATTAGAATGTACAGAACAGAGTTTGAATGTAAACAACAGAATTTGAATGTACAGAATAGAGTTTGAATGAAAACAACGGAATTAGAATGTACAGAACAGAGTTTGAATGAAAACAACGGAATTAGAATGTACAGAACAGACTTTGAATGAGAACAACAGAATTAGAATATACAGAAAAGAGTTTGAATGACAAACGGAAGTAGAATGTACAAAACAGAGTTTGAATAAAAACAATGGAATTTGAATCAAAACAACAGAATAGAAATGTACAGAACAGAGTTTGAATGAAAACAACGGAATTAGAATGTACAGAACAGACTTTGAATGAAAACAACAGAATTAGAATATACAGAAAAGAGTTTGAATGAAAAACGGAAGTAGAATGTACAAAACAGAGTTTGAATAAAAACAATGGAATTTGAATCAAAACAACAGAATAGAAATGTACAGAACAGAGTTTGAATGAAAAAAACGGAATAAGAATGTACAGAACAGAGTTTGAATGAAAAAAACGGAATTAGAATGTACAGAACAGACTTTGAATGAAAACAATGGAATTAGAATATACAGAACAGAGTTTGAATGAAAAACTGAAGTAGAATGTACAAAACAGAGTTTGAATAAAAATAATGGAATTTGAATCAAAACAACAGAATAGAAATGTACAGAACAGAGTTTGAATGTAAACAACGGAATTAGAATGTACAAAACAGAGTTTGAATGAAAACAACGGAATTAGAATAAAAAAAAAAAACAGAATTGAAATGTACAGAACAGAGTTTGAATGAAAACAACGGAATTAGAATGTACAGAATAGAGTTTGAATGAAAACAACGGAATTAGAATGTACAGAACAGAGTTTGAATGAAAACAACGGAATTAGAATGTACAGAACAGACTTTGAATGAAAACAACAGAATTAGAATGTACAGAACAGAGTTTGAATGAAAACAATGGAATTAGAATAAAAAAAACTGAATTGAAATGTACAGAACAGAGTTTGAATAACAACAACGGAATTAGAATGTATTAATAGTCCATTGTTTTCATTCTAATTCTGTTGTTTTCATTCAAATTCCATTGTTTTCATTCAAATTCAGTTCAATGGAAAAACAATGGAATTTGAATCAAAACAACAGAATTAGAATGAACAGAACTGAATTTGAATCAAAACAATGGAATTTGAATGAAAACAACGGAATTAGAATGTACAGAACAGAATTTGAATGAAAACAACGGAATTAGAATGTACAGAATAGAGTTTGAATCAAAACAACGGAATTAGAATGTACAGAACAGACTTTGAATGAAAACAACAGAATTAGAATATAGAGAACAGAGTTTGAATGAAAAACTGAAGTAGAATGTACAAAACAGAGTTTGAATAAAAACAATGGAATTTGAATCAAAACAACAGAATAGAAATGTACAGAACAGAGTTTGAATGAAAAAAACGGAATTAGAATGTACAGAACAGAGTTTGAATGAAAAAAACAGAATTAGAATGTACAGAACAGAGTTTGAATGAAAACAATGGAATTAGAATAAAAAAAACTGAATTGAAATGTACAGAACAGAGTTTGAATGACAACAACGGAATTAGAATGTATTAATAGTCCATTGTTTTCATTCAAATTCCATTGTTTTGATTCAAATTCAGTTCAATGGAAAAACAATGGAATTTGAATCAAAACAACAGAATTAGAATGAACAGAACTGAATTTGAATCAAAACAATGGAATTTGAATGAAAACAACAGAATTAGAATGTACAGAACAGAGTTTGAATTAAAACAAGGGAAATAGAACATACAGAACAGAGTTTGAATGAAAAAAAACGGAATTAGAATGTACAGAACAGAGTTTGAATGAAAACAACGGAATTAGAATGTACAGAGAACAGACTTTGAATGAAAACAAGGGAATTAGAATATACAGAACAGAGTTTGAATGAAAACAACGGAATTAGAATGTACAGAACAGACTTTGAATGAAAACAACAGAATTAGAATATACAGAAAAGAGTTTGAATGAAAAACGGAAGTAGAATGTACAAAACAGAGTTTGAATAAAAACAATGGAATTTGAATCAAAACAACAGAATAGAAATGTACAGAACAGAGTTTGAATGAAAACAATGGAATTAGAATGTACAGAACAGACTTTGAATGAAAACAACAGAATTAGAATATACAGAACAGAGTTTGAATGAAAAACGGAAGTAGAATGTACAAAACAGAGTTTGAATAAAAACAATGGAATTTGAATCAAAACAACAGAATAGAAATGTACAGAACAGAGTTTGAATGAAAAAAACGGAATAAGAATGTACAAAACAGAGTTTGAATGAAAACAATGGAATTAGAATGTACAGAACAGAGTTTGAATGAAAAAAACAGAATTAGAATGTACAGAACAGAGTTTGAATGAAAACAATGGAATTAGAATAAAAAAAACTGAATTGAAATGTACAGAACAATGTTTGAATAACAACAACGGAATTAGAATGTATTAATAGTCCATTGTTTTCATTCTAATTCTGTTGTTTTCATTCAAATTCCATTGTTTTGATTCAAATTCAGTTCAATGGAAAAACAATGGAATTTGAATCAAAACAACAGAATTAGAATGAACAGAACTGAATTTGAATCAAAACAATGGAATTTGAACGAAAACAACGGAATTAGAATGTACAGAACAGAATTTGAATGAAAACAACGGAATTAGAATGTACAGAATAGAGTTTGAATGAAAACAACGGAATTAGAATGTACAGAACAGACTTTGAATGAAAACAACAGAACTGGAATATAGAGAACAGGGTTTGAATGAAAAACTGAAGTAGAATGTACAAAACAGAGTTTGAATAAAAACAATGGAATTTGAATCAAAACAACAGAATAGAAATGTACAGAACAGAGTTTGAATGAAAAAAACGGAATTAGAATGTACAGAACAGAGTTTGAATGAAAAAAACAGAATTAGAATGTACAGAACAGAGTTTGAATGAAAACAATGGAATTTGAATAAAAAAAACTGAATTGAAATGTACAGAATAGAGTTTGAATGACAACAACGGAATTAGAATGTATTAATAGTCCATTGTTTTCATTCTAATTCTGTTGTTTTCATTCAAATTCCATTGTTTTGATTCAAATTCAGTTCAATGGAAAAACAATGGAATTTGAATCAAAACAACAGAATTAGAATGAACAGAACTGAATTTGAATCAAAACAATGGAATTTGAATATACAGAACAGAGTTTGAATGAAAACAATGGAATTAGAATAAAAAAAACTGAATTGAAATGTACAGAACAGAGTTTGAATGACAACAACGGAATTAGAATGTATTAATAGTCCATTGTTTTCATTCAAATTCCATTGTTTTGATTCAAATTCAGTTCAATGGAAAAACAATGGAATTTGAATCAAAACAACAGAATTAGAATGAACAGAACTGAATTTGAATCAAAACAATGGAATTTGAATGAAAACAACAGAATTAGAATGTACAGAACAGAGTTTGAATTAAAACAAGGGAAATAGAACATACAGAACAGAGTTTGAATGAAAAAAAACGGAATTAGAATGTACAGAACAGAGTTTGAATGAAAACAACGGAATTAGAATGTACAGAACAGACTTTGAATGAAAACAAGGGAATTAGAATATACAGAACAGAGTTTGAATGAAAACAACGGAATTAGAATGTACAGAACAGACTTTGAATGAAAACAACAGAATTAGAATATACAGAAAAGAGTTTGAATGAAAAACGGAAGTAGAATGTACAAAACAGAGTTTGAATAAAAACAATGGAATTTGAATCAAAACAACAGAATAGAAATGTACAGAACAGAGTTTGAATGAAAACAATGGAATTAGAATGTACAGAACAGACTTTGAATGAAAACAACAGAATTAGAATATACAGAACAGAGTTTGAATGAAAAACGGAAGTAGAATGTACAAAACAGAGTTTGAATAAAAACAATGGAATTTGAATCAAAACAACAGAATAGAAATGTACAGAACAGAGTTTGAATGAAAAAAACGGAATAAGAATGTACAAAACAGAGTTTGAATGAAAACAATGGAATTAGAATGTACAGAACAGAGTTTGAATGAAAAAAACAGAATTAGAATGTACAGAACAGAGTTTGAATGAAAACAATGGAATTAGAATAAAAAAAACTGAATTGAAATGTACAGAACAATGTTTGAATAACAACAACGGAATTAGAATGTATTAATAGTCCATTGTTTTCATTCTAATTCTGTTGTTTTCATTCAAATTCCATTGTTTTGATTCAAATTCAGTTCAATGGAAAAACAATGGAATTTGAATCAAAACAACAGAATTAGAATGAACAGAACTGAATTTGAATCAAAACAATGGAATTTGAACGAAAACAACGGAATTAGAATGTACAGAACAGAATTTGAATGAAAACAACGGAATTAGAATGTACAGAATAGAGTTTGAATGAAAACAACGGAATTAGAATGTACAGAACAGACTTTGAATGAAAACAACAGAACTGGAATATAGAGAACAGGGTTTGAATGAAAAACTGAAGTAGAATGTACAAAACAGAGTTTGAATAAAAACAATGGAATTTGAATCAAAACAACAGAATAGAAATGTACAGAACAGAGTTTGAATGAAAAAAACGGAATTAGAATGTACAGAACAGAGTTTGAATGAAAAAAACAGAATTAGAATGTACAGAACAGAGTTTGAATGAAAACAATGGAATTTGAATAAAAAAAACTGAATTGAAATGTACAGAATAGAGTTTGAATGACAACAACGGAATTAGAATGTATTAATAGTCCATTGTTTTCATTCTAATTCTGTTGTTTTCATTCAAATTCCATTGTTTTGATTCAAATTCAGTTCAATGGAAAAACAATGGAATTTGAATCAAAACAACAGAATTAGAATGAACAGAACTGAATTTGAATCAAAACAATGGAATTTGAATATACAGAACAGAGTTTGAATGAAAACAATGGAATTAGAATAAAAAAAACTGAATTGAAATGTACAGAACAGAGTTTGAATGACAACAACGGAATTAGAATGTATTAATAGTCCATTGTTTTCATTCAAATTCCATTGTTTTGATTCAAATTCAGTTCAATGGAAAAACAATGGAATTTGAATCAAAACAACAGAATTAGAATGAACAGAACTGAATTTGAATCAAAACAATGGAATTTGAATGAAAACAACAGAATTAGAATGTACAGAACAGAGTTTGAATTAAAACAAGGGAAATAGAACATACAGAACAGAGTTTGAATGAAAAAAAACGGAATTAGAATGTACAGAACAGAGTTTGAATGAAAACAACGGAATTAGAATGTACAGAACAGACTTTGAATGAAAACAAGGGAATTAGAATGTACAGAACAGACTTTGAATGAAAACAACAGAATTAGAATATACAGAAAAGAGTTTGAATGAAAAACGGAAGTAGAATGTACAAAACAGAGTTTGAATAAAAACAATGGAATTTGAATCAAAACAACAGAATAGAAATGTACAGAACAGAGTTTGAATGAAAACAATGGAATTAGAATGTACAGAACAGACTTTGAATGAAAACAACAGAATTAGAATGTACAGAACAGAGTTTGAATGAAAAACGGAAGTAGAATAAAAAAAACTGAATTGAAATGTACAGAACAATGTTTGAATAACAACAACGGAATTAGAATGTATTAATAGTCCATTGTTTTCATTCTAATTCTGTTGTTTTCATTCAAATTCCATTGTTTTGATTCAAATTCAGTTCAATGGAAAAACAATGGAATTTGAATCAAAACAACAGAATTAGAATGAACAGAACTGAATTTGAATCAAAACAATGGAATTTGAACGAAAACAACGGAATTAGAATGTACAGAACAGAATTTGAATGAAAACAACGGAATTAGAATGTACAGAATAGAGTTTGAATGAAAACAACGGAATTAGAATGTACAGAACAGACTTTGAATGAAAACAACAGAACTGGAATATAGAGAACAGGGTTTGAATGAAAAACTGAAGTAGAATGTACAAAACAGAGTTTGAATAAAAACAATGGAATTTGAATCAAAACAACAGAATAGAAATGTACAGAACAGAGTTTGAATGAAAAAAACGGAATTAGAATGTACAGAACAGAGTTTGAATGAAAAAAACAGAATTAGAATGTACAGAACAGAGTTTGAATGAAAACAATGGAATTTGAATAAAAAAAACTGAATTGAAATGTACAGAATAGAGTTTGAATGACAACAACGGAATTAGAATGTATTAATAGTCCATTGTTTTCATTCTAATTCTGTTGTTTTCATTCAAATTCCATTGTTTTGATTCAAATTCAGTTCAATGGAAAAACAATGGAATTTGAATCAAAACAACAGAATTAGAATGAACAGAACTGAATTTGAATCAAAACAATGGAATTTGAATATACAGAACAGAGTTTGAATGAAAACAATGGAATTAGAATAAAAAAAACTGAATTGAAATGTACAGAACAGAGTTTGAATGACAACAACGGAATTAGAATGTATTAATAGTCCATTGTTTTCATTCAAATTCCATTGTTTTGATTCAAATTCAGTTCAATGGAAAAACAATGGAATTTGAATCAAAACAACAGAATTAGAATGAACAGAACTGAATTTGAATCAAAACAATGGAATTTGAATGAAAACAACAGAATTAGAATGTACAGAACAGAGTTTGAATTAAAACAAGGGAAATAGAACATACAGAACAGAGTTTGAATGAAAAAAAACGGAATTAGAATGTACAGAACAGAGTTTGAATGAAAACAACGGAATTAGAATGTACAGAACAGACTTTGAATGAAAACAAGGGAATTAGAATGTACAGAACAGACTTTGAATGAAAACAACAGAATTAGAATATACAGAAAAGAGTTTGAATGAAAAACGGAAGTAGAATGTACAAAACAGAGTTTGAATAAAAACAATGGAATTTGAATCAAAACAACAGAATAGAAATGTACAGAACAGAGTTTGAATGAAAACAATGGAATTAGAATGTACAGAACAGACTTTGAATGAAAACAACAGAATTAGAATATACAGAACAGAGTTTGAATGAAAAACGGAAGTAGAATAAAAAAAACTGAATTGAAATGTACAGAACAATGTTTGAATAACAACAACGGAATTAGAATGTATTAATAGTCCATTGTTTTCATTCTAATTCTGTTGTTTTCATTCAAATTCCATTGTTTTGATTCAAATTCAGTTCAATGGAAAAACAATGGAATTTGAATCAAAACAACAGAATTAGAATGAACAGAACTGAATTTGAATCAAAACAATGGAATTTGAACGAAAACAACGGAATTAGAATGTACAGAACAGAATTTGAATGAAAACAACGGAATTAGAATGTACAGAATAGAGTTTGAATGAAAACAACGGAATTAGAATGTACAGAACAGACTTTGAATGAAAACAACAGAACTGGAATATAGAGAACAGGGTTTGAATGAAAAACTGAAGTAGAATGTACAAAACAGAGTTTGAATAAAAACAATGGAATTTGAATCAAAACAACAGAATAGAAATGTACAGAACAGAGTTTGAATGAAAAAAACGGAATTAGAATGTACAGAACAGAGTTTGAATGAAAAAAACAGAATTAGAATGTACAGAACAGAGTTTGAATGAAAACAATGGAATTTGAATAAAAAAAACTGAATTGAAATGTACAGAATAGAGTTTGAATGACAACAACGGAATTAGAATGTATTAATAGTCCATTGTTTTCATTCTAATTCTGTTGTTTTCATTCAAATTCCATTGTTTTGATTCAAATTCAGTTCAATGGAAAAACAATGGAATTTGAATCAAAACAACAGAATTAGAATGAACAGAACTGAATTTGAATCAAAACAATGGAATTTGAATATACAGAACAGAGTTTGAATGAAAACAATGGAATTAGAATAAAAAAAACTGAATTGAAATGTACAGAACAGAGTTTGAATGACAACAACGGAATTAGAATGTATTAATAGTCCATTGTTTTCATTCAAATTCCATTGTTTTGATTCAAATTCAGTTCAATGGAAAAACAATGGAATTTGAATCAAAACAACAGAATTAGAATGCACAGAACTGAATTTGAATCAAAACAATGGAATTTGAATGAAAACAACAGAATTAGAATGTACAGAACAGAGTTTGAATTAAAACAAGGGAAATAGAACATACAGAACAGAGTTTGAATGAAAAAAAACGGAATTAGAATGTACAGAACAGAGTTTGAATGAAAACAACGGAATTAGAATGTACAGAACAGACTTTGAATGAAAACAAGGGAATTAGAATATACAGAACAGAGTTTGAATGAAAACAACGGAATTAGAATGTACAGAACAGACTTTGAATGAAAACAACAGAATTAGAATATACAGAAAAGAGTTTGAATGAAAAACGGAAGTAGAATGTACAAAACAGAGTTTGAATAAAAACAATGGAATTTGAATCAAAACAACAGAATAGAAATGTACAGAACAGAGTTTGAATGAAAACAATGGAATTAGAATGTACAGAACAGACTTTGAATGAAAACAACAGAATTAGAATATACAGAACAGAGTTTGAATGAAAAACGGAAGTAGAATGTACAAAACAGAGTTTGAATAAAAACAATGGAATTTGAATCAAAACAACAGAATAGAAATGTACAGAACAGAGTTTGAATGAAAAAAACGGAATAAGAATGTACAAAACAGAGTTTGAATGAAAACAATGGAATTAGAATGTACAGAACAGAGTTTGAATGAAAAAAACAGAATTAGAATGTACAGAACAGAGTTTGAATGAAAACAATGGAATTAGAATAAAAAAAACTGAATTGAAATGTACAGAACAATGTTTGAATAACAACAACGGAATTAGAATGTATTAATAGTCCATTGTTTTCATTCTAATTCTGTTGTTTTCATTCAAATTCCATTGTTTTGATTCAAATTCAGTTCAATGGAAAAACAATGGAATTTGAATCAAAACAACAGAATTAGAATGAACAGAACTGAATTTGAATCAAAACAATGGAATTTGAACGAAAACAACGGAATTAGAATGTACAGAACAGAATTTGAATGAAAACAACGGAATTAGAATGTACAGAATAGAGTTTGAATGAAAACAACGGAATTAGAATGTACAGAACAGACTTTGAATGAAAACAACAGAACTGGAATATAGAGAACAGGGTTTGAATGAAAAACTGAAGTAGAATGTACAAAACAGAGTTTGAATAAAAACAATGGAATTTGAATCAAAACAACAGAATAGAAATGTACAGAACAGAGTTTGAATGAAAAAAACGGAATTAGAATGTACAGAACAGAGTTTGAATGAAAAAAACAGAATTAGAATGTACAGAACAGAGTTTGAATGAAAACAATGGAATTTGAATAAAAAAAACTGAATTGAAATGTACAGAATAGAGTTTGAATGACAACAACGGAATTAGAATGTATTAATAGTCCATTGTTTTCATTCTAATTCTGTTGTTTTCATTCAAATTCCATTGTTTTGATTCAAATTCAGTTCAATGGAAAAACAATGGAATTTGAATCAAAACAACAGAATTAGAATGAACAGAACTGAATTTGAATCAAAACAATGGAATTTGAATGAAAACAACAGAATTAGAATGTACAGAACAGAGTTTGAATTAAAACAAGGGAAATAGAACATACAGAACAGAGTTTGAATGAAAAAAAACGGAATTAGAATGTACAGAACAGAGTTTGAATGAAAACAACGGAATTAGAATGTACAGAACAGACTTTGAATGAAAACAAGGGAATTAGAATGTACAGAACAGACTTTGAATGAAAACAACAGAATTAGAATATACAGAAAAGAGTTTGAATGAAAAACGGAAGTAGAATGTACAAAACAGAGTTTGAATAAAAACAATGGAATTTGAATCAAAACAACAGAATAGAAATGTACAGAACAGAGTTTGAATGAAAACAATGGAATTAGAATGTACAGAACAGACTTTGAATGAAAACAACAGAATTAGAATGTACAGAACAGAGTTTGAATGAAAAACGGAAGTAGAATAAAAAAAACTGAATTGAAATGTACAGAACAATGTTTGAATAACAACAACGGAATTAGAATGTATTAATAGTCCATTGTTTTCATTCTAATTCTGTTGTTTTCATTCAAATTCCATTGTTTTGATTCAAATTCAGTTCAATGGAAAAACAATGGAATTTGAATCAAAACAACAGAATTAGAATGAACAGAACTGAATTTGAATCAAAACAATGGAATTTGAACGAAAACAACGGAATTAGAATGTACAGAACAGAATTTGAATGAAAACAACGGAATTAGAATGTACAGAATAGAGTTTGAATGAAAACAACGGAATTAGAATGTACAGAACAGACTTTGAATGAAAACAACAGAACTGGAATATAGAGAACAGGGTTTGAATGAAAAACTGAAGTAGAATGTACAAAACAGAGTTTGAATAAAAACAATGGAATTTGAATCAAAACAACAGAATAGAAATGTACAGAACAGAGTTTGAATGAAAAAAACGGAATTAGAATGTACAGAACAGAGTTTGAATGAAAAAAACAGAATTAGAATGTACAGAACAGAGTTTGAATGAAAACAATGGAATTTGAATAAAAAAAACTGAATTGAAATGTACAGAATAGAGTTTGAATGACAACAACGGAATTAGAATGTATTAATAGTCCATTGTTTTCATTCTAATTCTGTTGTTTTCATTCAAATTCCATTGTTTTGATTCAAATTCAGTTCAATGGAAAAACAATGGAATTTGAATCAAAACAACAGAATTAGAATGAACAGAACTGAATTTGAATCAAAACAATGGAATTTGAATATACAGAACAGAGTTTGAATGAAAACAATGGAATTAGAATAAAAAAAACTGAATTGAAATGTACAGAACAGAGTTTGAATGACAACAACGGAATTAGAATGTATTAATAGTCCATTGTTTTCATTCAAATTCCATTGTTTTGATTCAAATTCAGTTCAATGGAAAAACAATGGAATTTGAATCAAAACAACAGAATTAGAATGAACAGAACTGAATTTGAATCAAAACAATGGAATTTGAATGAAAACAACAGAATTAGAATGTACAGAACAGAGTTTGAATTAAAACAAGGGAAATAGAACATACAGAACAGAGTTTGAATGAAAAAAAACGGAATTAGAATGTACAGAACAGAGTTTGAATGAAAACAACGGAATTAGAATGTACAGAACAGACTTTGAATGAAAACAAGGGAATTAGAATGTACAGAACAGACTTTGAATGAAAACAACAGAATTAGAATATACAGAAAAGAGTTTGAATGAAAAACGGAAGTAGAATGTACAAAACAGAGTTTGAATAAAAACAATGGAATTTGAATCAAAACAACAGAATAGAAATGTACAGAACAGAGTTTGAATGAAAACAATGGAATTAGAATGTACAGAACAGACTTTGAATGAAAACAACAGAATTAGAATATACAGAACAGAGTTTGAATGAAAAACGGAAGTAGAATAAAAAAAACTGAATTGAAATGTACAGAACAATGTTTGAATAACAACAACGGAATTAGAATGTATTAATAGTCCATTGTTTTCATTCTAATTCTGTTGTTTTCATTCAAATTCCATTGTTTTGATTCAAATTCAGTTCAATGGAAAAACAATGGAATTTGAATCAAAACAACAGAATTAGAATGAACAGAACTGAATTTGAATCAAAACAATGGAATTTGAACGAAAACAACGGAATTAGAATGTACAGAACAGAATTTGAATGAAAACAACGGAATTAGAATGTACAGAATAGAGTTTGAATGAAAACAACGGAATTAGAATGTACAGAACAGACTTTGAATGAAAACAACAGAACTGGAATATAGAGAACAGGGTTTGAATGAAAAACTGAAGTAGAATGTACAAAACAGAGTTTGAATAAAAACAATGGAATTTGAATCAAAACAACAGAATAGAAATGTACAGAACAGAGTTTGAATGAAAAAAACGGAATTAGAATGTACAGAACAGAGTTTGAATGAAAAAAACAGAATTAGAATGTACAGAACAGAGTTTGAATGAAAACAATGGAATTTGAATAAAAAAAACTGAATTGAAATGTACAGAATAGAGTTTGAATGACAACAACGGAATTAGAATGTATTAATAGTCCATTGTTTTCATTCTAATTCTGTTGTTTTCATTCAAATTCCATTGTTTTGATTCAAATTCAGTTCAATGGAAAAACAATGGAATTTGAATCAAAACAACAGAATTAGAATGAACAGAACTGAATTTGAATCAAAACAATGGAATTTGAATATACAGAACAGAGTTTGAATGAAAACAATGGAATTAGAATAAAAAAAACTGAATTGAAATGTACAGAACAGAGTTTGAATGACAACAACGGAATTAGAATGTATTAATAGTCCATTGTTTTCATTCAAATTCCATTGTTTTGATTCAAATTCAGTTCAATGGAAAAACAATGGAATTTGAATCAAAACAACAGAATTAGAATGAACAGAACTGAATTTGAATCAAAACAATGGAATTTGAATGAAAACAACAGAATTAGAATGTACAGAACAGAGTTTGAATTAAAACAAGGGAAATAGAACATACAGAACAGAGTTTGAATGAAAAAAAACGGAATTAGAATGTACAGAACAGAGTTTGAATGAAAACAACGGAATTAGAATGTACAGAACAGACTTTGAATGAAAACAAGGGAATTAGAATATACAGAACAGAGTTTGAATGAAAACAACGGAATTAGAATGTACAGAACAGACTTTGAATGAAAACAACAGAATTAGAATATACAGAAAAGAGTTTGAATGAAAAACGGAAGTAGAATGTACAAAACAGAGTTTGAATAAAAACAATGGAATTTGAATCAAAACAACAGAATAGAAATGTACAGAACAGAGTTTGAATGAAAACAATGGAATTAGAATGTACAGAACAGACTTTGAATGAAAACAACAGAATTAGAATATACAGAACAGAGTTTGAATGAAAAACGGAAGTAGAATGTACAAAACAGAGTTTGAATAAAAACAATGGAATTTGAATCAAAACAACAGAATAGAAATGTACAGAACAGAGTTTGAATGAAAAAAACGGAATAAGAATGTACAAAACAGAGTTTGAATGAAAACAATGGAATTAGAATGTACAGAACAGAGTTTGAATGAAAAAAACAGAATTAGAATGTACAGAACAGAGTTTGAATGAAAACAATGGAATTAGAATAAAAAAAACTGAATTGAAATGTACAGAACAATGTTTGAATAACAACAACGGAATTAGAATGTATTAATAGTCCATTGTTTTCATTCTAATTCTGTTGTTTTCATTCAAATTCCATTGTTTTGATTCAAATTCAGTTCAATGGAAAAACAATGGAATTTGAATCAAAACAACAGAATTAGAATGAACAGAACTGAATTTGAATCAAAACAATGGAATTTGAACGAAAACAACGGAATTAGAATGTACAGAACAGAATTTGAATGAAAACAACGGAATTAGAATGTACAGAATAGAGTTTGAATGAAAACAACGGAATTAGAATGTACAGAACAGACTTTGAATGAAAACAACAGAACTGGAATATAGAGAACAGGGTTTGAATGAAAAACTGAAGTAGAATGTACAAAACAGAGTTTGAATAAAAACAATGGAATTTGAATCAAAACAACAGAATAGAAATGTACAGAACAGAGTTTGAATGAAAAAAACGGAATTAGAATGTACAGAACAGAGTTTGAATGAAAAAAACAGAATTAGAATGTACAGAACAGAGTTTGAATGAAAACAATGGAATTTGAATAAAAAAAACTGAATTGAAATGTACAGAATAGAGTTTGAATGACAACAACGGAATTAGAATGTATTAATAGTCCATTGTTTTCATTCTAATTCTGTTGTTTTCATTCAAATTCCATTGTTTTGATTCAAATTCAGTTCAATGGAAAAACAATGGAATTTGAATCAAAACAACAGAATTAGAATGAACAGAACTGAATTTGAATCAAAACAATGGAATTTGAATGAAAACAACAGAATTAGAATGTACAGAACAGAGTTTGAATTAAAACAAGGGAAATAGAACATACAGAACAGAGTTTGAATGAAAAAAAAACGGAATTAGAATGTACAGAACAGAGTTTGAATGAAAACAACGGAATTAGAATGTACAGAACAGAGTTTGAATGAAAACAAGGGAATTAGAATATACAGAACAGAGTTTGAATGAAAACAACGGAATTAGAATGTACAGAACAGAGTTTGAATGAAAACAAGGGAATTAGAATATACAGAACAGAGTTTGAATGAAAACTACGGAATTAGAATGTACAGAACAGACTTTGAATGAAAACAACAGAATTAGAATATACAGAAAAGAGTTTGAATGAAAAACGGAAGTAGAATGTACAAAACAGAATTTGAATAAAAACAATGGAATTTGAATCAAAACAACAGAATTAGAATATACAGAACAGAGTTTGAATGAAAAACGGAAGTAGAATGTACAAAACAGAGTTTGAATAAAAACAATGGAATTTGAATCAAAACAACAGAATAGAAATGTACAGAACAGAGTTTGAATGAAAAAAACGGAATTAGAATGTACAAAACAGAGTTTGAATGAAAACAACGGAATTAGAATAAAAAAAAACAGAATTGAAATGTACAGAACAGAGTTTGAATGAAAACAACGGAATTAGAATGTACAGAATAGAGTTTGAATGAAAACAACAGAATTTGAATGTACAGAATAGAGTTTGAATGAAAACAACGGAATTAGAATGTACAGAACAGAGTTTGAATGAAAACAACGGAATTAGAATGTACAGAACAGAGTTTGAATGTAAACAACAGAATTTGAATGTACAGAATAGAGTTTGAATGAAAACAACGGAATTAGAATGTACAGAACAGAGTTTGAATGAAAACAACGGAATTAGAATGTACAGAACAGAGTTTGAATGAAAACAAGGGAATTAGAATATACAGAACAGAGTTTGAATGAAAACAATGGAATTAGAATAAAAAAAACTGAATTGAAATGTACAGAACAGAGTTTGAATGACAACAACGGAATTAGAATGTATTAATAGTCCATTGTTTTCATTCAAATTCCATTGTTTTGATTCAAATTCAGTTCAATGGAAAAACAATGGAATTTGAATCAAAACAACAGAATTAGAATGAACAGAACTGAATTTGAATCAAAACAATGGAATTTGAATGAAAACAACAGAATTAGAATGTACAGAACAGAGTTTGAATTAAAACAAGGGAAATAGAACATACAGAACAGAGTTTGAATGAAAAAAAACGGAATTAGAATGTACAGAACAGACTTTGAATGAAAACAAGGGAATTAGAATATACAGAACAGAGTTTGAATGAAAACAACGGAATTAGAATGTACAGAACAGACTTTGAATGAAAACAACAGAATTAGAATATACAGAAAAGAGTTTGAATGAAAAACGGAAGTAGAATGTACAAAACAGAGTTTGAATAAAAACAATGGAATTTGAATCAAAACAACAGAATAGAAATGTACAGAACAGAGTTTGAATGAAAACAATGGAATTAGAATGTACAGAACAGACTTTGAATGAAAACAACAGAATTAGAATATACAGAACAGAGTTTGAATGAAAAACGGAAGTAGAATGTACAAAACAGAGTTTGAATAAAAACAATGGAATTTGAATCAAAACAACAGAATAGAAATGTACAGAACAGAGTTTGAATGAAAAAAACGGAATAAGAATGTACAAAACAGAGTTTGAATGAAAACAATGGAATTAGAATGTACAGAACAGACTTTGAATGAAAACAACAGAATTAGAATATACAGAACAGAGTTTGAATGAAAAAAACGGAATTAGAATGTACAAAACAGAGTTTGAATAAAAACAATGGAATTTGAATCAAAACAACAGAATAGAAATGTACAGAACAGAGTTTGAATGAAAAAAACGGAATAAGAATGTACAAAACAGAGTTTGAATGAAAACAATGGAATTAGAATGTACAGAACAGAGTTTGAATGAAAAAAACAGAATTAGAATGTACAGAACAGAGTTTGAATGAAAACAACAGAACTGGAATATAGAGAACAGGGTTTGAATGAAAAACTGAAGTAGAATGTACAAAACAGAGTTTGAATAAAAACAATGGAATTTGAATCAAAACAACAGAATAGAAATGTACAGAACAGAGTTTGAATGAAAAAAACGGAATTAGAATGTACAGAATAGAGTTTGAATGAAAAAAACAGAATTAGAATGTACAGAACAGAGTTTGAATGAAAACAATGGAATTTGAATAAAAAAAACTGAATTGAAATGTACAGAATAGAGTTTGAATGACAACAACGGAATTAGAATGTATTAATAGTCCATTGTTTTCATTCTAATTCTGTTGTTTTCATTCAAATTCCATTGTTTTGATTCAAATTCAGTTCAATGGAAAAACAATGGAATTTGAATCAAAACAACAGAATTAGAATGAACAGAACTGAATTTGAATCAAAACAATGGAATTTGAATGAAAACAACAGAATTAGAATGTACAGAACAGAGTTTGAATTAAAACAAGGGAAATAGAACATACAGAACAGAGTTTGAATGAAAAAAAAACGGAATTAGAATGTACAGAACAGAGTTTGAATGAAAACAACGGAATTAGAATGTACAGAACAGAGTTTGAATGAAAACAAGGGAATTAGAATATACAGAACAGAGTTTGAATGAAAACAACGGAATTAGAATGTACAGAACAGAGTTTGAATGAAAACAAGGGAATTAGAATGTACAGAACAGACTTTGAATGAAAACAACAGAATTAGAATATACAGAAAAGAGTTTGAATGAAAAACGGAAGTAGAATGTACAAAACAGAGTTTGAATAAAAACAATGGAATTTGAATCAAAACAACAGAATAGAAATGTACAGAACAGAGTTTGAATGAAAACAATGGAATTAGAATGTACAGAACAGACTTTGAATGAAAACAACAGAATTAGAATATACAGAACAGAGTTTGAATGAAAAACGGAAGTAGAATGTACAAAACAGAGTTTGAATAAAAACAATGGAATTTGAATCAAAACAACAGAATAGAAATGTACAGAACAGAGTTTGAATGAAAAAAACGGAATAAGAATGTACAAAACAGAGTTTGAATGAAAACAATGGAATTAGAATGTACAGAACAGAGTTTGAATGAAAAAAACAGAATTAGAATGTACAGAACAGAGTTTGAATGAAAACAATGGAATTAGAATAAAAAAAACTGAATTGAAATGTACAGAACAATGTTTGAATAACAACAACGGAATTAGAATGTATTAATAGTCCATTGTTTTCATTCTAATTCTGTTGTTTTCATTCAAATTCCATTGTTTTGATTCAAATTCAGTTCAATGGAAAAACAATGGAATTTGAATCAAAACAACAGAATTAGAATGAACAGAACTGAATTTGAATCAAAACAATGGAATTTGAACGAAAACAACGGAATTAGAATGTACAGAACAGAATTTGAATGAAAACAACGGAATTAGAATGTACAGAATAGAGTTTGAATGAAAACAACGGAATTAGAATGTACAGAACAGACTTTGAATGAAAACAACAGAACTGGAATATAGAGAACAGGGTTTGAATGAAAAACTGAAGTAGAATGTACAAAACAGAGTTTGAATAAAAACAATGGAATTTGAATCAAAACAACAGAATAGAAATGTACAGAACAGAGTTTGAATGAAAAAAACGGAATTAGAATGTACAGAACAGAGTTTGAATGAAAAAAACAGAATTAGAATGTACAGAACAGAGTTTGAATGAAAACAATGGAATTTGAATAAAAAAAACTGAATTGAAATGTACAGAATAGAGTTTGAATGACAACAACGGAATTAGAATGTATTAATAGTCCATTGTTTTCATTCTAATTCTGTTGTTTTCATTCAAATTCCATTGTTTTGATTCAAATTCAGTTCAATGGAAAAACAATGGAATTTGAATCAAAACAACAGAATTAGAATGAACAGAACTGAATTTGAATCAAAACAATGGAATTTGAATGAAAACAACAGAATTTGAATGTACAGAATAGAGTTTGAATGAAAACAACGGAATTAGAATGTACAGAACAGAGTTTGAATGAAAACAACGGAATTAGAATGTACAGAACAGAGTTTGAATGTAAACAACAGAATTTGAATGTACAGAATAGAGTTTGAATGAAAACAACGGAATTAGAATGTACAGAACAGAGTTTGAATGAAAACAACGGAATTAGAATGTACAGAACAGACTTTGAATGAGAACAACAGAATTAGAATATACAGAAAAGAGTTTGAATGACAAACGGAAGTAGAATGTACAAAACAGAGTTTGAATAAAAACAATGGAATTTGAATCAAAACAACAGAATAGAAATGTACAGAACAGAGTTTGAATGAAAACAACGGAATTAGAATGTACAGAACAGACTTTGAATGAAAACAACAGAATTAGAATATACAGAAAAGAGTTTGAATGAAAAACGGAAGTAGAATGTACAAAACAGAGTTTGAATAAAAACAATGGAATTTGAATCAAAACAACAGAATAGAAATGTACAGAACAGAGTTTGAATGAAAAAAACGGAATAAGAATGTACAGAACAGAGTTTGAATGAAAAAAACGGAATTAGAATGTACAGAACAGACTTTGAATGAAAACAATGGAATTAGAATATACAGAACAGAGTTTGAATGAAAAACTGAAGTAGAATGTACAAAACAGAGTTTGAATAAAAATAATGGAATTTGAATCAAAACAACAGAATAGAAATGTACAGAACAGAGTTTGAATGTAAACAACGGAATTAGAATGTACAAAACAGAGTTTGAATGAAAACAACGGAATTAGAATAAAAAAAAAACAGAATTGAAATGTACAGAACAGAGTTTGAATGAAAACAACGGAATTAGAATGTACAGAATAGAGTTTGAATGAAAACAACGGAATTAGAATGTACAGAACAGAGTTTGAATGAAAACAACGGAATTAGAATGTACAGAACAGACTTTGAATGAAAACAACAGAATTAGAATGTACAGAACAGAGTTTGAATGAAAACAATGGAATTAGAATAAAAAAAACTGAATTGAAATGTACAGAACAGAGTTTGAATAACAACAACGGAATTAGAATGTATTAATAGTCCATTGTTTTCATTCTAATTCTGTTGTTTTCATTCAAATTCCATTGTTTTCATTCAAATTCAGTTCAATGGAAAAACAATGGAATTTGAATCAAAACAACAGAATTAGAATGAACAGAACTGAATTTGAATCAAAACAATGGAATTTGAATGAAAACAACGGAATTAGAATGTACAGAACAGAATTTGAATGAAAACAACGGAATTAGAATGTACAGAATAGAGTTTGAATCAAAACAACGGAATTAGAATGTACAGAACAGACTTTGAATGAAAACAACAGAATTAGAATATAGAGAACAGAGTTTGAATGAAAAACTGAAGTAGAATGTACAAAACAGAGTTTGAATAAAAACAATGGAATTTGAATCAAAACAACAGAATAGAAATGTACAGAACAGAGTTTGAATGAAAAAAACGGAATTAGAATGTACAGAACAGAGTTTGAATGAAAAAAACAGAATTAGAATGTACAGAACAGAGTTTGAATGAAAACAATGGAATTAGAATAAAAAAAACTGAATTGAAATGTACAGAACAGAGTTTGAATGACAACAACGGAATTAGAATGTATTAATAGTCCATTGTTTTCATTCAAATTCCATTGTTTTGATTCAAATTCAGTTCAATGGAAAAACAATGGAATTTGAATCAAAACAACAGAATTAGAATGAACAGAACTGAATTTGAATCAAAACAATGGAATTTGAATGAAAACAACAGAATTAGAATGTACAGAACAGAGTTTTAATTAAAACAAGGGAAATAGAACATACAGAACAGAGTTTGAATGAAAAAAAACGGAATTAGAATGTACAGAACAGAGTTTGAATGAAAACAACGGAATTAGAATGTACAGAACAGACTTTGAATGAAAACAACAGAATTAGAATATACAGAAAAGAGTTTGAATGAAAAACGGAAGTAGAATGTACAAAACAGAGTTTGAATAAAAACAATGGAATTTGAATCAAAACAACAGAATAGAAATGTACAGAACAGAGTTTGAATGAAAACAATGGAATTAGAATGTACAGAACAGACTTTGAATGAAAACAACAGAATTAGAATATACAGAACAGAGTTTGAATGAAAAACGGAAGTAGAATGTACAAAACAGAGTTTGAATAAAAACAATGGAATTTGAATCAAAACAACAGAATAGAAATGTACAGAACAGAGTTTGAATGAAAAAAACGGAATAAGAATGTACAAAACAGAGTTTGAATGAAAACAATGGAATTAGAATGTACAGAACAGAGTTTGAATGAAAAAAACGGAATTAGAATGTACAAAACAGAGTTTGAATGAAAACAACGGAATTAGAATAAAAAAAAAACAGAATTGAAATGTACAGAACAGAGTTTGAATGAAAACAACGGAATTAGAATGTACAGAACAGAGTTTGAATGTAAACAACAGAATTAGAATGTACAGAATAGAGTTTGAATGAAAACAACGGAATTAGAATGTACAGAACAGAGGTTGAATGAAAACAACGGAATTAGAATGTACAGAACAGACTTTGAATGAAAACAACAGAATTAGAATATAGAGAACAGAGTTTGAATGAAAAACGGAAGTAGAATGTACAAAACAGAGTTTCAATAAAAACAATGGAATTTGAATCAAAACAACAGAATAGAAATGTACAGAACAGAGTTTGAATGAAAAAAACGGAATTAGAATGTACAAAACAGAGTTTGAATGAAAACAACGGAATTAGAATAAAAAAAAACAGAATTGAAATGTACAGAACAGAGTTTGAATGAAAACAACGGAATTAGAATGTACAGAATAGAGTTTGAATGAAAACAACGGAATTAGAATGTACAGAACAGAGTTTGAATGAAAACAACGGAATTAGAATGTATAGAACAGAGTTTGAATGAAAACAATGGAATTAGAATAAAAAAAACTGAATTGAAATGTACAGAACAGAGTTTGAATAACAACAACGGAATTAGAATGTATTAATAGTCCATTGTTTTCATTCTAATTCTGTTGTTTTCATTCAAATTCCATTGTTTTGATTCAAATTCAGTTCAATGGAAAAACAATGGAATTTGAATCAAAACAACAGAATTAGAATGAACAGAACTGAATTTGAATCAAAACAATGGAATTTGAACGAAAACAACGGAATTAGAATGTACAGAACAGAATTTGAATGAAAACAACGGAATTAGAATGTACAGAATAGAGTTTGAATGAAAACAACGGAATTAGAATGTACAGAACAGACTTTGAATGAAAACAACAGAACTGGAATATAGAGAACAGGGTTTGAATGAAAAACTGAAGTAGAATGTACAAAACAGAGTTTGAATAAAAACAATGGAATTTGAATCAAAACAACAGAATAGAAATGTACAGAACAGAGTTTGAATGAAAAAAACGGAATTAGAATGTACAGAACAGAGTTTGAATGAAAAAAACAGAATTAGAATGTACAGAACAGAGTTTGAATGAAAACAATGGAATTTGAATAAAAAAAACTGAATTGAAATGTACAGAATAGAGTTTGAATGACAACAACGGAATTAGAATGTATTAATAGTCCATTGTTTTCATTCTAATTCTGTTGTTTTCATTCAAATTCCATTGTTTTCATTCAAATTCAGTTCAATGGAAAAACAATGGAATTTGAATCAAAACAACAGAATTAGAATGTACAGAACAGAGTTTGAATTAAAACAAGGGAAATAGAACATACAGAACAGAGTTTGAATGAAAAAAAACGGAATTAGAATGTACAGAACAGAGTTTGAATGAAAACAACAGAATTAGAATATACAGAAAAGAGTTTGAATGAAAAACGGAAGTAGAATGTACAAAACAGAGTTTGAATAAAAACAATGGAATTTGAATCAAAACAACAGAATTAGAATATACAGAACAGAGTTTGAATGAAAAACGGAAGTAGAATGTACAAAACAGAGTTTGAATAAAAACAATGGAATTTGAATCAAAACAACAGAATAGAAATGTACAGAACAGAGTTTGAATGAAAAAAACGGAATTAGAATGTACAAAACAGAGTTTGAATGAAAACAACGGAATTAGAATAAAAAAAAACAGAATTGAAATGTACAGAACAGAGTTTGAATGAAAACAACGGAATTAGAATGTACAGAATAGAGTTTGAATGAAAACAACAGAATTTGAATGTACAGAATAGAGTTTGAATGAAAACAACGGAATTAGAATGTACAGAACAGAGTTTGAATGAAAACAACGGAATTAGAATGTACAGAACAGAGTTTGAATGTAAACAACAGAATTTGAATGTACAGAATAGAGTTTGAATGAAAACAACGGAATTAGAATGTACAGAACAGAGTTTGAATGAAAACAACGGAATTAGAATGTACAGAACAGAGTTTGAATGAAAACAAGGGAATTAGAATATACAGAACAGAGTTTGAATGAAAACAATGGAATTAGAATGTACAGAACAGACTTTGAATGAAAACAACAGAATTAGAATATACAGAAAGGAGTTTGAATGAAAAACGGAAGTAGAATGTACAAAACAGAGTTTGAATAAAAACAATGGAATTTGAATCAAAACAACAGAATAGAAATGTACAGAACAGAGTTTGAATGAAAACAATGGAATTAGAATGTACAGAACAGACTTTGAATGAATACAACAGAATTAGAATATACAGAACAGAGTTTGAATGAAAAACGGAAGTAGAATGTACAAAACAGAGTTTGAATAAAAACAATGGAATTTGAATCAAAACAACAGAATAGAAATGTACAGAACAGAGTTTGAATGAAAAAAACGGAATTAGAATGTACAGAACAGAGTTTGAATGTAAACAACAGAATTTGAATATACAGAATAGAGTTTGAATGAAAACAACGGAATTAGAATGTACAGAACAGACTTTGAATGAAAACAACGGAATTAGAATGTAGAGAACAGAATTTGAATGAAAACAACAGAATTAGAATATACAGAAAAGAGTTTGAATGAAAAACGGAAGTAGAATGTATTAATAGTCCATTGTTTTCATTCAAATTCCATTGTTTTGATTCAAATTCAGTTCAATGGAAAAACAATGGAATTTGAATCAAAACAACAGAATTAGAATGAACAGAACTGAATTTGAATCAAAACAATGGAATTTGAATGAAAACAAAAGAATTAGAATGTACAGAACAGAGTTTGAATTAAAACAAGGGAAATAGAACATACAGAACAGAGTTTGAATGAAAAAAAACGGAATTAGAATGTACAGAACAGAGTTTGAATGAAAACAACGGAATTAGAATGTACAGAACAGAGTTTGAATGAAAACAAGGGAATTAGAATATACAGAACAGAGTTTGAATGAAAACAACGGAATTAGAATGTACAGAACAGACTTTGAATGAAAACAACGGAATTAGAATGTAGAGAACAGAATTTGAAAGAAAACAATGGAATTTGAATCAAAACAACAGAATTGAAATGTATAGAACAGAGTTTGAATGAAAAAAACGGAATTAGAATGAGAACAAGAGAATTTGAATGTACAGAATAGAGTTTGAATGAAAACAACGGAATTAGAATGTACAGAACAGAGTTTGAATAAAAACAATGGAATTTGAATCAAAACAACAGAATAGAAATGTACAGAACAGAGTTTGAATGAAAAAAACGGAATAAGAATGTACAAAACAGAGTTTCAATGAAAACAATGGAATTAGAATGTACAGAACAGACTTTGAATGAAAACAACAGAATTAGAATATACAGAACAGAGTTTGAATGAAAAAAACAGAATTAGAATGTACAAAACAGAGTTTGAATGAAAACAACGGAATTAGAATAAAAAAAAAACAGAATTGAAATGTACAGAACAGAGTTTGAATGAAAACAACGGAATTAGAATGTACAGAACAGAGTTTGAATGAAAAACGGAAGTAGAATGTACAAAACAGAGTTTGAATAAAAACAATGGAATTTGAATCAAAACAACAGAATAGAAATGTACAGAACAGAGTTTGAATGAAAAAAACGGAATAAGAATGTACAAAACAGAGTTTCAATGAAAACAATGGAATTAGAATGTACAGAACAGACTTTGAATGAAAACAACAGAATTAGAATATACAGAACAGAGTTTGAATGAAAAAAACGGAATTAGAATGTACAAAACAGAGTTTGAATGAAAACAACGGAATTAGAATAAAAAAAAAACAGAATTGAAATGTACAGAACAGAGTTTGAATGAAAACAACGGAATTAGAATGTACAGAACAGAGTTTGAATGTAAACAACAGAATTTGAATGTACAGAATAGAGTTTGAATGAAAACAACGGAATTAGAATGTACAGAACAGAGTTTGAATGAAAACAACGGAATTAGAATGTACAGAACAGACTTTGAATGAAAACAACAGAATTAGAATATACAGAAAAGAGTTTGAATGAAAAACGGAAGTAGAATGTACAAAACAGAGTTTCAATAAAAACAATGGAATTTGAATCAAAACAACAGAATAGAAATGTACAGAACAGAGTTTGAATGAAAAAAACGGAATTAGAATGTACAAAACAGAGTTTGAATGAAAACAACGGAATTAGAATAAAAAAAAAACAGAATTGAAATGTACAGAACAGAGTTTGAATGAAAACAACGGAATTAGAATGTACAGAATAGAGTTTGAATGAAAACAACGGAATTAGAATGTACAGAACAGAGTTTGAATGAAAACAACGGAATTAGAATGTACAGAACAGACTTTGAATGAAAACAACAGAATTAGAATGTACAGAACAGAGTTTGAATGAAAACAATGGAATTAGAATAAAAAAAACTGAATTGAAATGTACAGAACAGAGCTTGAATAACAACAACGGAATTAGAATGTATTAATAGTCCATTGTTTTCATTCTAATTCTGTTGTTTTCATTCAAATTCCATTGTTTTGATTCAAATTCAGTTCAATGGAAAAACAATGGAATTTGAATCAAAACAACAGAATTAGAATGAACAGAACTGAATTTGAATCAAAACAATGGAATTTGAATGAAAACAACGGAATTAGAATGTACAGAACAGAATTTGAATGAAAACAACGGAATTAGAATGTACAGAATAGAGTTTGAATCAAAACAACGGAATTAGAATGTACAGAACAGACTTTGAATGAAAACAACAGAATTAGAATATAGAGAACAGAGTTTGAATGAAAAACTGAAGTAGAATGTACAAAACAGAGTTTGAATAAAAACAATGGAATTTGAATCAAAACAACAGAATAGAAATGTACAGAACAGAGTTTGAATGAAAAAAACCGAATTAGAATGTACAGAACAGAGTTTGAATGAAAAAAACAGAATTAGAATGTACAGAACAGAGTTTGAATGAAAACAATGGAATTAGAATAAAAAAAACTGAATTGAAATGTACAGAACAGAGTTTGAATGACAACAACGGAATTAGAATGTATTAATAGTCCATTGTTTTCATTCAAATTCCATTGTTTTGATTCAAATTCAGTTCAATGGAAAAACAATGGAATTTGAATCAAAACAACAGAATTAGAATGAACAGAACTGAATTTGAATCAAAACAATGGAATTTGAATGAAAACAACAGAATTAGAATGTACAGAACAGAGTTTTAATTAAAACAAGGGAAATAGAACATACAGAACAGAGTTTGAATGAAAAAAAACGGAATTAGAATGTACAGAACAGACTTTGAATGAAAACAACGGAATTAGAATGTACAGAACAGAGTTTGAATGAAAACAAGGGAATTAGAATATACAGAACAGAGTTTGAATGAAAACAACGGAATTAGAATGTACAGAACAGACTTTGAATGAAAACAACAGAATTAGAATATACAGAAAAGAGTTTGAATGAAAAACGGAAGTAGAATGTACAAAACAGAGTTTGAATAAAAACAATGGAATTTGAATCAAAACAACAGAATTAGAATATACAGAACAGAGTTTGAATGAAAAACGGAAGTAGAATGTACAAAACAGAGTTTGAATAAAAACAATGGAATTTGAATCAAAACAACAGAATAGAAATGTACAGAACAGAGTTTGAATGAAAAAAACGGAATTAGAATGTACAAAACAGAGTTTGAATGAAAACAACGGAATTAGAATAAAAAAAAACAGAATTGAAATGTACAGAACAGAGTTTGAATGAAAACAACGGAATTAGAATGTACAGAATAGAGTTTGAATGAAAACAACGGAATTAGAATGTACAGAACAGAGTTTGAATGAAAACAACGGAATTAGAATGTACAGAACAGAGTTTGAATGAAAACAAGGGAATTAGAATATACAGAACAGAGTTTGAATGAAAACAATGGAATTAGAATAAAAAAAACTGAATTGAAATGTACAGAACAGAGTTTGAATGACAACAACGGAATTAGAATGTATTAATAGTCCATTGTTTTCATTCAAATTCCATTGTTTTGATTCAAATTCAGTTCAATGGAAAAACAATGGAATTTGAATCAAAACAACAGAATTAGAATGAACAGAACTGAATTTGAATCAAAACAATGGAATTTGAATGAAAACAACAGAATTAGAATGTACAGAACAGAGTTTTAATTAAAACAAGGGAAATAGAACATACAGAACAGAGTTTGAATGAAAAAAAACGGAATTAGAATGTACAGAACAGAGTTTGAATGAAAACAACGGAATTAGAATGTACAGAACAGAGTTTGAATGAAAACAAGGGAATTAGAATATACAGAACAGAGTTTGAATAAAAACAACGGAATTAGAATGTACAGAACAGACTTTGAATGAAAACAACAGAATTAGAATATACAGAAAAGAGTTTGAATGAAAAACGGAAGTAGAATGTACAAAACAGAGTTTGAATAAAAACAATGGAATTTGAATCAAAACAACAGAATAGAAATGTACAGAACAGAGTTTGAATGAAAACAATGGAATTAGAATGTACAGAACAGACTTTGAATGAAAACAACAGAATTAGAATATACAGAACAGAGTTTGAATGAAAAACGGAAGTAGAATGTACAAAACAGAGTTTGAATAAAAACAATGGAATTTGAATCAAAACAACAGAATAGAAATGTACAGAACAGAGTTTGAATGAAAAAAACGGAATAAGAATGTACAAAACAGAGTTTGAATGAAAACAATGGAATTAGAATGTACAGAACAGACTTTGAATGAAAACAACGGAATTAGAATAAAAAAACAAACAGAATTGAAATGTACAGAACAGAGTTTGAATGAAAACAACGGAATTAGAATGTACAGAATAGAGTTTGAATGAAAACAACGGAATTAGAATGTACAGAACAGACTTTGAATGAGAACAACAGAATTAGAATATACAGAAAAGAGTTTGAATGACAAACGGAAGTAGAATGTACAGAACAGAGTTTGAATGAAAACAACGGAATTAGAATGTACAGAACAGACTTTGAATGAAAACAACAGAATTAGAATATACAGAAAAGAGTTTGAATGAAAAACGGAAGTAGAATGTACAAAACAGAGTTTGAATAAAAACAATGGAATTTGAATCAAAACAACAGAATAGAAATGTACAGAACAGAGTTTGAATGAAAAAAACGGAATTAGAATGTACAGAACAGAGTTTGAATGACAACAACGGAATTAGAATGTATTAATAGTCCATTGTTTTCATTCAAATTCCATTGTTTTGATTCAAATTCAGTTCAATGGAAAAACAATGGAATTTGAATCAAAACAACAGAATTAGAATGAACAGAACTGAATTTGAATCAAAACAATGGAATTTGAATGAAAACAAAAGAATTAGAATGTACAGAACAGAGTTTGAATTAAAACAAGGGAAATAGAACATACAGAACAGAGTTTGAATGAAAAAAAACGGAATTAGAATGTACAGAACAGAGTTTGAATGAAAACAAGGGAATTAGAATATACAGAACAGAGTTTGAATGAAAACAACGGAATTAGAATGTACAGAACAGACTTTGAATGAAAACAACAGAATTAGAATATACAGAAAAGAGTTTGAATGAAAAACGGAAGTAGAATGTACAAAACAGAGTTTGAATAAAAACAATGGAATTTGAATCAAAACAACAGAATAGAAATGTACAGAACAGAGTTTGAATGAAAACAACGGAATTAGAATAAAAAAAAACAGAATTGAAATATACAGAACAGAGTTTGAATGAAAACAACGGAATTAGAATGTACAGAATAGAGTTTGAATGAAAACAACGGAATTAGAATGTACAGAACAGAGTTTGAATGAAAACAACGGAATTAGAATGTACAGAACAGACTTTGAATGAAAACAACAGAATTAGAATATACAGAACAGAGTTTGAATGAAAAACGGAAGTAGAATGTACAAAACAGAGTTTGAATAAAAACAATGGAATTTGAATCAAAACAACAGAATAGAAATGTACAGAACAGAGTTTGAATGAAAAAAACGGAATTAGAATGTACAGAACAGAGTTTGAATGACAACAACGGAATTAGAATGTATTAATAGTCCATTGATTTCATTCAAATTCCATTGTTTTGATTCAAATTCAGTTCAATGGAAAAACAATGGAATTTGAATCAAAACAACAGAATTAGAATGAACAGAACTGAATTTGAATCAAAACAATGGAATTTGAATGAAAACAACGGAATTAGAATGTACAGAACAGAGTTTGAATGAAAACAAGGGAATTAGAACATACAGAACAGAGTTTGAATGAAAAAAAACGGAATTAGAATGTACAGAACAGACTTTGAATGAAAACAACGGAATTAGAATGTACAGAACAGAGTTTGAATGAAAACAAGGGAATTAGAATGTACAGAACAGAGTTTGAATGAAAACAACAGAATCAGAATGAACAGAACTGAATTTGAATCAAAACAATGGAATTTGAACGAAAACCACAGAATTAGAATGTAGAGAACAGAGTTTGAATGAAAACAACGGAATTAGAATGTACAGAACAGAATTTGAATGAAAACAAGAGAATTAGAATGTACAGAACCGACTTTAAATGAAAACAACGGAATTAAAATGTACAGAACAGAGTTTGAATGATATCAAAGGAATTAGAATGTACAGAACAGAGTTTGAATGAAAACAACGGAAATAGAATGTACAGAACAGAGTTTGAATGAAAACAACGGAATTAGAATGTACAGAACAGAGTTTGAATGAAAACAACGGAATTAGAATGTACAGAACAGACTTTGAATGAAAACAACAGAATTAGAATATACAGAACAGAGTTTGAATGAAAAAAATGGAATTAGAATGAGAACAAGAGAATTAGAATGTACAGAACAGAGTTTGAATGAAAACAACGGAATTAGAATGTACAGAACAGAGTTTGAATGAAAACAACGGAATTAGAATGTACAGAACAGACTTTGAATGAAAACAACAGAATTAGAATATACAGAACAGAGTTTGAATGAAAAACGGAAGTAGAATGTACAAAACAGAGTTTGAATGAAAACAACGGAATTAGAATGTACAGAACAGAGTTTGAATGAAAACAACGGAATTAGAATGTACAGAACAAAGTTTGAATGAAAACAACGGAATTAGAATGTACAGAACAGACTTTGAATGAAAACAACAGAATTAGAATATACAGAAAAGAGTTTGAATGAAAAACGGAAGTAGAATGTACAAAACAGATTTTCAATAAAAACAATGGAATTTGAATCAAAACAACAGAATAGAAATGTACAGGTGCATTCCGGAACTCTGAACATTCTGGAACCTTGGTGCATTCCGGAACTCTGAACATTCCGGAACCTTTGTGCATTCCGGAACCTTGGTGCATTCCGGAACTCTGAACATTCCGGAATTCCGAACATTCCGAAACCTTGGTGCATTCAGGAACTCTGAACATTCCGGAATTCCGAACATTCCGGAACCTTGGTGCATTCCGGAACCTTGGTGCATTCCGGAATTCCGAACATTCCGGAACCTTGGTGCATTCCGGAATTCCGAACGTTCCGGAACCTTGGTGCATTCCGGAACTCTGAACATTCCGGAACTCTGAACATTCCGGAATTCCGAACATTCCGGAACCTTGGTGCATTCCGGAACCTTGGTGCATTCCGGAACCTTGGTGCATTCCGGAATTCTGAACATTCCGGAACCTTGGTGCATTCCGGAACTCTAAACATTCCGGAACTCTGAACATTCCGGAATTCCGAACATTCCGGAACCTTGGTGCATTCCGAAACCTTGGTGCATTCCGGAACCTTGGTGCATTCCGGAATTCTGAACATTCCGGAACCTTGGTGCATTCCGGAACTCTGAACATTCCGGAACCTTGGTGCATTCCGGAACTCTTAACATTCCGGAATTCCGAACATTCCGGAACCTTGGTGCATTCCGGAACTCTGAACATTCCGGAACTCTGAACATTCCGGAATTCCGAACATTCCGGAACCTTGGTGCATTCCGGAACCTTGGTGCATTCCGGAACTCTTAACATTCCGGAATTCCGAACGTTCCGGAACCTTGGTGCATTCCGGAACTCTGAACATTCCGGAACCTTGATGCATTCCGGAATTCTGAACATTCCGGAACCTTGGTGCATTCCGGAACTCTTAACATTCCGGAACCTTTGTGCATTCCGGAACCTTGGTGCATTCCGGAACTCTGAACATTCCGGAACTCTGAACATTCCGGAATTCTGAACATTCCGGAACCTTTGCGCATTCCGGAACCTTGGTGCATTCCGGAACCTTGGTGCATTCCGGAACTCTGAACATTCCGGAAACTTGGTACATTCCGGAATTCCGAACATTCCGGAACCTTGGTGCATTCCGGAACTCCAAACATTCCGGAACTCTGAACATTCCGGAATTCCGAACATTCCGGAACCTTGGTGCATTCCGGAACTCTGAACATTCCGGAACCTTGGTGCATTCTGGAACTCTGAACATTCCGGAATTCCGAATGTTCCGGAACCTTGGTGCATTCCGGAATTCCGAACATTCCGGAACCTTGGTGCATTCCGGAACCTTGGTGCATTCCGGAATTCTGAACATTCCGGAACCTTGGTGCATTCCGGAACTCTTAAGATTCCGGAACCTTTGTGCATTCCGGAACCTTGGTGCATTCCGGAACTCTGAACATTCCGGAACCTTGGTGCATTCCGGAATTCCGAACATTCCGGAACCTTGGTGCATTCCGGAACTCTGAACATTCCGGAAACTTGGTGCATTCTGGAACTCTGAACATTCCAGAATTCCAAACATTCCGGAACCTTGGTGCATTCCGGAACCTTGGTACATTCCGGAATTCTGAAAATTCCGGAACCTTGCTGCATTCCGGAACTCTGAATTCCGGAACCTTGGTGCATTCCGGAACTCTGAACATTCCCGAACCTTGGTGCATTCCGGAACTCTGGACATTCCGGAATTCCGAACATTCCGGAACCTTTGTGCATTCCGGAACTCTTAACATTCCGGAATTCCGAACATTCCGGAACCTTGGTGCATTCCGGAATTCCGAACATTCCGGAACCTTGGTGCATTCCGGAATTCCGAACGTTCCGGAACCTTGGTGCATTCCGGAACTCTGAACATTCCCGAACCTTGGTGCATTCCGGAACTCTGAACATTCCGGAATTCCGAACATTCCGGAACCTTGGTGCATTCCGGAACTCTGAACATTCCGGAACTCTGAACATTCCGGAACCTTTGTGCATTCCGGAACCTTGGTGCATTCCGGAACTCTGAACATTCCGGAATTCCGAACATTCCGGAATTCCGAACATTCCGGAACCTTGGTGCATTCTGGAACTCTGAACATTCCAGAATTCCAAACATTCCGGAACCTTGGTGCATTCCGGAACCTTGGTACATTCCGGAATTCTGAAAATTCCGGAACCTTGCTGCATTCCGGAACTCTGAATTCCGGAACCTTGGTGCATTCCGGAACTCTGAACATTCCCGAACCTTGGTGCATTCCGGAACTCTGGACATTCCGGAATTCCGAACATTCCGGAACCTTTGTGCATTCCGGAACTCTTAACATTCCGGAATTCCGAACATTCCGGAACCTTGGTGCATTCCGGAATTCCGAACATTCCGGAACCTTGGTGCATTCCGGAATTCCGAACGTTCCGGAACCTTGGTGCATTCCGGAACTCTGAACATTCCCGAACCTTGGTGCATTCCGGAACTCTGAACATTCCGGAATTCCGAACATTCCGGAACCTTGGTGCATTCCGGAACTCTGAACATTCCGGAACTCTGAACATTCCGGAACCTTTGTGCATTCCGGAACCTTGGTGCATTCCGGAACTCTGAACATTCCGGAATTCCGAACATTCCGGAATTCCGAACATTCCGGAACCTTGGTGCATTCCGGAACTCTGAACATTCCGGAATTCCGAACATTCCGGAACCTTGGTGCATTCCGGAACTCTGAACATTCCGGAATTCCGAACATTCCGGAACCTTGGTGCATTCCGGAACTCTGAACATTCCGGAATTCCGAACATTCCGGAACCTTGGTGCATTCCGGAACTCTGAACATAACGGAATTCCGAACATTCCGGAACCTTGGTGCATTCCGGAACTCTGAACATTCCGGAACTCTGAACATTCCGGAACCTTTGTGCATCCCGGAACCTTGGTGCATTCCGGAACTCTGAACATTCCGGAATTCCGAACATTCCGGAACCTTGGTGCATTCCGGAACTCTGAACATTCCGGAACCTTGGTGCATTCCGGAACCTTGGTGCATTCCGGAACTCTGAACATTCCGGAACTCTGAACATTCCGGAACCTTGGTACATTCCGGAATTCCGAACATTCCGGAATTCCGAACATTCCGGAACCTTGGTGCATTCCGGAACTCTGAACATTACGGAACCTTGGTGCATTCCGGAACTCTGAACATTCCGGAATTCCGAACATTCCGGAAACTTAGTGCATTCCGGAACTCTGAACATTCCGGAACTCTGAACATTCCGGAATTCCGAACATTCCAGAACCTTTGTGCATTCCGGAACTCTGAACATTCCGGAACCTTGGTGCATTCCGGAACTCTGAACATTCCGGAATTCTGAATTCCGGAACGTTGGTGCATTCCGGAACTCTTAACATTCCGGAACCTAGGTACATTTTGGAATTCCGAACATTCCGGAACCTTGGTGCATTCCGGAATTCCGAACATTCCGGAACCTTGGTGCATTCCGGAACTCTGAACATTCCGGAATTCCGAACATTCCGGAACCTTGGTGCATTCCGGAACTCTGAACATTCCGGAACCTTGGTACACTCCGGAATTCCGAACATTCCGGAACCTTGGTGCATTCCGGAACTCTGAACATTCCGGAACTCTGAACATTCTGGAATTCTGAAAATTCCGGAACCTTGCTGCATTCCGGAACTCTGAATTCCGGAACCTTGGTGCATTCCGGAACTCTGAACATTCCGGAATTCTGAATTCCGGAACGTTGGTGCAATCCGGAACTCTGAACATTCCGGAATCTTGGTGCATTCCAGAATTCCGAACATTCCGGAACCTTGGTGCATTCCGGAACTCTGAATATTCCGGAGTTCCGAACATTCCGGAACCTTGGTGCATTGCTGAACTCTGAAAATTCCGGAACCTTGCTGCATTCCGGAACTCTGAATTCCGGAACCTTGGTGCATTCCGGAACTCCAAACATTCCGGAACTCTGAATATTCCGGAATTCCGAACATTCCGGAACCTTGGTGCATTCCGGAACTCTGAACATTCCGGAACCTTGGTGCATTCCGGAACTCTGAACATTCCGGAACTCTGAACATTCCGGAATTCCGAACATTCCGGAACCTTGGTGCATTCCGGAACTCTGAACATTCCGGAACTCTGAACATTCCGGAACCTTTGTGCATTCCGGAATTCCGAACATTCCGGAACCTTTGTGCATTCCGGAATTCCGAACATTCCGGAACCTTGGTACATTCCGGAATTCCGAACATTCCGGAATTCCGAACATTCCGGAACCTTGGTGCATTCCGGAACTCTGAACATTCCGGAATTCCGAACATTCCGGAACCTTGGTGCATTCCGGAACTCTGAACATTCCGGAATTCCGAACATTCCGGAACCTTGGTGCATTCCGGAACTCTGAACATTCCGGAATTCCGAACATTCCGGAATTCCGAACATTCCGGAACCTTGGTGCATTCCGGAACTCTGAACATTCCGGAACCTTGGTGCATTCCGGAACCTTGGTGCATTCCGGAACTCTGAACATTCCGGAACTCTGAACATTCCGGAACCTTGGTACATTCCGGAATTCCGAACATTCCGGAATTCCGAACATTCCGGAACCTTGGTGCATTCCGGAACTCTGAACATTACGGAACCTTGGTGCATTCCGGAACTCTGAACATTCCGGAATTCCGAACATTCCGGAAACTTAGTGCATTCCGGAACTCTGAACATTCCGGAACTCTGAACATTCCGGAATTCCGAACATTCCAGAACCTTTGTGCATTCCGGAACTCTGAACATTCCGGAACCTTGGTGCATTCCGGAACTCTGAACATTCCGGAATTCTGAATTCCGGAACGTTGGTGCATTCCGGAACTCTTAACATTCCGGAACCTAGGTACATTTTGGAATTCCGAACATTCCGGAACCTTGGTGCATTCCGGAATTCCGAACATTCCGGAACCTTGGTGCATTCCGGAACTCTGAACATTCCGGAATTCCGAACATTCCGGAACCTTGGTGCATTCCGGAACTCTGAACATTCCGGAACCTTGGTACACTCCGGAATTCCGAACATTCCGGAACCTTGGTGCATTCCGGAACTCTGAACATTCCGGAACTCTGAACATTCTGGAATTCTGAAAATTCCGGAACCTTGCTGCATTCCGGAACTCTGAATTCCGGAACCTTGGTGCATTCCGGAACTCTGAACATTCCGGAATTCTGAATTCCGGAACGTTGGTGCAATCCGGAACTCTGAACATTCCGGAATCTTGGTGCATTCCAGAATTCCGAACATTCCGGAACCTTGGTGCATTCCGGAACTCTGAATATTCCGGAGTTCCGAACATTCCGGAACCTTGGTGCATTGCTGAACTCTGAAAATTCCGGAACCTTGCTGCATTCCGGAACTCTGAATTCCGGAACCTTGGTGCATTCCGGAACTCCAAACATTCCGGAACTCTGAATATTCCGGAATTCCGAACATTCCGGAACCTTGGTGCATTCCGGAACTCTGAACATTCCGGAACCTTGGTGCATTCCGGAACTCTGAACATTCCGGAACTCTGAACATTCCGGAATTCCGAACATTCCGGAACCTTGGTGCATTCCGGAACTCTGAACATTCCGGAACTCTGAACATTCCGGAACCTTTGTGCATTCCGGAATTCCGAACATTCCGGAACCTTTGTGCATTCCGGAATTCCGAACATTCCGGAACCTTGGTACATTCCGGAATTCCGAACATTCCGGAATTCCGAACATTCCGGAACCTTTGTGCATTCCGGAACCTTGATGCATTCCGGAACTCTGAACATTCCGGAATTCCGAACATTCCGGAACCTTGGTGCATTCCGGAACTCTGAACATTCCGGAACCTTGGTACATTCCGGAATTCCGAACATTCCGGAATTCCGAACATTCCGGAATTCCGAACATTCCGGAACCTTTGTGCATTCCGGAACCTTGGTGCATTCCGGAACTCTGAACATTCCGGAACTCTGAACATTCCGGAATTCCGAACATTCCGGAACCTTGGTTCATTTCGGAACTCTGAACATTCCGGAATTCCGAACATTCCGGAACCTTGGTGCATTCCGGAACTCTGAACATTCCGGAACTCTGAACATTCCGCAACCTTTGTGCATTCCGGAACTCCGAACATTCCGGAACCTTGGTACATTCCGGAATTCCGAACATTCCGGAATTCCGAACATTCCGGAACCTTTGTGCATTCCGGAACCTTGGTGCATTCCGGAACTCTGAACATTCCGGAATTCCGAACATTCCGGAACCTTTGTGCATTCCGGAACCTTGGTGCATTCCGGAACTCTGAACATTCCGGAACCTTGGTGCATTCCGGAACTCTGAACATTCCGGAACTCTGAACATTCCGGAATTCCGAACATTCCGGAACCTTGGTGCATTCCGGAACTCTGAACATTCCGGAACTCTGAACATTCTGGAACCTTTGTGCATTCCGGAATTCCGAACATTCCGGAATTCCGAACATTCCCGAACCTTTGTGCATTCCGGAATTCCGAACATTCCGGAACCTTGGTACATTCCGGAACCTTGATGCATTCCGGAACTCTGAACATTCCGGAATTCCGAACATTCCGGAATTCCGAACATTCCGGAACCTTGGTGCATTCCGGAACCTTGATGCATTCCGGAACTCTGAACATTCCGGAATTCCGAACATTCCGGAATTCCGAACATTCCGGAACCTTGGTGCATTCCGGAACTCTGAACATTCCGGAATTCCGAACATTCCGGAACCTTGGTGCATTCCGGAACTCTGACCATTCCGGAACTCTGAACATTCCGGAATTCCGAACATTCCGGAACCTTGGTGCATTCCGGAACTCTGAACATTCCGGAACTCTGAACATTCCGGAACTCTGAACATTCCGGAACCTTTGTGCATTCCGGAACCTTGGTGCATTCCGGAACTCTGAACATTCCGCAACCTTTGTGCATTCCGGAACTCCGAACATTCCGGAACCTTGGTACATTCCGGAATTCCGAACATTCCGGAATTCCGAACATTCCGGAACCTTTGTGCATTCCGGAACCTTGGTGCATTCCGGAACTCTGAACATTCAGGAATTCCGAACATTCCGGAACCTTGGTGCATTCCGGAACTCTGAATTCCGGAACCTTGGTGCAATCCGGAACTCTGAACATTCCGGAACATTGGTGCATTCCGGAACTCTGAACATTCCGGAATTCTGAACATTCCGGAACCTTGGTGCATTCCGGAACTCTTAACATTCCGGAACCTTGGTGCATTCCGTAACTCTGAACATTCCGGAATTCTGAACATTCCGGAACCTTGGTACATTCCGGAACCTTGATGCATTCCGGAACTCTGAACATTCCGGAATTCCGAACATTCCGGAATTCCGAACATTCCGGAACCTTGGTGCATTCCGGAACCTTGATGCATTCCGGAACTCTGAACATTCCGGAATTCCGAACATTCCGGAATTCCGAACATTCCGGAACCTTGGTGCATTCCGGAACTCTGAACATTCCGGAATTCCGAACATTCCGGAACCTTGGTGCATTCCGGAACTCTGACCATTCCGGAACTCTGAACATTCCGGAATTCCGAACATTCCGGAACCTTGGTGCATTCCGGAACTCTGAACATTCCGGAACTCTGAACATTCCGGAACTCTGAACATTCCGGAACCTTTGTGCATTCCGGAACCTTGGTGCATTCCGGAACTCTGAACATTCCGCAACCTTTGTGCATTCCGGAACTCCGAACATTCCGGAACCTTGGTACATTCCGGAATTCCGAACATTCCGGAATTCCGAACATTCCGGAACCTTTGTGCATTCCGGAACCTTGGTGCATTCCGGAACTCTGAACATTCAGGAATTCCGAACATTCCGGAACCTTGGTGCATTCCGGAACTCTGAATTCCGGAACCTTGGTGCAATCCGGAACTCTGAACATTCCGGAACATTGGTGCATTCCGGAACTCTGAACATTCCGGAATTCTGAACATTCCGGAACCTTGGTGCATTCCGGAACTCTTAACATTCCGGAACCTTGGTGCATTCCGTAACTCTGAACATTCCGGAATTCTGAACATTCCGGAACCTTGGTGCATTCCGGAACTCTTAACATTCCGGAACCTTGGTGCATTCCGGAACTCTGAACATTCCGGAATTCCGAACATTCCGGAACCTTGGTACATTCCGGAATTCCGAACATTCCGGAACCTTGGTGCATTCCGAAACCTTGGTGCATTCCGGAACTCTGAACATTCCGGAACCTTGGTGCATTCCGGAACTCTGAACATTCCGGAATTCCGAACATTCCGGAACCTTGGTGCATTCCGGAACTCTGAACATTCCGGAACCTTGGTGCATTCCGGAACTCTGAACATTCCGGAACCTTGGTGCATTCCGGAACTCTGAACATTCCGGAACTCTGAACATTCCGGAATTCCGAACATTCCGGAACCTTTGTGCATTCCGGAACTCTGAACATTCCGGAATTCCGAACATTCCGGAACCTTGGTGCATTCCGGAACTCTGAACATTCCGGAACCTTGGTACATTCCGGAATTCCGAACATTCCGGAACCTTGGTGCATTCCGGAACTCTGAACATTCCGGAACTCTGAACATTCCGGAATTCTGAAAATTCCGGAACTCTGAACATTCCGGAATTCCGAACATTCCGGAACCTTGGTGCATTCCGGAACTCTGAACATTCCGGAATTCCGAACATTCCGGAACCTTGGTGCATTCCGGAACTCTGAACATTCCGGAACCTTGGTGCATTCCGGAACTCTGAACATTCCGGAACTCTGAACATTCCGGAACCTTGGTGCATTCCGGAACTCTGAACATTCCGGAACCTTGGTGCATTCCGGAACTCTGAACATTCCGGAATTCCGAACATTCCGGAACCTTGGTGCATTCCGGAATTCCGAACATTCCGGAATTCCGAACATTCCGGAACCTTGGTGCATTCCGGAACTCTGAACATTCCGGAATTCCGAACATTCCGGAACCTTGGTGCATTCCGGAACTCTGAACATTCCGGAACTCTGAACATTCCGGAACCTTTGTGCATCCCGGAACCTTGGTGCATTCCGGAACTCTGAACATTCCGGAATTCCGAACATTCCGGAACCTTGGTGCATTCCGGAACTCTGAACATTCCGGAACCTTTGTGCATTCCGGAACCTTGGTGCATTCCGGAACTCTGAACATTCTGGAACCTTGGTGCATTCCGGAACTCTTAACATTCCGGAACCTTGGTGCATTCCGGAACTCTGAACATTCCGGAACTCTGAACATTCCGGAATTCCGAACATTCCGGAACCTTTGTGCATTCCGGAACTCTGAATTCCGGAACCTTGGTGCAATCCGGAACTCTGAACATTCCGGAACCTTGGTGCATTCCGGAACTCTGAACATTCCGGAACCTTGGTGCATTCCGGAACTCTGAACATTCCGGAACTCTGAACATTCCGGAACTCTGAACATTCCGGAATTCCGAACATTCCGGAACCTTGGTGCATTCCGGAACTCTGAATTCCGGAACCTTGGTGCAATCCGGAACTCTGAACATTCCGGAACATTGGTGCATTCCGGAACTCTGAACATTCCGGAATTCTGAACATTCCGGAACCTTGGTGCATTCCGGAACTCTTAACATTCCGGAACCTTGGTGCATTCCGGAACTCTGAACATTCCGGAATTCCGAACATTCCGGAACCTTGGTACATTCCGGAATTCCGAACATTCCGGAACCTTGGTGCATTCCGGAACCTTGGTGCATTCCGGAACTCTGAACATTCCGGAACCTTGGTGCATTCCGGAACTCTGAACATTCCGGAATTCCGAACATTCCGGAACCTTGGTGCATTCCGGAACTCTGAACATTCCGGAACCTTGGTGCATTCCGGAACTCTGAACATTCCAGAACCTTGGTGCATTCCGGAACTCTGAACATTCCGGAACTCTGAACATTCCGGAATTCCGAACATTCCGGAACCTTTGTGCATTTCGGAACTCTGAACATTCCGGAATTCCGAACATTCCGGAACCTTGGTGCATTCCGGAACTCTGAACATTCCGGAACTCTGAACATTCCGGAATTCTGAAAATTCCGGAACCTTGGTACATTCCGGAATTCCGAACATTCCGGAACCTTGGTGCATTCCGGAACCTTGGTGCATTCCGGAACTCTGAACATTCCGGAACCTTTGTGCATTCCGGAACCTTGGTGCATTCCGGAACTCTGAACATTCCGGAACCTTGGTGCATTCCGGAACTCCAAACATTCCGGAACTCTGAACATTCCGGAATTCCGAACATTCCGGAACCTTGGTGCATTCCGGAACTCTGAACATTCCGGAACTCTGAACATTCCGGAACCTTGGTACATTCCGGAATTCCGAACATTCCGGAACCTTGGTGCATTCCGGAATTCCGAACATTCCGGAACCTTGGTGCATTCCGGAACTCTGAACATTCCGGAACCTTTGTGCATTCCGGAACCTTGGTGCATTCCGGAACTCTGAACATTCCGGAACCTTGGTGCATTCCGGAACTCCAAACATTCCGGAACTCTGAACATTCCGGAATTCCGAACATTCCGGAACCTTGGTGCATTCCGGAACTCTGAACATTCCGGAACTCTGAACATTCCGGAACCTTGGTACATTCCGGAATTCCGAACATTCCGGAACCTTGGTGCATTCCGGAATTCCGAACATTCCGGAACCTTGGTGCATTCCGGAACTCTGAACATTCCGGAACTCTGAACATTCCGGAACCTTTGTGCATTCCGGAACCTTGTTGCATTCCGGAACTCTGAACATTCTGGAACCTTGGTGCATTCCGGAACTCTTAACATTCCGGAACCTTGGTGCATTCCGGAACTCTGAACATTCCGGAACCTTGGTGCATTCCGGAACTCTGAACATTCCGGAACTCTGAACATTCCGGAACCTTGGTACATTCCGGAACTCTGAACATTCCGGAACTCTGAACATTCCGGAATTCCGAACATTCCAGAACCTTGGTGCATTCCGGAACTCTGAACATTCCGGAACCTTGGTGCATTCCGGAACTCTGAACATTCCGGAATTCTGAACATTCCAGAACCTTGGTGCATTCCGGAACTCTTAACATTCCGGAACCTTGGTGCATTCCGGAACTCTGAACATTCCGGAATTCCGAACATTCCGGAACCTTGGTGCATTGCGGAACTCTGAACATTCCGGAATTCCGAACATTCCGGAACCTTGGTGCATTCCGGAACTCTGAACATTCCGGAACTCTGAACATTCCGGAACCTTGGTACATTCCGGAATTCCGAACATTCCGGAACCTTGGTGCATTCCGGAATTCCGAACATTCCGGAACCTTGGTGCATTCCGGAACTCTGAACATTCCGGAACTCTGAACATTCCGGAACCTTTGTGCATTCCGGAACCTTGGTGCATTCCGGAACTCTGAACATTCTGGAACCTTGGTGCATTCCGGAACTCTTAACATTCCGGAACCTTGGTGCATTCCGGAACTCTGAACATTCCGGAACATGAACATTCCGGAATTCCGAACATTCCGGAACCTTTGTGCATTCCGGAACTCTGAATTCCGGAACCTTGGTGCAATCCGGAACTCTGAACATTCCGGAACCTTGGTGCATTCCGGAACTCTGAACATTCCGGAACCTTGGTGCATTCCGGAACTCTGAACATTCCGGAACTCTGAACATTCCGGAACTCTGAACATTCAGGAATTCCGAACATTCCGGAACCTTGGTGCATTCCGGAACTCTGAATTCCGGAACCTTGGTGCAATCCGGAACTCTGAACATTCCGGAACATTGGTGCATTCCGGAACTCTGAACATTCCGGAATTCTGAACATTCCGGAACCTTGGTGCATTCCGGAACTCTTAACATTCCGGAACCTTGGTGCATTCCGGAACTCTGAACATTCCGGAATTCTGAACATTCCGGAACCTTGGTGCATTCCGGAACTCTTAACATTCCGGAACCTTGGTGCATTCCGGAACTCTGAACATTCCGGAATTCCGAACATTCCGGAACCTTGGTACATTCCGGAATTCCGAACATTCCGGAACCTTGGTGCATTCCGAAACCTTGGTGCATTCCGGAACTCTGAACATTCCGGAACCTTGGTGCATTCCGGAACTCTGAACATTCCGGAATTCCGAACATTCCGGAACCTTGGTGCATTCCGGAACTCTGAACATTCCGGAACCTTGGTGCATTCCGGAACTCTGAACATTCCGGAACCTTGGTGCATTCCGGAACTCTGAACATTCCGGAACTCTGAACATTCCGGAATTCCGAACATTCCGGAACCTTGGTGCATTCCGGAACTCTTAACATTCCGGAACCTTGGTGCATTCCGGAACTCTGAACATTCCGGAATTCCGAACATTCCGGAACCTTGGTACATTCCGGAATTCCGAACATTCCGGAACCTTGGTGCATTCCGAAACCTTGGTGCATTCCGGAACTCTGAACATTCCGGAACCTTGGTGCATTCCGGAACTCTGAACATTCCGGAATTCCGAACATTCCGGAACCTTGGTGCATTCCGGAACTCTGAACATTCCGGAACCTTGGTGCATTCCGGAACTCTGAACATTCCGGAACCTTGGTGCATTCCGGAACTCTGAACATTCCGGAACTCTGAACATTCCGGAATTCCGAACATTCCGGAACCTTTGTGCATTCCGGAACTCTGAACATTCCGGAATTCCGAACATTCCGGAACCTTGGTGCATTCCGGAACTCTGAACATTCCGGAACCTTGGTACATTCCGGAATTCCGAACATTCCGGAACCTTGGTGCATTCCGGAACTCTGAACATTCCGGAACTCTGAACATTCCGGAACCTTGGTGCATTCCGGAACTCTGAACATTCCGGAATGCACCAAGGTTCGGGAATGTTCAGAGTTCCGGAATGTTCAGAGTTCCGGAATGCACCAAGGTTCCGGAATGCACCAAGGTTCCAGAATGTTCGGAATTCCGGAATGTACCAAGGTTCCGGAATGCACAAAGGTTCCGGAATGTTCAGAGTTCCGGAATGTTCAGAGTTCCGGAATGCACCAAGGTTCCGGAATGTTTGGAATTCCGGAATGTTCAGAGTTCCGGAATGTTTAGAGTTCCGGAATGCACCAAGGTTCCGGAATGCACCAATGTTCCGGAATGTTCGGAATTCCGGAATGTTCAGAGTTCCGGAATGTTCAGAGTTCCGGAATGCACCAAGGTTCCGGAATGTTTGGAATTCCGGAATGTTCAGAGTTCCGGAATGCACCAAGGTTCCGGAATGATAAGAGTTCCGGAATGCACCAAGATTCCGGAATGTTCAGAATTCCGGAATGCACCAAGGTTCCGGAATGCACCAAGGTTCCGGAATGCACCAAGGTTCCGGAATGTTCGGAATTCCGGAATGTTCAGAGTTCCGGAATGTTTAGAGTTCCGGAATGCACCAAGGTTCCGGAATGTTCAGAATTCTGGAATGCACCAAGGTTCCGGAATGTTCGGAATTCCGGAATGTTCAGAGTTCCGGAATGTTCGGAATTCCGGAATGCACCAAGGTTCCGGAATGCACCAAGGTTCCGGAATGTTCGGAATTCCGGAATGTTCAGAGTTCCGGAATGCACCAAGGTTCCGGAATGTACCAAGGTTCCGGAATGTTCAGAGTTCCGGAATGCACCAAGGTTCCGGAATGCACCAAGGTTCCGGAACGGTCGGAATTCCGGAATGCACCAAGGTTCCGGAATGTTCGGAATTCCGGAATGCACCAAGGTTCCGGAATGCACCAAGGTTCCGGAATGTTCGGAATTCCGTAATGTTCAGAGTTCCTGAATGCACCAAGGTTTCGGAATGTTCGGAATTCCGGAATGTACCAAGGTTCCGGAATGTTCAGAGTTCCGGAATGCACCAAGGTTCCGGAATGCACAAAGGTTCCGGAATGTTCAGAGTTCCGGAATGCACCAAGGTTCCGGAATGCACAAAGGTTCCGGAATGTTAAGAGTTCCGGAATGCACCAAGGTTCCGGAATGTTCAGAATTCCGGAATGCACCAAGGTTCCGGAATGTTCGGAGTTCCGGAATGCACCAAGGTTCCGGAATGTTCGGATTTCCGGAATGTTCAGAGTTCCGGAATATTTGGAGTTCCGGAATGCACAAAGGTTCCGGAATGTTCGGAATTCGGGAATGTTCGGAATTCCGGAATGTTCAGAGTTCCGGAATGTTTGGAGTTCCGGAATGCACCAAGGTTCCGGAATGTTCGGAATTCCAGAATGTACCAAGTTTCCGGAATGTTCAGAGTTCCGGACTGCACCAAGGTTCCGGAATGTTCAGAGTTCCGGAATGTTCAGAGTTCCGGAATGCACCAAGGTTCCGGAATGTTCGGAATTCCGGAATGTACCAAGGTTCCGGAATGTTCAGAGTTCCGGAATGCACCAAGGTTCCGGAATGCACCAAGGTTCCGGAATGTTCAGAGTTCCGGAATGCACCAAGGTTCCGGAATGTTCGGAATTCCGGAATGTTCAGAGTTCCGGAATGCACCAAGGTTCCGGAATGTTCGGAATTCCGGAATGTACCAAGGTTCCGGAATGTTCAGAGTTCCGGAATGCACAAAGGTTCCGGAATGCGCAAAGGTTCCGGAATGTTCAGAATTCCGGAATGTTCAGAGTTCCGGAATGTTCAGAGTTCCGGAATGCACCAAGTTTCCGGAATGTTCGGAATTCCGGAATGTACCAAGGTTCCGGAATGTTCGGAATTCCGGAATGTTAAGAGTTCCGGAATGCACAAAGGTTCCGGAATGTTCAGAGTTCCGGAATGCACCAAGGTTCCGGAATGTTCGGAATTCCGGAATGTCCAGAGTTCCGGAATGCACCAAGGTTCGGGAATGTTCAGAGTTCCGGAATGCACCAAGGTTCCGGAATTCAGAATTCCGGAATGCAGCAAGGTTCCGGAATTTTCAGAATTCCGGAATGTACCAAGGTTCCGGAATGCACCAAGGTTCCGGAATGTTTGGAATTCTGGAATGTTCAGAGTTCCAGAATGCACCAAGGTTCCGGAATGTTCGGAATTCCGGAATGCACCAATGATCCGGAACGTTCGGAATTCCGGAATGTTCAGAGTTCCAGAATGCACCAAGGTTCCGGAATGTTCAGAGTTCCGGAATGCACCAAGGTTCCGGAATGTTCGGATTACCGGAATGTTCAGAGTTCCGGAATATTTGGAGTTCCAGAATGCACAAAGGTTCCGTAATGTTCAGAGTTCCGGAATGCACCAAGGTTCCGGAATGCACCAAGGTTCCGGAATGTTCGGAATTTCGGAATGTCCAGAGTTCCGGAATGCACCAAGGTTCGGGAATGTTCAGAGTTCCGGAATGCACCAAGGTTCCGGAATGTTCAGAATTCCGGAATGCACCAAGGTTCCGGAATGTTCGGAATTCCGGAATTTTCAGAGTTCCGGAATGCACCAAGGTTCCGGAATGTTCGGAATTCCGGAATGTTCAGAGTTCCGGAATGTTTGGAGTTCCGGAATGCACCAAGGTTCCGGAATGTTCGGAATTCCGGAATGTACCAAGTTTCCGGAATGTTCAGAGTTCCGGAATGCACCAAGGTTCCGGAATGCACCAAGGTTCCGGAATGCGCAAAGGTTCCGGAATGTTCAGAATTCCGGAATGCACAAAGGTTCCGGAATGTTCAGAGTTACGGAATGCACCAAGGTTCCGGAATGCACAAAGGTTCCGGAATGTTCAGAGTTCCGGAATGTTCAGAGTTCCGGAATGCACCAAGGTTCCGGAATGTTCAGAGTTCCGGAATGCACCAAGGTTCCGGAACGTTCGGAATTCCGGAATGTTCAGAGTTCCAGAATGCACCAAGGTTCCGGAATGTTCGGATTTCCGGAATGTTCAGAGTTCCGGAATATTTGGAGTTCCGGAATGCACAAAGGTTCCGGAATGTTCAGAGTTCCGGAATGCACCAAGGTTCCGGAATGTTCGGAATTCCGGAATGTCCAGAGTTCCGGAATGCACCAAGGTTCGGGAATGTTCAGAGTTCCGGAATGCACCAAGGTTCCGGAACGTTCGGAATTCCGGAATGCACCAAGGTTCCGGAATGTTCGGAATTCCGGAATGCACCAAGGTTCCGGAATGTTCGGAATTCCGGAATGTTAAGAGTTCCGGAATGCACAAAGGTTCCGGAATGTTCGGAATTCCGGAATGTCCAGAGTTCCGGAATGCACCAAGGTTCGGGAATGTTCAGAGTTCCGGAATGCACCAAGGTTCCGGAATTCAGAGTTCCGGAATGCAGCAAGGTTCCGGAATTTTCAGAATTCCGGAATGTACCAAGGTTCCGGAATGCACCAAGGTTCCGGAATGTTTGGAATTCCGGAATGTTCAGAGTTCCGGAATGCACCAAGGTTCCGGAATGTTCGGAATTCCGGAATGTACCAAGGTTCCGGAATGTTCAGAGTTCCGGAATGCACCAAGGTTCCGGAATGCACAAAGGTTCCGGAATGTTCAGAGTTCCGGAATGCACCAAGGTTCCGGAATCTTAAGAGTTCCGGAATGCACCAAGGTTCCGGAATGTTCAGAATTCCGGAATGCACCAAGGTTCCGGAATGCACCAAGGTTCCGGAATGTTCGGAATTCCGGAATGCACCAAGGTTCCGGAACGTTCGGAATTCCGGAATGTTCAGAGTTCCAGAATGCACCAAGGTTCCGGAATGTTCAGAGTTCCGGAATGCACCAAGGTTCCGGAATGTTCGGAATTCCGGAATGTTCAGAGTTCCGGAATGTTTGGAGTTCCGGAATGCACCAAGGTTCCGGAATGTTCGGAATTCCGGAATGTACCAAGTTTCCGGAATGTTCAGAGTTCCGGAATGCACCAAGGTTCCGGAATGCACCAAGGTTCCGGAATGCGCAAAGGTTCCGGAATGTTCAGAATTCCGGAATGTTCAGAGTTCCGGAATGTTCAGAGTTCCGGAATGCACCAAGGTTCCGGAATGCACAAAGGTTCCGGAATGTTAAGAGTTCCGGAATGCACCAAGGTTCCGGAATGTTCAGAATTCCGGAATGCATCAAGGTTTTTTTTTGCATCAAGGAATGCATTCCGGAACCTTGGTGCATTCCGGAATTCCGAACATTCCGGAACCTTGGTACATTCCGGAATTCCGAACATTCCGGAATTCCGAACATTCCGGAACCTTTGTGCATTCCGGAACCTTGGTGCATTCCGGAACTCTGAACATTCCGGAATTCCGAACATTCCGGAATTCCGAACATTCCGGAACCTTGGTGCATTCCGGAACTCTGAACATTCCGGAACCTTGGTGCATTCCGGAACTCTGAACATTCCGGAATTCCGAACATTCCGGAACCTTGGTGCATTCCGGAACTCTGAACATTCCAGAACCTTGGTGCATTCCGGAACTCTGAACATTCTGGAACCTTGGTGCATTCCGGAACTCTGAACATTCCGGAATTCTGAACATTCCAGAACCTTGGTGCATTCCGGAATTCCGAACATTCCGGAACCTTGGTGCATTCCGGAACTCTGAACATTCCGGAACTCTGAACATTCTGGAACCTTGGTGCATTCCGGAACTCTGAACATTCCGGAATTCTGAACATTCCAGAACCTTGGTGCATTCCGGAACTCTTAACATTCCGGAACCTTGGTGCATTCCGGAACTCTGAACATTCCGGAATTCCGAACATTCCGGAACCTTGGTGCATTCCGGAACTCTGAACATTCCGGAATTCCGAACATTCCGGAACCTTGGTGCATTCCGGAACTCTGAACATTCCGGAACTCTGAACATTCCGGAACCTTGGTACATTCCGGAATTCCGAACATTCCGGAACCTTGGTGCATTCCGGAATTCCGAACATTCCGGAACCTTGGTGCATTCCGGAACTCTGAACATTCCGGAACTCTGAACATTCCGGAACCTTTGTGCATTCCGGAACCTTGTTGCATTCCGGAACTCTGAACATTCTGGAACCTTGGTGCATTCCGGAACTCTTAACATTCCGGAACCTTGGTGCATTCCGGAACTCTGAACATTCCGGAACCTTGGTGCATTCCGGAACTCTGAACATTCCGGAACTCTGAACATTCCGGAACCTTGGTACATTCCGGAACTCTGAACATTCCGGAACTCTGAACATTCCGGAATTCCGAACATTCCAGAACCTTGGTGCATTCCGGAACTCTGAACATTCCGGAACCTTGGTGCATTCCGGAACTCTGAACATTCCGGAATTCTGAACATTCCAGAACCTTGGTGCATTCCGGAACTCTTAACATTCCGGAACCTTGGTGCATTCCGGAACTCTGAACATTCCGGAATTCCGAACATTCCGGAACCTTGGTGCATTCCGGAACTCTGAACATTCCGGAATTCCGAACATTCCGGAACCTTGGTGCATTCCGGAACTCTGAACATTCCGGAACTCTGAACATTCCGGAACCTTGGTACATTCCGGAATTCCGAACATTCCGGAACCTTGGTGCATTCCGGAATTCCGAACATTCCGGAACCTTGGTGCATTCCGGAACTCTGAACATTCCGGAACTCTGAACATTCCGGAACCTTTGTGCATTCCGGAACCTTGGTGCATTCCGGAACTCTGAACATTCTGGAACCTTGGTGCATTCCGGAACTCTTAACATTCCGGAACCTTGGTGCATTCCGGAACTCTGAACATTCCGGAACTCTGAACATTCCGGAATTCCGAACATTCCGGAACCTTTGTGCATTCCGGAACTCTGAATTCCGGAACCTTGGTGCAATCCGGAACTCTGAACATTCCGGAACCTTGGTGCATTCCGGAACTCTGAACATTCCGGAACCTTGGTGCATTCCGGAACTCTGAACATTCCGGAACTCTGAACATTCCGGAACTCTGAACATTCCGGAATTCCGAACATTCCGGAACCTTGGTGCATTCCGGAACTCTGAATTCCGGAACCTTGGTGCAATCCGGAACTCTGAACATTCCGGAACATTGGTGCATTCCGGAACTCTGAACATTCCGGAATTCTGAACATTCCGGAACCTTGGTGCATTCCGGAACTCTTAACATTCCGGAACCTTGGTGCATTCCGGAACTCTGAACATTCCGGAATTCCGAACATTCCGGAACCTTGGTACATTCCGGAATTCCGAACATTCCGGAACCTTGGTGCATTCCGGAACCTTGGTGCATTCCGGAACTCTGAACATTCCGGAACCTTGGTGCATTCCGGAACTCTGAACATTCCGGAATTCCGAACATTCCGGAACCTTGGTGCATTCCGGAACTCTGAACATTCCGGAACCTTGGTGCATTCCGGAACTCTGAACATTCCAGAACCTTGGTGCATTCCGGAACTCTGAACATTCCGGAACTCTGAACATTCCGGAATTCCGAACATTCCGGAACCTTTGTGCATTTCGGAACTCTGAACATTCCGGAATTCCGAACATTCCGGAACCTTGGTGCATTCCGGAACTCTGAACATTCCGGAACCTTGGTACATTCCGGAATTCCGAACATTCCGGAACCTTGGTGCATTCCGGAACTCTGAACATTCCGGAACTCTGAACATTCCGGAATTCTGAAAATTCCGGAACCTTGGTACATTCCGGAATTCCGAACATTCCGGAACCTTGGTGCATTCCGGAACCTTGGTGCAATCCGGAACTCTGAACATTCCGGAACCTTGGTGCATTCCGGAACTCTGAACATTCCGGAACCTTGGTGCATTCCGGAACTCTGAACATTCCGGAACTCTGAACATTCCGGAATTCCGAACATTCCGGAACCTTGGTGCATTCCGGAACTCTGAATTCCGGAACCTTGGTGCAATCCGGAACTCTGAACATTCCGGAACATTGGTGCATTCCGGAACTCTGAACATTCCGGAATTCTGAACATTCCGGAACCTTGGTGCATTCCGGAACTCTTAACATTCCGGAACCTTGGTGCATTCCGGAACTCTGAACATTCCGGAACTCTGAACATTCCGGAATTCCGAACATTCCGGAACCTTGGTACATTCCGGAATTCCGAACATTCCGGAACCTTGGTGCATTCCGGAACCTTGGTGCATTCCGGAACTCTGAACATTCCGGAATTCCGAACATTCCGGAACCTTGGTGCATTCCGGAACTCTGAACATTCCGGAACTCTGAACATTCCGGAACCTTGGTACATTCCGGAATTCCGAACATTCCGGAACCTTGGTGCATTCCGGAATTCCGAACATTCCGGAACCTTGGTGCATTCCGGAACTCTGAACATTCCGGAACTCTGAACATTCCGGAACCTTTGTGCATTCCGGAACCTTGGTGCATTCCGGAACTCTGAACATTCTGGAACCTTGGTGCATTCCGGAACTCTTAACATTCCGGAACCTTGGTGCATTCCGGAACTCTGAACATTCCGGAACTCTGAACATTCCGGAATTCCGAACATTCCGGAACCTTTGTGCATTCCGGAACTCTGAATTCCGGAACCTTGGTGCAATCCGGAACTCTGAACATTCCGGAACCTTGGTGCATTCCGGAACTCTGAACATTCCGGAACCTTGGTGCATTCCGGAACTCTGAACATTCCGGAACTCTGAACATTCCGGAACTCTGAACATTCCGGAATTCCGAACATTCCGGAACCTTGGTGCATTCCGGAACTCTGAATTCCGGAACCTTGGTGCAATCCGGAACTCTGAACATTCCGGAACATTGGTGCATTCCGGAACTCTGAACATTCCGGAATTCTGAACATTCCGGAACCTTGGTGCATTCCGGAACTCTTAACATTCCGGAACCTTGGTGCATTCCGGAACTCTGAACATTCCGGAATTCCGAACATTCCGGAACCTTGGTACATTCCGGAATTCCGAACATTCCGGAACCTTGGTGCATTCCGGAACCTTGGTGCATTCCGGAACTCTGAACATTCCGGAACCTTGGTGCATTCCGGAACTCTGAACATTCCGGAATTCCGAACATTCCGGAACCTTGGTGCATTCCGGAACTCTGAACATTCCGGAACCTTGGTGCATTCCGGAACTCTGAACATTCCAGAACCTTGGTGCATTCCGGAACTCTGAACATTCCGGAACTCTGAACATTCCGGAATTCCGAACATTCCGGAACCTTTGTGCATTTCGGAACTCTGAACATTCCGGAATTCCGAACATTCCGGAACCTTGGTGCATTCCGGAACTCTGAACATTCCGGAACCTTGGTACATTCCGGAATTCCGAACATTCCGGAACCTTGGTGCATTCCGGAACTCTGAACATTCCGGAACTCTGAACATTCCGGAACCTTGGTGCATTCCGGAACTCTGAACATTCCGGAATTCCGAACATTCCGGAACCTTGGTGCATTCCGGAACTCTGAACATTCCGGAATTCCGAACATTCCGGAACCTTGGTGCATTCCGGAACTCTGAACATTCCGGAACTCTGAACATTCCGGAACCTTGGTACATTCCGGAATTCCGAACATTCCGGAACCTTGGTGCATTCCGGAATTCCGAACATTCCGGAACCTTGGTGCATTCCGGAACTCTGAACATTCCGGAACTCTGAACATTCCGGAACCTTTGTGCATTCCGGAACCTTGTTGCATTCCGGAACTCTGAACATTCTGGAACCTTGGTGCATTCCGGAACTCTTAACATTCCGGAACCTTGGTGCATTCCGGAACTCTGAACATTCCGGAACTCTGAACATTCCGGAACCTTGGTACATTCCGGAACTCTGAACATTCCGGAACTCTGAACATTCCGGAATTCCGAACATTCCAGAACCTTGGTGCATTCCGGAACTCTGAACATTCCGGAACCTTGGTGCATTCCGGAACTCTGAACATTCCGGAATTCTGAACATTCCAGAACCTTGGTGCATTCCGGAACTCTTAACATTCCGGAACCTTGGTGCATTCCGGAACTCTGAACATTCCGGAATTCCGAACATTCCGGAACCTTGGTGCATTCCGGAACTCTGAACATTCCGGAATTCCGAACATTCCGGAACCTTGGTGCATTCCGGAACTCTGAACATTCCGGAACTCTGAACATTCCGGAACCTTGGTACATTCCGGAATTCCGAACATTCCGGAACCTTGGTGCATTCCGGAATTCCGAACATTCCGGAACCTTGGTGCATTCCGGAACTCTGAACATTCCGGAACTCTGAACATTCCGGAACCTTTGTGCAATCCGGAACCTTGGTGCATTCCGGAACTCTGAACATTCTGGAACCTTGGTGCATTCCGGAACTCTTAACATTCCGGAACCTTGGTGCATTCCGGAACTCTGAACATTCCGGAACTCTGAACATTCCGGAATTCCGAACATTCCGGAACCTTTGTGCATTCCGGAACTCTGAATTCCGGAACCTTGGTGCAATCCGGAACTCTGAACATTCCGGAACCTTGGTGCATTCCGGAACTCTGAACATTCCGGAACCTTGGTGCATTCCGGAACTCTGAACATTCCGGAACTCTGAACATTCCGGAACTCTGAACATTCCGGAATTCCGAACATTCCGGAACCTTGGTGCATTCCGGAACTCTGAATTCCGGAACCTTGGTGCAATCCGGAACTCTGAACATTCCGGAACATTGGTGCATTCCGGAACTCTGAACATTCCGGAATTCTGAACATTCCGGAACCTTGGTGCATTCCGGAACTCTTAACATTCCGGAACCTTGGTGCATTCCGGAACTCTGAACATTCCGGAATTCCGAACATTCCGGAACCTTGGTACATTCCGGAATTCCGAACATTCCGGAACCTTGGTGCATTCCGGAACCTTGGTGCATTCCGGAACTCTGAACATTCCGGAACCTTGGTGCATTCCGGAACTCTGAACATTCCGGAATTCCGAACATTCCGGAACCTTGGTGCATTCCGGAACTCTGAACATTCCGGAACCTTGGTGCATTCCGGAACTCTGAACATTCCAGAACCTTGGTGCATTCCGGAACTCTGAACATTCCGGAACTCTGAACATTCCGGAATTCCGAACATTCCGGAACCTTTGTGCATTTCGGAACTCTGAACATTCCGGAATTCCGAACATTCCGGAACCTTGGTGCATTCCGGAACTCTGAACATTCCGGAACCTTGGTACATTCCGGAATTCCGAACATTCCGGAACCTTGGTGCATTCCGGAACTCTGAACATTCCGGAACTCTGAACATTCCGGAATTCTGAAAATTCCGGAACCTTGGTACATTCCGGAATTCCGAACATTCCGGAACCTTGGTGCATTCCGGAACCTTGGTGCAATCCGGAACTCTGAACATTCCGGAACCTTGGTGCATTCCGGAACTCTGAACATTCCGGAACCTTGGTGCATTCCGGAACTCTGAACATTCCGGAACTCTGAACATTCCGGAACTCTGAACATTCCGGAATTCCGAACATTCCGGAACCTTGGTGCATTCCGGAACCTTGGTGCAATCCGGAACTCTGAACATTCCGGAACCTTGGTGCATTCCGGAACTCTGAACATTCCGGAACCTTGGTGCATTCCGGAACTCTGAACATTCCGGAACTCTGAACATTCCGGAACTCTGAACATTCCGGAATTCCGAACATTCCGGAACCTTGGTGCAATCCGGAACTCTGAACATTCCGGAACATTGGTGCATTCCGGAACTCTGAACATTCCGGAATTCTGAACATTCCGGAACCTTGGTGCATTCCGGAACTCTTAACATTCCGGAACCTTGGTGCATTCCGGAACTCTGAACATTCCGGAATTCCGAACATTCCGGAACCTTGGTACATTCCGGAATTCCGAACATTCCGGAACCTTGGTGCATTCCGGAACCTTGGTGCATTCCGGAACTCTGAACATTCCGGAACCTTGGTGCATTCCGGAACTCTGAACATTCCGGAATTCCGAACATTCCGGAACCTTGGTGCATTCCGGAACTCTGAACATTCCGGAACCTTGGTGCATTCCGGAACTCTGAACATTCCAGAACCTTGGTGCATTCCGGAACTCTGAACATTCCGGAACTCTGAACATTCCGGAATTCCGAACATTCCGGAACCTTTGTGCATTTCGGAACTCTGAACATTCCGGAATTCCGAACATTCCGGAACCTTGGTGCATTCCGGAACTCTGAACATTCCGGAACCTTGGTGCATTCCGGAACTCTGAACATTCCGGAACTCTGAACATTCCGGAATTCTGAAAATTCCGGAACCTTGGTACATTCCGGAATTCCGAACATTCCGGAACCTTGGTGCATTCCGGAACTCTGAACATTCCGGAACCTTTGTGCATTCCGGAACCTTGGTGCATTCCGGAACTCTGAACATTCCGGAACCTTGGTGCATTCCGGAACTCCAAACATTCCGGAACTCTGAACATTCCGGAATTCCGAACATTCCGGAACCTTGGTGCATTCCGGAACTCTGAACATTCCGGAATTCCGAACATTCCGGAACCTTGGTGCATTCCGGAACTCTGAACATTCCGGAACCTTGGTACATTCCGGAATTCCGAACATTCCGGAACCTTGGTGCATTCCGGAACTCTGAACATTCCGGAACTCTGAACATTCCGGAATTCTGAAAATTCCGGAACCTTGGTACATTCCGGAATTCCGAACATTCCGGAACCTTGGTGCATTCCGGAACCTTGGTGCATTCCGGAACTCTGAACATTCCGGAACCTTTGTGCATTCCGGAACCTTGGTGCATTCCGGAACTCTGAACATTCCGGAACCTTGGTGCATTCCGGAACTCCAAACATTCCGGAACTCTGAACATTCCGGAATTCCGAACATTCCGGAACCTTGGTGCATTCCGGAACTCTGAACATTCCGGAACTCTGAACATTCCGGAACCTTGGTACATTCCGGAATTCCGAACATTCCGGAACCTTGGTGCATTCCGGAATTCCGAACATTCCGGAACCTTGGTGCATTCCGGAACTCTGAACATTCCGGAACTCTGAACATTCCGGAACCTTTGTGCATTCCGGAACCTTGTTGCATTCCGGAACTCTGAACATTCTGGAACCTTGGTGCATTCCGGAACTCTTAACATTCCGGAACCTTGGTGCATTCCGGAACTCTGAACATTCCGGAACCTTGGTGCATTCCGGAACTCTGAACATTCCGGAACTCTGAACATTCCGGAACCTTGGTACATTCCGGAACTCTGAACATTCCGGAACTCTGAACATTCCGGAATTCCGAACATTCCAGAACCTTGGTGCATTCCGGAACTCTGAACATTCCGGAACCTTGGTGCATTCCGGAACTCTGAACATTCCGGAATTCTGAACATTCCAGAACCTTGGTGCATTCCGGAACTCTGAACATTCCGGAATTCCGAACATTCCGGAACCTTGGTGCATTGCGGAACTCTGAACATTCCGGAATTCCGAACATTCCGGAACCTTGGTGCATTCCGGAACTCTGAACATTCCGGAACTCTGAACATTCCGGAACCTTGGTACATTCCGGAATTCCGAACATTCCGGAACCTTGGTGCATTCCGGAATTCCGAACATTCCGGAACCTTGGTGCATTCCGGAACTCTGAACATTCCGGAACTCTGAACATTCCGGAACCTTTGTGCATTCCGGAACCTTGGTGCATTCCGGAACTCTGAACATTCTGGAACCTTGGTGCATTCCGGAACTCTTAACATTCCGGAACCTTTGTGCATTCCGGAACTCTGAATTCCGGAACCTTGGTGCAATCCGGAACTCTGAACATTCCGGAACCTTGGTGCATTCCGGAACTCTGAACATTCCGGAACCTTGGTGCATTCCGGAACTCTGAACATTCCGGAACTCTGAACATTCCGGAACTCTGAACATTCAGGAATTCCGAACATTCCGGAACCTTGGTGCATTCCGGAACTCTGAATTCCGGAACCTTGGTGCAATCCGGAACTCTGAACATTCCGGAACATTGGTGCATTCCGGAACTCTGAACATTCCGGAATTCTGAACATTCCGGAACCTTGGTGCATTCCGGAACTCTTAACATTCCGGAACCTTGGTGCATTCCGGAACTCTGAACATTCCGGAATTCTGAACATTCCGGAACCTTGGTGCATTCCGGAACTCTTAACATTCCGGAACCTTGGTGCATTCCGGAACTCTGAACATTCCGGAATTCCGAACATTCCGGAACCTTGGTACATTCCGGAATTCCGAACATTCCGGAACCTTGGTGCATTCCGAAACCTTGGTGCATTCCGGAACTCTGAACATTCCGGAACCTTGGTGCATTCCGGAACTCTGAACATTCCGGAATTCCGAACATTCCGGAACCTTGGTGCATTCCGGAACTCTGAACATTCCGGAACCTTGGTGCATTCCGGAACTCTGAACATTCCGGAACTCTGAACATTCCGGAACCTTGGTGCATTCCGGAACTCTGAACATTCCGGAACTCTGAACATTCCGGAACCTTGGTACATTCCGGAATTCCGAACATTCCGGAACCTTGGTGCATTCCGGAATTCCGAACATTCCGGAACCTTGGTGCATTCCGGAACTCTGAACATTCCGGAACTCTGAACATTCCGGAACTCTGAACATTCCGGAACCTTTGTGCATTCCGGAACCTTGGTGCATTCCGGAACTCTGAACATTCTGGAACCTTGGTGCATTCCGGAACTCTTAACATTCCGGAACCTTGGTGCATTCCGGAACTCTGAACATTCCGGAACTCTGAACATTCCGGAATTCCGAACATTCCGGAACCTTTGTGCATTCCGGAACTCTGAATTCCGGAACCTTGGTGCAATCCGGAACTCTGAACATTCCGGAACCTTGGTGCATTCCGGAACTCTGAACATTCCGGAACCTTGGTGCATTCCGGAACTCTGAACATTCCGGAACTCTGAACATTCCGGAACTCTGAACATTCAGGAATTCCGAACATTCCGGAACCTTGGTGCATTCCGGAACTCTGAATTCCGGAACCTTGGTGCAATCCGGAACTCTGAACATTCCGGAACATTGGTGCATTCCGGAACTCTGAACATTCCGGAATTCTGAACATTCCGGAACCTTGGTGCATTCCGGAACTCTTAACATTCCGGAACCTTGGTGCATTCCGGAACTCTGAACATTCTGGAATTCTGAACATTCCGGAACCTTGGTGCATTCCGGAACTCTTAACATTCCGGAACCTTGGTGCATTCCGGAACTCTGAACATTCCGGAATTCCGAACATTCCGGAACCTTGGTACATTCCGGAATTCCGAACATTCCGGAACCTTGGTGCATTCCGAAACCTTGGTGCATTCCGGAACTCTGAACATTCCGGAACCTTGGTGCATTCCGGAACTCTGAACATTCCGGAATTCCGAACATTCCGGAACCTTGGTGCATTCCGGAACTCTGAACATTCCGGAACCTTGGTGCATTCCGGAACTCTGAACATTCCGGAACCTTGGTGCATTCCGGAACTCTGAACATTCCGGAACTCTGAACATTCCGGAATTCCGAACATTCCGGAACCTTTGTGCATTCCGGAACTCTGAACATTCCGGAATTCCGAACATTCCGGAACCTTGGTGCATTCCGGAACTCTGAACATTCCGGAACCTTGGTACATTCCGGAATTCCGAACATTCCGGAACCTTGGTGCATTCCGGAACTCTGAACATTCCGGAACTCTGAACATTCCGGAATTCTGAAAATTCCGGAACCTTGGTACATTCCGGAATTCCGAACATTCCGGAACCTTTGTGCATTCCGGAACCTTGGTGCATTCCGGAACTCTGAACATTCCGGAACCTTGGTGCATTCCGGAACTCTGAACATTCCGGAACTCTGAACATTCCGGAATTCCGAACATTCCGGAACCTTGGTGCATTCCGGAACTCTGAACATTCCGGAATTCCGAACATTCCGGAACCTTGGTGCATTCCGGAACTCTGAACATTCCGGAACCTTGGTGCATTCCGGAACTCTGAACATTCCGGAACTCTGAACATTCCGGAACCTTGGTGCATTCCGGAACTCTGAACATTCCGGAACCTTGGTGCATTCCGGAACTCTGAACATTCCGGAACTCTGAACATTCCGGAATTCTGAAAATTCTGGAACCTTGCTGCATTCCGGAACTCTGAATTCCGGAACCTTGGTGCATTCCGGAACTCCAAACATTCCGGAACCTTGGTGCATTCCGGAACTCTGAACATTCCGGAATTCCGAACATTCCGGAACCTTGGTGCATTCCGGAACTCTGAACATTCCGGAACCTTGGTGCATTCCGGAACTCTGAACATTCCGGAACTCTGAACATTCCGGAACCTTGGTGCATTCCGGAACTCTGAACATTCCGGAACCTTGGTACATTCCGGAACCTTGGTGCATTCCGGAACTCTGAACATTCCGGAATTCCGAACATTCCGGAACCTTGGTGCATTCCGGAACTCTGAACATTCCGGAACTCTTAACATTCCGGAATGCACCAAGGTTCGGGAATGTTCAGAGTTCCGGAATGTTCAGAGTTCCGGAATGCACCAAGGTTCCGGAATGCACCAAGGTTCCAGAATGTTCGGAATTCCGGAATGTACCAAGGTTCCGGAATGCACAAAGGTTCCGGAATGTTCAGAGTTCCGGAATGTTCAGAGTTCCGGAATGCACCAAGGTTCCGGAATGTTTGGAATTCCGGAATGTTCAGAGTTCCGGAATGTTTAGAGTTCCGGAATGCACCAAGGTTCCGGAATGCACCAATGTTCCGGAATGTTCGGAATTCCGGAATGTTCAGAGTTCCGGAATGTTCAGAGTTCCGGAATGCACCAAGGTTCCGGAATGTTCAGAATTCCGGAATGCACCAAGGTTCCGGAATGCACCAAGGTTCCGGAATGCACCAAGGTTCCGGAATGTTCGGAATTCCGGAATGTTCAGAGTTCCGGAATGTTTAGAGTTCCGAAATGCACCAAGGTTCCGGAATGTTCAGAATTCCGGAATGCACCAAGGTTCCGGAATGCACCAAGGTTCCGGAATGTTCGGAATTCCGGAATGTTCAGAGTTCCGGAATGTTCGGAATTCCGGAATGCACCAAGGTTCCGGAATGCACCAAGGTTCCGGAATGTTCGGAATTCCGGAATGTTCAGAGTTCCGGAATGCACCAAGGTTCCGGAATGTACCAAGGTTCCGGAATGTTCAGAGTTCCGGAATGCACCAAGGTTCCGGAATGCACCAAGGTTCCGGAACGGTCGGAATTCCGGAATGCACCAAGGTTCCGGAATGTTCGGAATTCCGGAATGCACCAAGGTTCCGGAATGCACCAAGGTTCCGGAATGTTCGGAATTCCGTAATGTTCAGAGTTCCTGAATGCACCAAGGTTTCGGAATGTTCGGAATTCCGGAATGTACCAAGGTTCCGGAATGTTCAGAGTTCCGGAATGCACCAAGGTTCCGGAATGCACAAAGGTTCCGGAATGTTCAGAGTTCCGGAATGCACCAAGGTTCCGGAATGCACAAAGGTTCCGGAATGTTCAGAGTTCCTGAATGCACCAAGGTTTCGGAATGTTCGGAATTCCGGAATGTACCAAGGTTCCGGAATGTTCAGAGTTCCGGAATGCACCAAGGTTCCGGAATGCACAAAGGTTCCGGAATGTTCAGAGTTCCGGAATGCACCAAGGTTCCGGAATGCACAAAGGTTCCGGAATGTTAAGAGTTCCGGAATGCACCAAGGTTCCGGAATGTTCAGAATTCCGGAATGCACCAAGGTTCCGGAATGTTCAGAGTTCCGGAATGCACCAAGGTTCCGGAATGTTCGGATTTCCGGAATGTTCAGAGTTCCGGAATATTTGGAGTTCCGGAATGCACAAAGGTTCCGGAATGTTCGGAATTCGGGAATGTTCGGAATTCCGGAATGTTCAGAGTTCCGGAATGTTTGGAGTTCCGGAATGCACCAAGGTTCCGGAATGTTCGGAATTCCAGAATGTACCAAGTTTCCGGAATGTTCAGAGTTCCGGACTGCACCAAGGTTCCGGAATGTTCAGAGTTCCGGAATGTTCAGAGTTCCGGAATGCACCAAGGTTCCGGAATGTTCGGAATTCCGGAATGTACCAAGGTTCCGGAATGTTCAGAGTTCCGGAATGCACCAAGGTTCCGGAATGCACCAAGGTTCCGGAATGTTCAGAGTTCCGGAATGCACCAAGGTTCCGGAATGTTCGGAATTCCGGAATGTTCAGAGTTCCGGAATGCACCAAGGTTCCGGAATGTTCGGAATTCCGGAATGTACCAAGGTTCCGGAATGTTCAGAGTTCCGGAATGCACAAAGGTTCCGGAATGCGCAAAGGTTCCGGAATGTTCAGAATTCCGGAATGTTCAGAGTTCCGGAATGTTCAGAGTTCCGGAATGCACCAAGTTTCCGGAATGTTCGGAATTCCGGAATGTACCAAGGTTCCGGAATGTTCGGAATTCCGGAATGTTAAGAGTTCCGGAATGCACAAAGGTTCCGGAATGTTCAGAGTTCCGGAATGCACCAAGGTTCCGGAATGTTCGGAATTCCGGAATGTCCAGAGTTCCGGAATGCACCAAGGTTCGGGAATGTTCAGAGTTCCGGAATGCACCAAGGTTCCGGAATTCAGAATTCCGGAATGCAGCAAGGTTCCGGAATTTTCAGAATTCCGGAATGTACCAAGGTTCCGGAATGCACCAAGGTTCCGGAATGTTTGGAATTCTGGAATGTTCAGAGTTCCAGAATGCACCAAGTTTCCGGAATGTTCAGAGTTCCGGAATGCACCAAGGTTCCGGAATGCACCAAGGTTCCGGAATGTTCGGAATTCCGGAATGCACCAAGGATCCGGAACGTTCGGAATTCCGGAATGTTCAGAGTTCCAGAATGCACCAAGGTTCCGGAATGTTCAGAGTTCCGGAATGCACCAAGGTTCCGGAATGTTCGGATTACCGGAATGTTCAGAGTTCCGGAATATTTGGAGTTCCAGAATGCACAAAGGTTCCGTAATGTTCAGAGTTCCGGAATGCACCAAGGTTCCGGAATGCACCAAGGTTCCGGAATGTTCGGAATTTCGGAATGTCCAGAGTTCCGGAATGCACCAAGGTTCGGGAATGTTCAGAGTTCCGGAATGCACCAAGGTTCCGGAATGTTCAGAATTCCGGAATGCACCAAGGTTCCGGAATGTTCGGAATTCCGGAATTTTCAGAGTTCCGGAATGCACCAAGGTTCCGGAATGTTCGGAATTCCGGAATGTTCAGAGTTCCGGAATGTTTGGAGTTCCGGAATGCACCAAGGTTCCGGAATGTTCGGAATTCCGGAATGTACCAAGTTTCCGGAATGTTCAGAGTTCCGGACTGCACCAAGGTTCCGGAAGGTTCGGAATTCCGGAATGTACCAAGGTTCCGGAATGTTCAGAGTTCCGGAATGCACCAAGGTTCCGGAATGCACCAAGGTTCCGGAATGCGCAAAGGTTCCGGAATGTTCAGAATTCCGGAATGCACAAAGGTTCCGGAATGTTCAGAGTTACGGAATGCACCAAGGTTCCGGAATGCACAAAGGTTCCGGAATGTTCAGAGTTCCGGAATGTTCAGAGTTCCGGAATGCACCAAGGTTCCGGAATGTTCAGAGTTCCGGAATGCACCAAGGTTCCGGAACGTTCGGAATTCCGGAATGTTCAGAGTTCCAGAATGCACCAAGGTTCCGGAATGTTCGGATTTCCGGAATGTTCAGAGTTCCGGAATATTTGGAGTTCCGGAATGCACCAAGGTTCCGGAATGTTCGGAATTCCGGAATGTTCAGAGTTCCGGAATGCACCAAGGTTCCGGAATGTTCGGAATTCCGGAATGTTCGGAATTCCGGAATGCACCAAGGTTCCGGAATTTTCGGAATTCCGGAATGTTCAGAGTTCCGGAATGCACCAAGGTTCCGGAATGTTCGGAATTCCGGAATGTTCAGAGTTCCGGAATGTTCAGAGTTCCGGAATGCACAAAGGTTCCGGAATGTTCGGAATTCCGGAATGCACCAAGGTTCCGGAATGTTCGGAATTCCAAAATGTACCAAGGTTCCGGAATGTTAAGAGTTCCGGAATGCACCAACGTTCCGGAATTCAGAATTCCGGAATGTTCAGAGTTCCGGAATGCACCAAGGTTCCGGAATTCAGAGTTCCGGAATGCAGCAAGGTTCCGGAATTTTCAGAATTCCAGAATGTTCAGAGTTCCGGAATGCACCAAGGTTCCGGAATGTTCGGAATTCCGGAGTGTACCAAGGTTCCGGAATGTTCAGAGTTCCGGAATGCACCAAGGTTCCGGAATGTTCGGAATTCCGGAATGTTCAGAGTTCCGGAATGCACCAAGGTTCCGGAATGTTCGGAATTCCGGAATGTTCGGAATTCCGGAATGCACCAAGGTTCCGGAATTTTCGGAATTCCGGAATGTTCAGAGTTCCGGAATGCACCAAGGTTCCGGAATGTTCGGAATTCCGGAATGTTCAGAGTTCCGGAATGCACCACGGTTCCGGAATGTTCGGAATTCCGGAATGTTCAGAGTTCCGGAATGTTCAGAGTTCCGGAATGCACCAAGGTTTCGGAATGCACAAAGGTTCCGGAATGTTCAGAGTTCCGGAATGCACCAATGTTCCGGAATGTTCAGAGTTCCGGAATGCACCAAGGTTGTGGAATGTTCGGAATTCCGGAATGTTCAGAGTTCCGGAATGTTCAGAGTTCCGGAATGCACAAAGGTTCCGGAATGTTCGGAATTCCGGAATGCACCAAGGTTCCGGAATGTTCGGAATTCCAAAATGTACCAAGGTTCCGGAATGTTAAGAGTTCCGGAATGCACCAACGTTCCGGAATTCAGAATTCCGGAATGTTCAGAGTTCCGGAATGCACCAAGGTTCCGGAATTCAGAGTTCCGGAATGCAGCAAGGTTCCGGAATTTTCAGAATTCCAGAATGTTCAGAGTTCCGGAATGCACCAAGGTTCCGGAATGTTCGGAATTCCGGAGTGTACCAAGGTTCCGGAATGTTCAGAGTTCCGGAATGCACCAAGGTTCCGGAATGTTCAGAGTTCCGGATTGCACCAAGGTTCCGGAATGCACCAAGGTTCCGGAATGTTCGGAATTCCGGAATGCACCAAGGTTCCGGAATGTTCGGAATTCCAAAATGTACCAAGGTTCCGGAATGTTAAGAGTTCCGGAATGCACCAACGTTCCGGAATTCGAAATTCCGGAATGTTCAGAGTTCCGGAATGCACCAAGGTTCCGGAATGTTCGGAATTCCGGAATGTTCAGAGTTCCGGAATGCACCAAGGTTCTGGAATGTTCGGAATTCCGGAATGTTCAGAGTTCCGGAATGTTCAGAGTTCCGGAATGCACCAAGTTTCCGGAATGTTCGGAATTCCGGAATGTTCAGAGTTCCGGAATGCACCAAGGTTCCGGAATGTTCAGAGTTCCGGAATGCACCAAGGTTCCGGAATGTTCAGAGTTCCGGAATGTTCAGAGTTCCGGAATGCACCAAGGTTCCGGAATGCACCAAGGTTCCGGAATGTTCAGAGTTCCGGAATGCACCAAGGTTCCGGAATGTTCGGAATTCCGGAATATTCAGAGTTCCGGAATGTTTGGAGTTCCGGAATGCACCAAGGTTCCGGAATTCAGAGTTCCGGAATGCAGCAAGGTTCCGGAATGTTCAGAGTTCAGCAATGCACCAAGGTTCCGGAATGTTCGGAATTCCGGAATATTCAGAGTTCCGGAATGCACCAAGGTTCCGGAATGTTCGGAATTCCGGAATGCACCAAGATTCCGGAATGTTCAGAGTTCCGGATTGCACCAAGGTTCCGGAATTCAGAGTTCCGGAATGTACCAAGGTTCCGGAATGTTCAGAGTTCCGGAATGCACCAAGGTTCCGGAATGTTCGGAATTCCGGAATGCACCAAGGTTCCGGAATGTTCGGAATTCCAAAATGTACCAAGGTTCCGGAATGTTAAGAGTTCCGGAATGCACCAACGTTCCGGAATTCAGAATTCCGGAATGTTCAGAGTTCCGGAATGCACCAAGGTTCCGGAATTCAGAGTTCCGGAATGCAGCAAGGTTCCGGAATTTTCAGAATTCCAGAATGTTCAGAGTTCCGGAATGTTCAGAGTTCCGGAATGCACCAAGGTTCCGGAATGTTCGGAATTCCGGAGTGTACCAAGGTTCCGGAATGTTCAGAGTTCCGGAATGCACCAAGGTTCCGGAATGTTCGGAATTCCGGAATGTTCAGAGTTCCGGAATGCACCAAGGTTCCGGAATGTTCGGAATTCCGGAATGCACCAAGGTTCCGGAATGTTCGGAATTCCAAAATGTACCAAGGTTCCGGAATGTTAAGAGTTCCGGAATGCACCAACGTTCCGGAATTCAGAATTCCGGAATGTTCAGAGTTCCGGAGTGTACCAAGGTTCCGGAATGTTCAGAGTTCCGGAATGCACCAAGGTTCCGGAATGTTCGGAATTCCGGAATGTTCAGAGTTCCGGAATGTTCAGAGTTCCGGAATGCACCAAGGTTCCGGAATGTTCGGAATTCCGGAATGTTCAGAGTTCCGGAATGTTCAGAGTTCCGGAATGCACCAAGGTTCCGGAATGTTCGGAATTCCGGAATGTTCAGAGTTCCGGAATGCACCAAGGTTCCGGAATGTTCGGAATTCCGGAATGTTCGGAATTCCGGAATGCACCAAGGTTCCGGAATGTTCGGAATTCCGGAATGTTCAGAGTTCCGGAATGCACCAAGGTTCCGGAATGTTCGGAATTCCGGAATGTTCAGAGTTCCGGAATGCACCACGGTTCCGGAATGTTCGGAATTCCGGAATGTTCAGAGTTCCGGAATGTTCAGAGTTCCGGAATGCACCAAGGTTCCGGAATGCACAAAGGTTCCGGAATGTTCGGAATTCCGGAATGTTCAGAGTTCCGGAATGCACCAATGTTCCGGAATGTTCAGAGTTCCGGAATGCACCAAGGTTGTGGAATGTTCGGAATTCCGGAATGTTCAGAGTTCCGGAATGTTCAGAGTTCCGGAATGCACAAAGGTTCCGGAATGTTCGGAATTCCGGAATGTTCGGAATTCCGGAATGTTCGGAATTCCGGAATGTACCAAGGTTCCGGAATGTTCGGAGTTCCGGAATGCACAAAGGTTGCGGAATGTTCAGAGTTCCGGAATGTTCAGAGTTCCGGAATGCACCAAGGTTCCGGAATGTTCGGAATTCCGGAATGTTCAGAGTTCCGAAATGCACCAAGGTTCCGGAATGTTCGGAATTCCGGAATGTTCAGAGTTCCGGAATGTTCAGAGTTCCGGAATGCACCAAGGTTCCGGAATGCACAAAGGTTCCGGAATGTTCGGAATTCCGGAATGTTCGGAATTCCGGAATGTTCGGAATTCCGGAATGTACCAAGGTTCCGGAATGTTCAGAGTTCCGGAATGCACCAAGGTTCCGGAATGTTCGGAATTCCGGAATGTTCAGAGTTCCGGAATGCATCAAGGTTCCGGAATGCACAAAGGTTCCGGAATGTTCGGAATTCCGGAATGTTCGGAATTCCGGAATGTACCAAGGTTCCGGAATGTTCGGAATTCCGGAATGCACAAAGGTTCCGGAATGTTCGGAATTCCGGAATGCACCAAGATACCGGAATGTTAAGAGTTCCGGAATGCACCAAGGTTCCGGAATGTTCAGAGTTCCGGAATGCACCAAGGTTCCGGAATGCACCAAGGTTCCGGAATGTTCAGAGTTCCGGAATGCACCAAGGTTCCGGAATGTTCGGAATTCCGGAATATTCAGAGTTCCGGAATGTTTGGAGTTCCGGAATGCACCAAGGTTCCGGAATTCAGAGTTCCGGAATGCAGCAAGGTTCCGGAATTTTCAGAATTCCGGAATGTTCAGAGTTCCGGTATGTTCAGAGTTCCGGAATGCACCAAGGTTCCGGAATGTTCAGAGTTCAGCAATGCACCAAGGTTCCGGAATGTTCGGAATTCCGGAATATTCAGAGTTCCGGAATGCACCAAGGTTCCGGAATGTTCGGAATTCCGGAATGCACCAAGATTCCGGAATGTTCAGAGTTCCGGATTGCACCAAGGTTCCGGAATTCAGAGTTCCGGAATGCAGCAAGGTTCCGGAATTTTCAGAATTCCAGAATGTTCAGAGTTCCGGAATGTTCAGAGTTCCGGAATGCACCAAGGTTCCGGAATGTTCGGAATTCCGGAATGTACCAAGGTTCCGGAATGTTCAGAGTTCCGGAATGCACCAAGGTTCCGGAATTCAGAATTCCGGAATGTTCAGAGTTCCGGAATGCACCAAGGTTCCGGAATTCAGAGTTCCGGAATGCAGCAAGGTTCCGGAATTTTCAGAATTCCAGAATGTTCAGAGTTCCGGAATGTTCAGAGTTCCGGAATGCACCAAGGTTCCGGAATGTTCGGAATTCCGGAGTGTACCAAGGTTCCGGAATGTTCAGAGTTCCGGAATGCACCAAGGTTCCGGAATGTTCAGAGTTCCGGAATGCACCAAGGTTCCGGAATGCACAAAGGTTCCGGAATGTTCAGAGTTCCGGAATGCACCAAGGTTCCGGAATGCACCAAGGTTCCGGAATGTTCGGAATTCCGGAATGCACCAAGGATCCGGAACGTTCGGAATTCCGGAATGTTCAGAGTTCCAGAATGCACCAAGGTTCCGGAATGTTCGGAATTCCGGAATGTTCAGAGTTCCGGAATGCACCAAGGTTCCGGAATGTTCGGAATTCCGGAATGCACCAAGGTTCCGGAATGTTCGGAATTCCAAAATGTACCAAGGTTCCGGAATGTTAAGAGTTCCGGAATGCACCAACGTTCCGGAATTCAGAATTCCGGAATGTTCAGAGTTCCGGAATGCACCAAGGTTCCGGAATGTTCAGAGTTCCGGAATGCACCAAGGTTCTGGAATGTTCGGAATTCCGGAATGTTCAGAGTTCCGGAATGTTCAGAGTTCCGGAATGCACCAAGTTTCCGGAATGTTCGGAATTCCGGAATGTTCAGAGTTCCGGAATGTTCAGAGTTCCGGAATGCACCAAGTTTCCGGAATGTTCGGAATTCCGGAATGTTCAGAGTTCCGAAATGCACCAAGGTTCCGGAATGTTCGGAATTCCGGAATGTTCAGAGTTCCGGAATGCACCAAGGTTCCGGAATGTTCGGAATTCCGGAATGTTCAGAGTTCCGGAATGTTTGGCGTTCCGGAATGCACCAAGGTTCCGGAATGTTCAGAGTTCCGGAATGCACCAAGGTTCCGGAATGTTCGGAATTCCGGAATGTTCAGAGTTCCGGAATGCACCAAGGTTCCGGAATGTTCGGAATTCCGGAATGCACCAAGATTCCGGAATGTTCAGAGTTCCGGATTGCACCAAGGTTCCGGAATTCAGAGTTCCGGAATGCAGCAAGGTTCCGGAATTTTCAGAATTCCAGAATGTTCAGAGTTCCGGAATGTTCAGAGTTCCGGAATGCACCAAGGTTCCGGAATGTTCAGAGTTCCGGAATGCACCAAGGTTCCGGAATGTTCGGAATTCCGGAATGTTCAGAGTTCCGGAATGCACCAAGGTTCCGGAATGTTCGGAATTCCGGAATGCACCAAGATTCCGGAATGTTCAGAGTTCCGGATTGCACCAAGGTTCCGGAATTCAGAGTTCCGGAATGCAGCAAGGTTCCGGAATTTTCAGAATTCCAGAATGTTCAGAGTTCCGGAATGTTCAGAGTTCCGGAATGCACCAAGGTTCCGGAATGTTCGGAATTCCGGAGTGTACCAAGGTTCCGGAATGTTCAGAGTTCCGGAATGCACCAAGGTTCCGGAATGTTCGGAATTCCGGAATGTTCAGAGTTCCGGAATGCACCAAGGTTCCGGAATGTTCGGAATTCCGGAATGCACCAAGGTTCCGGAATGTTCGGAATTCCAAAATGTACCAAGGTTCCGGAATGTTAAGAGTTCCGGAATGCACCAACGTTCCGGAATTCGAAATTCCGGAATGTTCAGAGTTCCGGAATGCACCAAGGTTCCGGAATGTTCAGAGTTCCGGAATGCACCAAGGTTCCGGAATGTTCGGAATTCCGGAATGTTCAGAGTTCCGGAATGCACCAAGGTTCCGGAATGTTCGGAATTCCGGAATGCACCAAGATTCCGGAATGTTCAGAGTTCCGGATTGCACCAAGGTTCCGGAATTCAGAGTTCCGGAATGCAGCAAGGTTCCGGAATTTTCAGAATTCCAGAATGTTCAGAGTTCCGGAATGTTCAGAGTTCCGGAATGCACCAAGGTTCCGGAATGTTCAGAGTTCCGGAATGCACCAAGGTTCCGGAATGTTCGGAATTCCGGAATGTTCAGAGTTCCGGAATGCACCAAGGTTCCGGAATGTTCGGAATTCCGGAATGCACCAAGATTCCGGAATGTTCAGAGTTCCGGATTGCACCAAGGTTCCGGAATTCAGAGTTCCGGAATGCAGCAAGGTTCCGGAATTTTCAGAATTCCAGAATGTTCAGAGTTCCGGAATGTTCAGAGTTCCGGAATGCACCAAGGTTCCGGAATGTTCGGAATTCCGGAGTGTACCAAGGTTCCGGAATGTTCAGAGTTCCGGAATGCACCAAGGTTCCGGAATGTTCGGAATTCCGGAATGTTCAGAGTTCCGGAATGCACCAAGGTTCCGGAATGTTCGGAATTCCGGAATGCACCAAGGTTCCGGAATGTTCGGAATTCCAAAATGTACCAAGGTTCCGGAATGTTAAGAGTTCCGGAATGCACCAACGTTCCGGAATTCAGAATTCCGGAATGTTCAGAGTTCCGGAATGCACTAAGTTTCCGGAATGTTCGGAATTCCGGAATGTTCAGAGTTCCGGAATGCACCAAGGTTCCGGAATGTTCAGAGTTCCGGAATGCACCAAGGTTCCGGAATGTTCGGAATTCCGGAATGTTCGGAATTCCGGAATGTACCAAGGTTCCGGAATGTTCAGAGTTCCGGAATGTTCAGAGTTCCGGAATGCACCAAGGTTCCGGAATGCACCAAGGTTCCGGAATGTTCAGAGTTCCGGAATGCACCAAGGTTCCGGAATGTTCGGAATTCCGGAATGTTCAGAGTTCCGGAATGCACCAAGGTTCCGGGATGCACAAAGGTTCCGGAATGTTCAGAGTTCCGGAATGTTCAGAGTTCCGGAATGCACCAAGGTTCCGGAATGTTCGGAATTCCGTTATGTTCAGAGTTCCGGAATGCACCAAGGTTCCGGAATGTTCGGAATTCCGGAATGTTCAGAGTTCCGGAATGCACCAAGGTTCCGGAATGTTCGGAATTCCGGAATGTTCAGAGTTCCGGAATGCACCAAGGTTCCGGAATGTTCGGAATTCCGGAATGTTCAGAGTTCCGGAATGCACCAAGGTTCCGGAATGTTCGGAATTCCGAAATGTTCGGAATTCCAGAATGTTCAGAGTTCCGGAATGCACCAAGGTTCCGGAATGCACAAAGGTTCCGGAATGTTCAGAGTTCCGGAATGTTCAGAGTTCCGGAATGCACCAAGGTTCCGGAATGTTCGGAATTCCGGAATGTTCAGAGTTCCGGAATGTTCAGAGTTCCGGAATGTTTGGCGTTCCGGAATGCACCAAGGTTCCGGAATGTTCAGAGTTCCGGAATGCACCAAGGTTCCGGAATGTTCGGAATTCCGGAATGTTCAGAGTTCCGGAATGCACCAAGGTTCCGGAATGTTCGGAATTCCGGAATGCACCAAGATTCCGGAATGTTCAGAGTTCCGGATTGCACCAACGTTCCGGAATTCAGAATTCCGGAATGTTCAGAGTTCCGGAATGCACCAAGGTTCCGGAATTCAGAGTTCCGGAATGCAGCAAGGTTCCGGAATTTTCAGAATTCCAGAATGTTCAGAGTTCCGGAATGTTCAGAGTTCCGGAATGCACCAAGGTTCCGGAATGTTCGGAATTCCGGAGTGTACCAAGGTTCCGGAATGTTCAGAGTTCCGGAATGCACCAAGGTTCCGGAATGTTCAGAATTCCAGAATGTTCAGAGTTCCGGAATGCACCAAGGTTCCGGAATGTTCGGAATTCCGGAGTGTACCAAGGTTCCGGAATGTTCAGAGTTCCGGAATGCACCAAGGTTCCGGAATGTTCGGAATTCCGGAATGTTCAGAGTTCCGGAATGCACCAAGGTTCCGGAATGTTCGGAATTCCGGAATGCACCAAGGTTCCGGAATGTTCGGAATTCCAAAATGTACCAAGGTTCCGGAATGTTAAGAGTTCCGGAATGCACCAACGTTCCGGAATTCAGAATTCCGGAATGTTCAGAGTTCCGGAATGCACCAAGGTTCTGGAATGTTCGGAATTCCGGAATGTTCAGAGTTCCGGAATGTACCAAGGTTCCGGAATGTTCAGAGTTCCGGAATGTTCAGAGTTCCGGAATGCACCAAGGTTCCGGAATGCACCAAGGTTCCGGAATGTTCAGAGTTCCGGAATGCACCAAGGTTCCGGAATGTTCGGAATTCCGGAATGTTCGGAATTCCGGAATGTACCAAGGTTCCGGAATGTTCAGAGTTCCGGAATGTTCAGAGTTCCGGAATGCACCAAGGTTCCGGAATGCACCAAGGTTCCGGAATGTTCAGAGTTCCGGAATGCACCAAGGTTCCGGAATGTTCGGAATTCCGGAATGTTCAGAGTTCCGGAATGCACCAAGGTTCCGGGATGCACAAAGGTTCCGGAATGTTCAGAGTTCCGGAATGTTCAGAGTTCCGGAATGCACCAAGGTTCCGGAATGTTCGGAATTCCGTTATGTTCAGAGTTCCGGAATGCACCAAGGTTCCGGGATGCACAAAGGTTCCGGAATGTTCAGAGTTCCGGAATGTTCAGAGTTCCGGAATGCACCAAGGTTCCGGAATGTTCGGAATTCCGGAATGCACCAAGGTTCCGGAATGTTCGGAATTCCAAAATGTACCAAGGTTCCGGAATGTTAAGAGTTCCGGAATGCACCAACGTTCCGGAATTCAGAATTCCGGAATGTTCAGAGTTCCGGAATGCACCAAGGTTCTGGAATGTTCGGAATTCCGGAATGTTCAGAGTTCCGGAATGTTCAGAGTTCCGGAATGCACTAAGTTTCCGGAATGTTCGGAATTCCGGAATGTTCAGAGTTCCGGAATGCACCAAGGTTCCGGAATGTTCAGAGTTCCGGAATGCACCAAGGTTCCGGAATGTTCGGAATTCCGGAATGTTCAGAGTTCCGGAATGCACCAAGGTTCCGGGATGCACAAAGGTTCCGGAATGTTCAGAGTTCCGGAATGTTCAGAGTTCCGGAATGCACCAAGGTTCCGGAATGTTCGGAATTCCGGAATGCACCAAGGTTCCGGAATGTTCGGAATTCCAAAATGTACCAAGGTTCCGGAATGTTAAGAGTTCCGGAATGCACCAACGTTCCGGAATTCAGAATTCCGGAATGTTCAGAGTTCCGGAATGCACCAAGGTTCTGGAATGTTCGGAATTCCGGAATGTTCAGAGTTCCGGAATGTTCAGAGTTCCGGAATGCACTAAGTTTCCGGAATGTTCGGAATTCCGGAATGTTCAGAGTTCCGGAATGCACCAAGGTTCCGGAATGTTCAGAGTTCCGGAATGCACCAAGGTTCCGGAATGTTCGGAATTCCGGAATGTTCGGAATTCCGGAATGTACCAAGGTTCCGGAATGTTCAGAGTTCCGGAATGTTCAGAGTTCCGGAATGCACCAAGGTTCCGGAATGCACCAAGGTTCCGGAATGTTCAGAGTTCCGGAATGCACCAAGGTTCCGGAATGTTCGGAATTCCGGAATGTTCGGAATTCCGGAATGTACCAAGGTTCCGGAATGTTCAGAGTTCCGGAATGTTCAGAGTTCCGGAATGCACCAAGGTTCCGGAATGCACCAAGGTTCCGGAATGTTCAGAGTTCCGGAATGCACCAAGGTTCCGGAATGTTCGGAATTCCGGAATGTTCAGAGTTCCGGAATGCACCAAGGTTCCGGGATGCACAAAGGTTCCGGAATGTTCAGAGTTCCGGAATGTTCAGAGTTCCGGAATGCACCAAGGTTCCGGAATGTTCGGAATTCCGGAATGCACCAAGGTTCCGGAATGTTCGGAATTCCAAAATGTACCAAGGTTCCGGAATGTTAAGAGTTCCGGAATGCACCAACGTTCCGGAATTCAGAATTCCGGAATGTTCAGAGTTCCGGAATGCACCAAGGTTCTGGAATGTTCGGAATTCCGGAATGTTCAGAGTTCCGGAATGTTCAGAGTTCCGGAATGCACTAAGTTTCCGGAATGTTCGGAATTCCGGAATGTTCAGAGTTCCGGAATGCACCAAGGTTCCGGAATGTTCAGAGTTCCGGAATGCACCAAGGTTCCGGAATGTTCGGAATTCCGGAATGTTCGGAATTCCGGAATGTACCAAGGTTCCGGAATGTTCAGAGTTCCGGAATGTTCAGAGTTCCGGAATGCACCAAGGTTCCGGAATGCACCAAGGTTCCGGAATGTTCAGAGTTCCGGAATGCACCAAGGTTCCGGAATGTTCGGAATTCCGGAATGTTCGGAATTCCGGAATGTACCAAGGTTCCGGAATGTTCAGAGTTCCGGAATGTTCAGAGTTCCGGAATGCACCAAGGTTCCGGAATGCACCAAGGTTCCGGAATGTTCAGAGTTCCGGAATGCACCAAGGTTCCGGAATGTTCGGAATTCCGGAATGTTCAGAGTTCCGGAATGCACCAAGGTTCCGGGATGCACAAAGGTTCCGGAATGTTCAGAGTTCCGGAATGTTCAGAGTTCCGGAATGCACCAAGGTTCCGGAATGTTCGGAATTCCGTTATGTTCAGAGTTCCGGAATGCACCAAGGTTCCGGAATGTTCGGAATTCCGGAATGTTCAGAGTTCCGGAATGCACCAAGGTTCCGGAATGTTCGGAATTCCGGAATGTTCAGAGTTCCGGAATGCACCAAGGTTCCGGAATGTTCGGAATCCCGGAATGTTCAGAGTTCCGGAATGCACCAAGGTTCCGGAATGTTCGGAATTCCGAAATGTTCGGAATTCCGGAATGTTCAGAGTTCCGGAATGCACCAAGGTTCCGGAATGCACAAAGGTTCCGGAATGTTCAGAGTTCCGGAATGTTCAGAGTTCCGGAATGCACCAAGGTTCCGGAATGTTCAGAGTTCCGGAATGCACCAAGGTTCCGGAATGTTCGGAATTCCGGAATGTTCGGAATTCCGGAATGTACCAAGGTTCCGGAATGTTCAGAGTTCCGGAATGTTCAGAGTTCCGGAATGCACCAAGGTTCCGGAATGCACCAAGGTTCCGGAATGTTCAGAGTTCCGGAATGCACCAAGGTTCCGGAATGTTCAGAGTTCTGGAATGCACCAAGGTTGTGGAATGTTCGGAATTCCGGAATGTTCAGAGTTCCGGAATGTTCAGAGTTCGGGAATGCACAAAGGTTCCGGAATGTTCGGAATTCCGGAATGTTCGGAATTCCGGAATGTTCGGAATTCCGGAATGTACCAAGGTTCCGGAATGTTCGGAGTTCCGGAATGCACAAAGGTTGCGGAATGTTCAGAGTTCCGGAATGTTCAGAGTTCCGGAATGCACCAAGGTTCCGGAATGTTCGGAATTCCGGAATGTTCAGAGTTCCGAAATGCACCAAGGTTCCGGAATGTTCGGAATTCCGGAATGTTCAGAGTTCCGGAATGTTCAGAGTTCCGGAATGCACCAAGGTTCCGGAATGCACAAAGGTTCCGGAATGTTCGGAATTCCGGAATGTTCGGAATTCCGGAATGTTCGGAATTCCGGAATGTACCAAGGTTCCGGAATGTTCAGAGTTCCGGAATGCACCAAGGTTCCGGAATGTTCGGAATTCCGGAATGTTCAGAGTTCCGGAATGCATCAAGGTTCCGGAATGCACAAAGATTCCGGAATGTTCGGAATTCCGGAATGTTCGGAATTCCGGAATGTACCAAGGTTCCGGAATGTTCGGAATTCCGGAATGCACCAAGGTTCCGGAATGTTAAGAGTTCCGGAATGCACCAAGGTTCCGGAATGTTCAGAGTTCCGGAATGCACCAAGGTTCCGGAATGCACCAAGGTTCCGGAATGTTCAGAGTTCCGGAATGCACCAAGGTTCCGGAATGTTCGGAATTCCGGAATATTCAGAGTTCCGGAATGTTTGGAGTTCCGGAATGCACCAAGGTTCCGGAATTCAGAGTTCCGGAATGCAGCAAGGTTCCGGAATTTTCAGAATTCCGGAATGTTCAGAGTTCCGGTATGTTCAGAGTTCCGGAATGCACCAAGGTTCCGGAATGTTCAGAGTTCAGCAATGCACCAAGGTTCCGGAATGTTCGGAATTCCGGAATATTCAGAGTTCCGGAATGCACCAAGGTTCCGGAATGTTCGGAATTCCGGAATGCACCAAGATTCCGGAATGTTCAGAGTTCCGGATTGCACCAAGGTTCCGGAATTCAGAGTTCCGGAATGCAGCAAGGTTCCGGAATTTTCAGAATTCCAGAATGTTCAGAGTTCCGGAATGTTCAGAGTTCCGGAATGCACCAAGGTTCCGGAATGTTCGGAATTCCAAAATGTACCAAGGTTCCGGAATGTTAAGAGTTCCGGAATGCACCAACGTTCCGGAATTCAGAATTCCGGAATGTTCAGAGTTCCGGAATGCACCAAGGTTCCGGAATTCAGAGTTCCGGAATGCAGCAAGGTTCCGGAATTTTCAGAATTCCAGAATGTTCAGAGTTCCGGAATGCACCAAGGTTCCGGAATGTTCGGAATTCCGGAGTGTACCAAGGTTCCGGAATTCAGAGTTCCGGAATGCAGCAAGGTTCCGGAATTTTCAGAATTCCAGAATGTTCAGAGTTCCGGAATGTTCGGAATTCCGGAATGCACCAAGGTTCCGGAATGTTCGGAATTCCAAAATGTACCAAGGTTCCGGAATGTTAAGAGTTCCGGAATGCACCAACGTTCCGGAATTCAGAATTCCGGAATGTTCAGAGTTCCGGAATGCACCAAGGTTCCGGAATTCAGAGTTCCGGAATGCAGCAAGGTTCCGGAATTTTCAGAATTCCAGAATGTTCAGAGTTCCGGAATGCACCAAGGTTCCGGAATGTTCGGAATTCCGGAGTGTACCAAGGTTCCGGAATGTTCAGAGTTCCGGAATGCACCAAGGTTCCGGAATGTTCGGAATTCCGGAATGTTCAGAGTTCCGGAATGCACCAAGGTTCCGGAATGTTCGGAATTCCGGAATGCACCAAGGTTCCGGAATGTTCGGAATTCCAAAATGTACCAAGGTTCCGGAATGTTAAGAGTTCCGGAATGCACCAACGTTCCGGAATTCGAAATTCCGGAATGTTCAGAGTTCCGGAATGCACCAAGGTTCCGGAATGTTCAGAGTTCCGGAATGCACCAAGGTTCTGGAATGTTCGGAATTCCGGAATGTTCAGAGTTCCGGAATGTTCAGAGTTCCGGAATGCACCAAGTTTCCGGAATGTTCGGAATTCCGGAATGTTCAGAGTTCCGGAATGCACCAAGGTTCCGGAATGTTCAGAGTTCCGGAATGCACCAAGGTTCCGGAATGTTCGGAATTCCGGAATGTTCGGAATTCCGGAATGTACCAAGGTTCCGGAATGTTCAGAGTTCCGGAATGTTCAGAGTTCCGGAATGCACCAAGGTTCCGGAATGCACCAAGGTTCCGGAATGTTCAGAGTTCCGGAATGCACCAAGGTTCCGGAATGTTCGGAATTCCGGAATGTTCAGAGTTCCGGAATGTTCAGAGTTCCGGAATGCACCAAGGTTCCGGAATGTTCGGAATTCCGGAATGTTCAGAGTTCCGGAATGCAACAAGGTTCCGGAATGTTCGGAATTCCGGAATGTTCGGAATTCCGGAATGCACCAAGGTTCCGGAATGTTCGGAATTCCGGAATGTTCAGAGTTCCGGAATGTTCAGAGTTCCGGAATGCACCAAGGTTCCGGAATGTTCGGAATTCCGGAATGTTCAGAGTTCCGGAATGTTCAGAGTTCCGGAATGCACCAAGGTTCCGGAATGTTCGGAATTCCGGAATGTTCAGAGTTCCGGAATGCACCAAGGTTCCGGAATGTTCGGAATTCCGGAATGCACCAAGGTTCCGGAATGTTCGGAATTCCGGAATGTTCAGAGTTCCGGAATGCACCACGGTTCCGGAATGTTCGGAATTCCGGAATGTTCAGAGTTCCGGAATGTTCAGAGTTCCGGAATGCACCAAGGTTCCGGAATGCACAAAGGTTCCGGAATGTTCGGAATTCCGGAATGTTCAGAGTTCCGGAATGCACCAATGTTCCGGAATGTTCAGAGTTCCGGAATGCACAAAGGTTGCGGAATGTTCAGAGTTCCGGAATGTTCAGAGTTCCAGAATGCACCAAGGTTCCGGAATGTTCGGAATTCCGGAATGTTCAGAGTTCCGAAATGCACCAAGGTTCCGGAATGTTCGGAATTCCGGAATGTTCAGAGTTCCGGAATGTTCAGAGTTCCGGAATGCACCAAGGTTCCGGAATGCACAAAGGTTCCGGAATGTTCGGAATTCCGGAATGTTCGGAATTCCGGAATGTTCGGAATTCCGGAATGTACCAAGGTTCCGGAATGTTCAGAGTTCCGGAATGCACCAAGGTTCCGGAATGTTCAGAATTCCGGAATGTTCAGAGTTCCGGAATGCATCAAGGTTCCGGAATGCACAAAGGTTCCGGAATGTTCGGAATTCCGGAATGTTCGGAATTCCGGAATGTACCAAGGTTCCGGAATGTTCGGAATTCCGGAATGCACAAAGGTTCCGGAATGTTCGGAATTCCGGAATGTTCGGAATTCCGGAATGCACAAAGGTTCCGGAATGTTCAGAGTTCCGGAATGTTCAGAGTTCCGGAATGCACCAAGGTTCCGGAATGTTCGGAATTCCGGAATGTTCAGAGTTCCGGAATGTTCAGAGTTCCGGAATGCACCAAGGTTCCGGAATGTTCAGAGTTCCGGAATGCACCAAGGCTCCGGAATGCACAAAGGTTCCGGAATGTTCGGAATTCCGGAATGTTCGGAAATCTGGAATGTACCAAGGTTCCGGAATGTTCGGAATTCCGGAATGCACCAAGGTTCCGGAATGTTAAGAGTTCCGGAATGCACCAAGGTTCCGGAATGTTCAGAGTTCCGGAATGCACCAAGGTTCCGGAATGCACCAAGGTTCCGGAATGTTCAGAGTTCCGGAATGCACCAAGGTTCCGGAATGTTCGGAATTCCGGAATATTCAGAGTTCCGGAATGTTTGGAATTCCGGAATGCACCAAGATTCCGGAATGTTCAGAGTTCCGGATTGCACCAAGGTTCCGGAATTCAGAGTTCCGGAATGTACCAAGGTTCCGGAATGTTCAGAGTTCCGGAATGCACCAAGGTTCCGGAATGTTCGGAATTCCGGAATGTTCAGAGTTCCGGAATGCACCAAGGTTCCGGAATGTTCGGAATTCCGGAATGCACCAAGGTTCCGGAATGTTCGGAATTCCAAAATGTACCAAGGTTCCGGAATGTTAAGAGTTCCGGAATGCACCAACGTTCCGGAATTCAGAATTCCGGAATGTTCAGAGTTCCGGAATGCACCAAGGTTCCGGAATTCAGAGTTCCGGAATGCAGCAAGGTTCCGGAATTTTCAGAATTCCAGAATGTTCAGAGTTCCGGAATGTTCAGAGTTCCGGAATGCACCAAGGTTCCGGAATGTTCGGAATTCCGGAGTGTACCAAGGTTCCGGAATGTTCAGAGTTCCGGAATGCACCAAGGTTCCGGAATGTTCGGAATTCCGGAATGTTCAGAGTTCCGGAATGCACCAAGGTTCCGGAATGTTCGGAATTCCGGAATGTTCAGAGTTCCGGAATGCACCAAGGTTCCGGAATGTTCGGAATTCCGAAATGTTCGGAATTCCAGAATGTTCAGAGTTCCGGAATGCACCAAGGTTCCGGAATGCACAAAGGTTCCGGAATGTTCAGAGTTCCGGAATGTTCAGAGTTCCGGAATGCACCAAGGTTCCGGAATGTTCGGAATTCCGGAATGTTCAGAGTTCCGGAATGTTCAGAGTTCCGGAATGTTTGGCGTTCCGGAATGCACCAAGGTTCCGGAATGTTCAGAGTTCCGGAATGCACCAAGGTTCCGGAATGTTCGGAATTCCGGAATGTTCAGAGTTCCGGAATGCACCAAGGTTCCGGAATGTTCGGAATTCCGGAATGCACCAAGATTCCGGAATGTTCAGAGTTCCGGATTGCACCAACGTTCCGGAATTCAGAATTCCGGAATGTTCAGAGTTCCGGAATGCACCAAGGTTCCGGAATTCAGAGTTCCGGAATGCAGCAAGGTTCCGGAATTTTCAGAATTCCAGAATGTTCAGAGTTCCGGAATGTTCAGAGTTCCGGAATGCACCAAGGTTCCGGAATGTTCGGAATTCCGGAGTGTACCAAGGTTCCGGAATGTTCAGAGTTCCGGAATGCACCAAGGTTCCGGAATGTTCAGAATTCCAGAATGTTCAGAGTTCCGGAATGCACCAAGGTTCCGGAATGTTCGGAATTCCGGAGTGTACCAAGGTTCCGGAATGTTCAGAGTTCCGGAATGCACCAAGGTTCCGGAATGTTCGGAATTCCGGAATGTTCAGAGTTCCGGAATGCACCAAGGTTCCGGAATGTTCGGAATTCCGGAATGCACCAAGGTTCCGGAATGTTCGGAATTCCAAAATGTACCAAGGTTCCGGAATGTTAAGAGTTCCGGAATGCACCAACGTTCCGGAATTCAGAATTCCGGAATGTTCAGAGTTCCGGAATGCACCAAGGTTCTGGAATGTTCGGAATTCCGGAATGTTCAGAGTTCCGGAATGTTCAGAGTTCCGGAATGCACTAAGTTTCCGGAATGTTCGGAATTCCGGAATGTTCAGAGTTCCGGAATGCACCAAGGTTCCGGAATGTTCAGAGTTCCGGAATGCACCAAGGTTCCGGAATGTTCGGAATTCCGGAATGTTCGGAATTCCGGAATGTACCAAGGTTCCGGAATGTTCAGAGTTCCGGAATGTTCAGAGTTCCGGAATGCACCAAGGTTCCGGAATGCACCAAGGTTCCGGAATGTTCAGAGTTCCGGAATGCACCAAGGTTCCGGAATGTTCGGAATTCCGGAATGTTCAGAGTTCCGGAATGCACCAAGGTTCCGGGATGCACAAAGGTTCCGGAATGTTCAGAGTTCCGGAATGTTCAGAGTTCCGGAATGCACCAAGGTTCCGGAATGTTCGGAATTCCGTTATGTTCAGAGTTCCGGAATGCACCAAGGTTCCGGAATGTTCGGAATTCCGGAATGTTCAGAGTTCCGGAATGTTCAGAGTTCCGGAATGCACCAAGGTTCCGGAATGCACAAAGGTTCCGGAATGTTCGGAATTCCGGAATGTTCGGAATTCCGGAATGTTCGGAATTCCGGAATGTACCAAGGTTCCGGAATGTTCAGAGTTCCGGAATGCACCAAGGTTCCGGAATGTTCGGAATTCCGGAATGTTCAGAGTTCCGGAATGCATCAAGGTTCCGGAATGCACAAAGGTTCCGGAATGTTCGGAATTCCGGAATGTTCGGAATTCCGGAATGTACCAAGGTTCCGGAATGTTCGGAATTCCGGAATGCACAAAGGTTCCGGAATGTTCGGAATTCCGGAATGCACCAAGGTTCCGGAATGTTAAGAGTTCCGGAATGCACCAAGGTTCCGGAATGTTCAGAGTTCCGGAATGCACCAAGGTTCCGGAATGCACCAAGGTTCCGGAATGTTCAGAGTTCCGGAATGCACCAAGGTTCCGGAATGTTCGGAATTCCGGAATATTCAGAGTTCCGGAATGTTTGGAGTTCCGGAATGCACCAAGGTTCCGGAATTCAGAGTTCCGGAATGCAGCAAGGTTCCGGAATTTTCAGAATTCCGGAATGTTCAGAGTTCCGGTATGTTCAGAGTTCCGGAATGCACCAAGGTTCCGGAATGTTCAGAGTTCAGCAATGCACCAAGGTTCCGGAATGTTCGGAATTCCGGAATATTCAGAGTTCCGGAATGCACCAAGGTTCCGGAATGTTCGGAATTCCGGAATGCACCAAGATTCCGGAATGTTCAGAGTTCCGGATTGCACCAAGGTTCCGGAATTCAGAATTCCGGAATGTTCAGAGTTCCGGAATGCACCAAGGTTCCGAAATTCAGAGTTCCGGAATGCAGCAAGGTTCCGGAATTTTCAGAATTCCAGAATGTTCAGAGTTCCGGAATGTTCAGAGTTCCGGAATGCACCAAGGTTCCGGAATGTTCGGAATTCCGGAGTGTACCAAGGTTCCGGAATGTTCAGAGTTCCGGAATGCACCAAGGTTCCGGAATGTTCGGAATTCCAGAATGTTCAGAGTTCCGGAATGCACCAAGGTTCCGGAATGTTCGGAATTCCGGAATGCACCAAGGTTCCGGAATGTTCGGAATTCCAAAATGTACCAAGGTTCCGGAATGTTAAGAGTTCCGGAATGCACCAACGTTCCGGAATTCAGAATTCCGGAATGTTCAGAGTTCCGGAATGCACCAAGGTTCCGGAATGTTCAGAGTTCCGGAATGCACCAAGGTTCTGGAATGTTCGGAATTCCGGAATGTTCAGAGTTCCGGAATGTTCAGAGTTCCGGAATGCACCAAGTTTCCGGAATGTTCGGAATTCCGGAATGTTCAGAGTTCCGGAATGTTCAGAGTTCCGGAATGCACCAAGTTTCCGGAATGTTCGGAATTCCGGAATGTTCAGAGTTCCGAAATGCACCAAGGTTCCGGAATGTTCGGAATTCCGGAATGTTCAGAGTTCCGGAATGCACCAAGGTTCCGGAATGTTCGGAATTCCGGAATGTTCAGAGTTCCGGAATGTTTGGCGTTCCGGAATGCACCAAGGTTCCGGAATTCAGAGTTCCGGAATGCAGCAAGGTTCCGGATTTTTCAGAATTCTGGAATGTTCAGAGTTCCGGAATGCACCAAGGTTCCGGAATGTACCAAGGTTCCGGAATGTTCAGAGTTCCGGAATGCACCAAGGTTCCGGAATGTTCGGAATTCCGGAATATTCAGAGTTCCGGAATGTTTGGAATTCCGGAATGCACCAAGATTCCGGAATGTTCAGAGTTCCGGATTGCACCAAGGTTCCGGAATTCAGAGTTCCGGAATGTACCAAGGTTCCGGAATGTTCAGAGTTCCGGAATGCACCAAGGTTCCGGAATGTTCGGAATTCCGGAATGTTCAGAGTTCCGGAATGCACCAAGGTTCCGGAATGTTCGGAATTCCGGAATGCACCAAGGTTCCGGAATGTTCGGAATTCCAAAATGTACCAAGGTTCCGGAATGTTAAGAGTTCCGGAATGCACCAACGTTCCGGAATTCAGAATTCCGGAATGTTCAGAGTTCCGGAATGCACCAAGGTTCCGGAATTCAGAGTTCCGGAATGCAGCAAGGTTCCGGAATTTTCAGAATTCCAGAATGTTCAGAGTTCCGGAATGTTCAGAGTTCCGGAATGCACCAAGGTTCCGGAATGTTCGGAATTCCGGAGTGTACCAAGGTTCCGGAATGTTCAGAGTTCCGGAATGCACCAAGGTTCCGGAATGTTCGGAATTCCGGAATGTTCAGAGTTCCGGAATGCACCAAGGTTCCGGAATGTTCGGAATTCCGGAATGCACCAAGGTTCCGGAATGTTCGGAATTCCAAAATGTACCAAGGTTCCGGAATGTTAAGAGTTCCGGAATGCACCAACGTTCCGGAATTCAGAATTCCGGAATGTTCAGAGTTCCGGAGTGTACCAAGGTTCCGGAATGTTCAGAGTTCCGGAATGCACCAAGGTTCCGGAATGTTCGGAATTCCGGAATGTTCAGAGTTCCGGAATGCACCAAGGTTCCGGAATGTTCGGAATTCCGGAATGTTCAGAGTTCCGGAATGTTCAGAGTTCCGGAATGCACCAAGGTTCCGGAATGTTCGGAATTCCGGAATGTTCAGAGTTCCGGAATGTTCAGAGTTCCGGAATGCACCAAGGTTCCGGAATGTTCGGAATTCCGGAATGTTCAGAGTTCCGGAATGCACCAAGGTTCCGGAATGTTCGGAATTCCGGAATGTTCGGAATTCCGGAATGCACCAAGGTTCCGGAATGTTCGGAATTCCGGAATGTTCAGAGTTCCGGAATGCACCAAGGTTCCGGAATGTTCGGAATTCCGGAATGTTCGGAATTCCGGAATGCACCAAGGTTCCGGAATGTTCGGAATTCCGGAATGTTCAGAGTTCCGGAATGCACCAAGGTTCCGGAATGTTCGGAATTCCGGAATGTTCAGAGTTCCGGAATGTTCAGAGTTCCGGAATGCACCAAGGTTCCGGAATGCACAAAGGTTCCGGAATGTTCGGAATTCCGGAATGTTCGGAATTCCGGAATGTTCGGAATTCCGGAATGTACCAAGGTTCCGGAATGTTCAGAGTTCCGGAATGCACCAAGGTTCCGGAATGTTCGGAATTCCGGAATGTTCAGAGTTCCGGAATGTTCAGAGTTCCGGAATGCACCAAGTTTCCGGAATGTTCGGAATTCCGGAATGTTCAGAGTTCCGGAATGCACCAAGGTTCCGGAATGTTCAGAGTTCCGGAATGCACCAAGGTTCCGGAATGTTCGGAATTCCGGAATGTTCGGAATTCCGGAATGTACCAAGGTTCCGGAATGTTCAGAGTTCCGGAATGTTCAGAGTTCCGGAATGCACCAAGGTTCCGGAATGCACCAAGGTTCCGGAATGTTCAGAGTTCCGGAATGCACCAAGGTTCCGGAATGTTCGGAATTCCGGAATGTTCAGAGTTCCGGAATGTTCAGAGTTCCGGAATGCACCAAGGTTCCGGAATGTTCGGAATTCCGGAATGTTCAGAGTTCCGGAATGCAACAAGGTTCCGGAATGTTCGGAATTCCGGAATGTTCGGAATTCCGGAATGCACCAAGGTTCCGGAATGTTCGGAATTCCGGAATGTTCAGAGTTCCGGAATGTTCAGAGTTCCGGAATGCACCAAGGTTCCGGAATGTTCGGAATTCCGGAATGTTCAGAGTTCCGGAATGTTCAGAGTTCCGGAATGCACCAAGGTTCCGGAATGTTCGGAATTCCGGAATGTTCAGAGTTCCGGAATGCACCAAGGTTCCGGAATGTTCGGAATTCCGGAATGCACCAAGGTTCCGGAATGTTCGGAATTCCGGAATGTTCAGAGTTCCGGAATGCACCACGGTTCCGGAATGTTCGGAATTCCGGAATGTTCAGAGTTCCGGAATGTTCAGAGTTCCGGAATGCACCAAGGTTCCGGAATGCACAAAGGTTCCGGAATGTTCTGAATTCCGGAATGTTCAGAGTTCCGGAATGCACCAATGTTCCGGAATGTTCAGAGTTCCGGAATGCACAAAGGTTGCGGAATGTTCAGAGTTCCGGAATGTTCAGAGTTCCAGAATGCACCAAGGTTCCGGAATGTTCGGAATTCCGGAATGTTCAGAGTTCCGAAATGCACCAAGGTTCCGGAATGTTCGGAATTCCGGAATGTTCAGAGTTCCGGAATGTTCAGAGTTCCGGAATGCACCAAGGTTCCGGAATGCACAAAGGTTCCGGAATGTTCGGAATTCCGGAATGTTCGGAATTCCGGAATGTTCGGAATTCCGGAATGTACCAAGGTTCCGGAATGTTCAGAGTTCCGGAATGCACCAAGGTTCCGGAATGTTCAGAATTCCGGAATGTTCAGAGTTCCGGAATGCATCAAGGTTCCGGAATGCACAAAGGTTCCGGAATGTTCGGAATTCCGGAATGTTCGGAATTCCGGAATGTACCAAGGTTCCGGAATGTTCGGAATTCCGGAATGCACAAAGGTTCCGGAATGTTCGGAATTCCGGAATGTTCGGAATTCCGGAATGCACAAAGGTTCCGGAATGTTCAGAGTTCCGGAATGTTCAGAGTTCCGGAATGCACCAAGGTTCCGGAATGTTCGGAATTCCGGAATGTTCAGAGTTCCGGAATGTTCAGAGTTCCGGAATGCACCAAGGTTCCGGAATGTTCAGAGTTCCGGAATGCACCAAGGCTCCGGAATGCACAAAGGTTCCGGAATGTTCGGAATTCCGGAATGTTCGGAAATCTGGAATGTACCAAGGTTCCGGAATGTTCGGAATTCCGGAATGCACCAAGGTTCCGGAATGTTAAGAGTTCCGGAATGCACCAAGGTTCCGGAATGTTCAGAGTTCCGGAATGCACCAAGGTTCCGGAATGCACCAAGGTTCCGGAATGTTCAGAGTTCCGGAATGCACCAAGGTTCCGGAATGTTCGGAATTCCGGAATATTCAGAGTTCCGGAATGTTTGGAATTCCGGAATGCACCAAGATTCCGGAATGTTCAGAGTTCCGGATTGCACCAAGGTTCCGGAATTCAGAGTTCCGGAATGTACCAAGGTTCCGGAATGTTCAGAGTTCCGGAATGCACCAAGGTTCCGGAATGTTCGGAATTCCGGAATGTTCAGAGTTCCGGAATGCACCAAGGTTCCGGAATGTTCGGAATTCCGGAATGCACCAAGGTTCCGGAATGTTCGGAATTCCAAAATGTACCAAGGTTCCGGAATGTTAAGAGTTCCGGAATGCACCAACGTTCCGGAATTCAGAATTCCGGAATGTTCAGAGTTCCGGAATGCACCAAGGTTCCGGAATTCAGAGTTCCGGAATGCAGCAAGGTTCCGGAATTTTCAGAATTCCAGAATGTTCAGAGTTCCGGAATGTTCAGAGTTCCGGAATGCACCAAGGTTCCGGAATGTTCGGAATTCCGGAGTGTACCAAGGTTCCGGAATGTTCAGAGTTCCGGAATGCACCAAGGTTCCGGAATGTTCGGAATTCCGGAATGTTCAGAGTTCCGGAATGCACCAAGGTTCCGGAATGTTCGGAATTCCGGAATGCACCAAGGTTCCGGAATGTTCGGAATTCCAAAATGTACCAAGGTTCCGGAATGTTAAGAGTTCCGGAATGCACCAACGTTCCGGAATTCAGAATTCCGGAATGTTCAGAGTTCCGGAGTGTACCAAGGTTCCGGAATGTTCAGAGTTCCGGAATGCACCAAGGTTCCGGAATGTTCGGAATTCCGGAATGTTCAGAGTTCCGGAATGCACCAAGGTTCCGGAATGTTCGGAATTCCGGAATGTTCAGAGTTCCGGAATGTTCAGAGTTCCGGAATGCACCAAGGTTCCGGAATGTTCGGAATTCCGGAATGTTCAGAGTTCCGGAATGTTCAGAGTTCCGGAATGCACCAAGGTTCCGGAATGTTCGGAATTCCGGAATGTTCAGAGTTCCGGAATGCACCAAGGTTCCGGAATGTTCGGAATTCCGGAATGTTCGGAATTCCGGAATGCACCAAGGTTCCGGAATGTTCGGAATTCCGGAATGTTCAGAGTTCCGGAATGCACCAAGGTTCCGGAATGTTCGGAATTCCGGAATGTTCAGAGTTCCGGAATGTTCAGAGTTCCGGAATGCACCAAGGTTCCGGAATGCACAAAGGTTCCGGAATGTTCGGAATTCCGGAATGTTCGGAATTCCGGAATGTTCGGAATTCCGGAATGTACCAAGGTTCCGGAATGTTCAGAGTTCCGGAATGCACCAAGGTTCCGGAATGTTCGGAATTCCGGAATGTTCAGAGTTCCGGAATGCATCAAGGTTCCGGAATGCACAAAGGTTCCGGAATGTTCGGAATTCCGGAATGTTCGGAATTCCGGAATGTACCAAGGTTCCGGAATGTTCGGAATTCCGGAATGCACAAAGGTTCCGGAATGTTCGGAATTCCGGAATGCACCAAGGTTCCGGAATGTTAAGAGTTCCGGAATGCACCAAGGTTCCGGAATGTTCAGAGTTCCGGAATGCACCAAGGTTCCGGAATGCACCAAGGTTCCGGAATGTTCAGAGTTCCGGAATGCACCAAGGTTCCGGAATGTTCGGAATTCCGGAATATTCAGAGTTCCGGAATGTTTGGAGTTCCGGAATGCACCAAGGTTCCGGAATTCAGAGTTCCGGAATGCAGCAAGGTTCCGGAATTTTCAGAATTCCGGAATGTTCAGAGTTCCGGTATGTTCAGAGTTCCGGAATGCACCAAGGTTCCGGAATGTTCAGAGTTCAGCAATGCACCAAGGTTCCGGAATGTTCGGAATTCCGGAATATTCAGAGTTCCGGAATGCACCAAGGTTCCGGAATGTTCGGAATTCCGGAATGCACCAAGATTCCGGAATGTTCAGAGTTCCGGATTGCACCAAGGTTCCGGAATTCAGAATTCCGGAATGTTCAGAGTTCCGGAATGCACCAAGGTTCCGGAATTCAGAGTTCCGGAATGCAGCAAGGTTCCGGAATTTTCAGAATTCCAGAATGTTCAGAGTTCCGGAATGTTCAGAGTTCCGGAATGCACCAAGGTTCCGGAATGTTCGGAATTCCGGAGTGTACCAAGGTTCCGGAATGTTCAGAGTTCCGGAATGCACCAAGGTTCCGGAATGTTCGGAATTCCAGAATGTTCAGAGTTCCGGAATGCACCAAGGTTCCGGAATGTTCGGAATTCCGGAATGCACCAAGGTTCCGGAATGTTCGGAATTCCAAAATGTACCAAGGTTCCGGAATGTTAAGAGTTCCGGAATGCACCAACGTTCCGGAATTCAGAATTCCGGAATGTTCAGAGTTCCGGAATGCACCAAGGTTCTGGAATGTTCGGAATTCCGGAATGTTCAGAGTTCCGGAATGTTCAGAGTTCCGGAATGCACCAAGTTTCCGGAATGTTCGGAATTCCGGAATGTTCAGAGTTCCGGAATGTTCAGAGTTCCGGAATGCACCAAGTTTCCGGAATGTTCGGAATTCCGGAATGTTCAGAGTTCCGAAATGCACCAAGGTTCCGGAATGTTCGGAATTCCGGAATGTTCAGAGTTCCGGAATGCACCAAGGTTCCGGAATGTTCGGAATTCCGGAATGTTCAGAGTTCCGGAATGTTTGGCGTTCCGGAATGCACCAAGGTTCCGGAATTCAGAGTTCCGGAATGCAGCAAGGTTCCGGATTTTTCAGAATTCTGGAATGTTCAGAGTTCCGGAATGCACCAAGGTTCCGGAATGTACCAAGGTTCCGGAATGTTCAGAGTTCCGGAATGCACCAAGGTTCCGGAATGTTCGGAATTCCGGAATGTTCAGAGTTCCGGAATGCACCAAGGTTCCGGAATGTTCGGAATTCCGGAATGTTCAGAGTTCCGGAATGCACCAAGGTTCCGGAATGTTCGGAATTCCGGAATGTTCAGAGTTCCGGAATGCATCAAGGTTCCGGAATGTTCGGAATTCCGGAATGTTCGGAATTCCGGAATGTACCAAGGTTCCGGAATGTTCGGAATTCCGGAATGCACCAAGGTTCCGGAATGTTAAGAGTTCCGGAATGCACCAAGGTTCCGGAATGTTCAGAGTTCCGGAATGCACCAAGGTTCCGGAATGCAGCAAGGTTCCGGAATGTTCAGAGTTCCGGAATGCACCAAGGTTCCGGAATGCACCAAGGTTCCGGAATGTTCAGAGTTCAGCAATGCACCAAGGTTCCGGAATGTTCGGAATTCCGGAATATTCAGAGTTCCGGAATGCACCAAGGTTCCGGAATGTTCGGAATTCCGGAATGCACCAAGATTCCGGAATGTTCAGAGTTCCGGATTGCACCAAGGTTCCGGAATTCAGAGTTCCGGAATGCAGCAAGGTTCCGGAATTTTCAGAATTCCAGAATGTTCAGAGTTCCGGAATGCACCAAGGTTCCAGAATGTTCGGAATTCCGGAATGTTCAGAGTTCCGGAATGTTCAGAGTTCCGGAATGCACCAAGGTTCCGGAATGTTCGGAATTCCGGAATGTTCAGAGTTCCGGAATGTTCAGAGTTCCGGAATGTTCAGAGTTCCGGAATGCACCAAGGTTCCGGAATGTTCAGAATTCCGGAATGTTCAGAGTTCCGGAATGCACCAAGGTTCCGGAATGTTCGGAAGTCCGGAATGTTCAGAGTTCCGGAATGTTCAGAGTTCCGGAATGCACCAAGGTTCCGGAATGTTCGGAATTCCGGAATGTTCAGAGTTCCGGAATGTTTGGAGTTCCGGAATGCACCAAGGTTCCGGAATTCAGAGTTCCGGAATGCAGCAAGGTTCCGGATTTTTCAGAATTCTGGAATGTTCAGAGTTCCGGAATGCACCAAGGTTCCGGAATGTACCAAGGTTCCGGAATGTTCAGAGTTCCGGAATGCACCAAGGTTCCGAAATGTTCGGAATTCCGGAATGTTCAGAGTTCCGGAATGCACCAAGGTTCCGGAATGTTCGGAATTCCGGAATGTTCAGAGTTCCGGAATGCACCAAGGTTCCGGAATGTTCGGAATTCCGGAATGTTCAGAGTTCCGGAATGCATCAAGGTTCCGGAATGCACAAAGGTTCCGGAATGTTAAGAGTTCCGGAATGTTCAGAGTTCCGGAATGCACCAAGGTTCCGGAATGTTCGGAATTCCGGAATGTTCGGAATTCCGGAATGTTCGGAATTCCGGAATGTACCAAGGTTCCGGAATGTTCGGAGTTCCGGAATGCACCAAGGTTCCGGAATGTTTGGAATTCCGGAATGTTCAGAGTTCCGGAATGCACCAAGGTTCCGGAATGCACAAAGGTTGCGGAATGTTCGGAGTTCCGGAATGTTCAGAGTTCCGGAATGCACCAAGGTTCCGGAATGTTCGGAATTCCGGAATGTTCAGAGTTCCGGAATGCACCAAGGTTCCGGAATGTTCGGAATTCCGGAATGTTCGGAATTCCGGAATGTTCGGAATTCCGGAATGCACCAAGGTTCCGGAATGCACAAAGGTTCCGGAATGTTCAGAGTTCCGGAATGTTCAGAGTTCCGGAATGCACCAAGGTTCCGGAATGTTCGGAATTCCGGAATGTTCAGAGATCCGGAATGCACCAAGGTTCCGGAATGTTCGGAATTCCGGAATGTTCAGAGATCCGGAATGCACCAAGGTTCCGGAATGTTCGGAATTCCGGAATGTTCGGAATTCCGGAATGCACCAAGGTTCCGGAATGTTCGGAATTCCGGAATGTTCAGAGTTCCGGAATGCACCAAGGTTCCGGAATGTTCGGAATTCCGGAATGTTCAGAATTCCGGAATGTTCAGAGTTCCGGAATGTTCAGAGTTCCGGAATGCAATAAGGTTCCGGAATGCACCAAGGTTCCGGAATGTTCAGAGTTCCGGAATGCACAAAGGTTCCGGAATGTTCAGAGTTCCGGAATGTTCAGAGTTCCGGAATGCACCAAGGTTCCGGGATGCACAAAGGTTCCGGAATGTTCAGAGTTCCGGAATGTTCAGAGTTCCGGAATGCACCAAGGTTCCGGAATGTTCGGAATTCCGGAATGTTCAGAGTTCCGGAATGCACCAAGGTTCCGGAATGTTCGGAATTCCGGAATGTTCAGAGTTCCGGAATGCACCAAGGTTCCGGAATGTTCGGAATTCCGGAATGTTTGGAATTCCGGAATGTTCAGAGTTCCGGAATGCACCAAGGTTCCGGAATGTTCAGAGTTCCGGAATGTTCAGAGTTCCGGAATGTTCAGAGTTCCGGAATGCACCAAGGTTCCGGAATGTTCGGAATTCCGGAATGTTCAGAGATCCGGAATGCACCAAGGTTCCGGAATGTTCGGAATTCCGGAATGTTCGGAATTCCGGAATGCACCAAGGTTCCGGAATGTTCGGAATTCCGGAATGTTCAGAGTTCCGGAATGCACCAAGGTTCCTGAATGTTCGGAATTCCGGAATGTTCAGAGTTCCGGAATGCACCACGGTTCCGGAATGTTCGGAATTCCGGAATGTTCAGAGTTCCGGAATGCACCAAGGTTCCGGAATGCACAAAGGTTCCGGAATGTTCGGAATTCCGGAATGTTCGGAATTCCGGAATGTTCGGAATTCCGGAATGCACCAAGGTTCCGGAATGTTCGGAATTCCGGAATGTTCAGAGTTCCGGAATGTTCAGAGTTCCGGAATGAACCAAGGTTCCGGAATGCACCAAGGTTCCGGAATGTTCAGAGTTCCGGAATGCACCAAGGTTCCGGAATGCACCAAGGTTCCGGAATGTTCAGAGTTCCGGAATGCACCAAGGTTCCGGAATGTTCGGAATTCCGGAATGTTCAGAGTTCCGGAATGCACCAAGGTTCCGGAATGTTCGGAATTCCGGAATGTTCAGAGTTCCGGAATGCACCAAGGTTCCGGAATGTTCGGAATTCCGGAATGTTCAGAGTTCCGGAATGCACCAAGGTTCCGGAATGTTCGGAATTCCGGAATGTTCAGAGTTCCGGAATGCACCAAGGTTCCGGAATGTTCGGAATTCCGGAATGTTTGGAATTCCGGAATGTTCAGAGTTCCGGAATGCACCAAGGTTCCGGAATGTTCGGAATTCCGGAATGTTCAGAGTTCCGGAATGCACCAAGGTTCCGGAATGCACCAAGGTTCCGGAATGCACCAAGGTTCCGGAATGTTCAGAGTTCCGGAATGCACCAAGGTTCCGGAATGTTCGGAATTCCGGAATGTTCAGAGTTCCGGAATGCACCAAGGTTCCGGAATGTTCGGAATTCCGGAATGTTCAGAGTTCCGGAATGCACCAAGGTTCCGGAATGTTCGGAATTCCGGAATGTTCAGAGTTCCGGAATGCACCAAGGTTCCGGGATGCACAAAGGTTCCGGAATGTTCAGAGTTCCGGAATGTTCAGAGTTCCGGAATGTTCAGAGTTCCGGAATGCACCAAGGTTCCGGAATGTTCGGAATTCCGGAATGTTCAGAGATCCGGAATGCACCAAGGTTCCGGAATGTTCGGAATTCCGGAATGTTCAGAGTTCCGGAATGTTCAGAGTTCCGGAATGTTCAGAGTTCCGGAATGTTCAGAGTTCCGGAATGCACCAAGGTTCCGGAATGTTCGGAATTCCGGAATGTTCAGAGATCCGGAATGCACCAAGGTTCCGGAATGTTCGGAATTCCGGAATGTTCGGAATTCCGGAATGCACCAAGGTTCCGGAATGTTCGGAATTCCGGAATGTTCAGAGTTCCGGAATGCACCAAGGTTCCTGAATGTTCGGAATTCCGGAATGTTCAGAGTTCCGGAATGCACCAAGGTTCCGGAATGTTCAGAGTTCCGGAATGTTCAGAGTTCCGGAATGTTCAGAGTTCCGGAATGTTCAGAGTTCCGGAATGCACCAAGGTTCCGGAATGTTCGGAATTCCGGAATGTTCAGAGTTCCGGAATGCACCAAGGTTCCGGAATGTTCGGAATTCCGGAATGTACCAAGGTTCCGGAATGTTCAGAGTTCCGGAATGCACCAAGGTTCCGGAATGTTAAGAGTTCCGGAATGCACCAAGGTTCCGGAATGTTCAGAGTTCCGGAATGCACCAAGGTTCCGGAATGCACCAAGGTTCCGGAATGTTCAGAGTTCCGGAATGCACCAAGGTTCCGGAATGTTCGGAATTCCGGAATGTTCAGAGTTCCGGAATGCACCAAGGTTCCGGAATGTTCGGAATTCCGGAATGTTCAGAGTTCCGGAATGCACCAAGGTTCCTGAATGTTCGGAATTCCGGAATGTTCAGAGTTCCGGAATGCACCACGGTTCCGGAATGTTCGGAATTCCGGAATGTTCAGAGTTCCGGAATGCACCAAGGTTCCTGAATGTTCGGAATTCCGGAATGTTCAGAGTTCCGGAATGCACAAAGGTTCCGGAATGTTCGGAATTCCGGAATGTTCGGAATTCCGGAATGTTCGGAATTCCGGAATGCACCAAGGTTCCAGAATGTTCGGAATTCCGGAATGTTCAGAGTTCCGGAATGTTCAGAGTTCCGGAATGCACCAAGGTTCCGGAATGCACCAAGGTTCCGGAATGTTCAGAGTTCCGGAATGCACCAAGGTTCCGGAATGTTCAGAGTTCCGGAATGCACCAAGGTTCCGGAATGTTCGGAATTCCGGAATGTTCAGAGTTCCGGAATGCACCAAGGTTCCGGAATGTTCGGAATTCCGGAATGTTCAGAGTTCCGGAATGCACCAAGGTTCCGGGATGCACAAAGGTTCCGGAATGTTCAGAGTTCCGGAATGTTCAGAGTTCCGGAATGCACCAAGGTTCCGGAATGTTCGGAATTCCGGAATGTTCAGAGTTCCGGAATGCACCAAGGTTCCGGAATGTTCTGAATTCCGGAATGTACCAAGGTTCCGGAATGTTCAGAGTTCCGGAATGCACCAAGGTTCCGGAATGTTCAGAGTTCCGGAATGCACCAAGGTTCCGGAATGCACCAAGGTTCCGGAATGTTCAGAGTTCCGGAATGCACAAAGGTTCCGGAATGTTCGGAATTCCGGAATGTTCAGAGGTCCGGAATGCACCAAGGTTCCCACCAGGCGTGTGAAAGAAAGAAGAAAAGAAGGAAAAACCCGGACCGGGCCGCCTGGCCACCCTTTGTGAGGGTGTCCGCTCCCCAGGCTCCGAAAGCCTTGCCAGCCCTTGTGATCGGGTGGCACCGCCCACCAGGCGTGTGAAAGAAAGAAGAAAAGAAGAAAAAACCCGGACCGGGCCGCCTGGCCACCCTTTGTGCGGGTGTCCGCTCCCCAGGCTCCGAAATCCTTGCCAGCCCTTGTGATGGGGTGGCACCGCCCACCAGGCGTGTGAAAGAAAGAAGAAAAGAAGAAAAAACCCGGACCGGGCCGCCTGGCCACCCTTTGTGAGGGTGTCCGCTCCCCAGCCTCCGAAAGCCTTGCCAGCCCTTGTGATCGGGTGGCACCGCCCACCAGGCGTGTGAAAGAAAGAAGAAAAGAAGAAAAAACCCGGACCGGGCCGCCTGGCCACCCTTTGTGAGGGTGTCCGCTCCCCAGGCTACGAAAGCCTTGCCAGCCCTTGTGATCGGGTGGCACCGCCCACCAGGCGTGTGAAAGAAAGAAGAAAAGAAGAAAAAACCCGGACCGGGCCGCCTGGCCACCCTTTGTGCGGGTGTCCGCTCCCCAGGCTCCGAAAGCCTTGCCAGCCCTTGTGATCGGGTGGCACCGCCCACCAGGCGCGTGAAAGAAAGAAGAAAAGAAGAAAAAACCCGGACCGGGCCGCCTGGCCACCCTTTGTGCGGGTGTCCGCTCCCCAGGCTCCGAAAGCCTTGCCAGCCCTTGTGATCGGGTGGCACCGCCCACCAGGCGCGTGAAAGAAAGAAGAAAAGAAGAAAAAACCCGGACCGGGCCGCCTGGCCACCCTTTGTGCGGGTGTCCGCTCCCCAGGCTCCGAAAGCCTTGCCAGCCCTTGTGATCGGGTGGCACCGCCCACCAGGCGTGTGAAAGAAAGAAGAAAAGAAGAAAAAACCCGGACCGGGCCGCCTGGCCACCCTTTGTGCGGGTGTCCGCTCCCCAGGCTCCGAAAGCCTTGCCAGCCCTTGTGATCGGGTGGCACCGCCCACCAGGCGTGTGAAAGAAAGAAGAAAAGAAGAAAAAACCCGGACCGGGCCGCCTGGCCACCCTTTGTGCGGGTGTCCGCTCCCCAGGCTCCGAAAGCCTTGCCAGCCCTTGTGATCGGGTGGCACCGCCCACCAGGCGTGTGAAAGAAAGAAGAAAAGAAGAAAAAACCCGGACCGGGCCGCCTGGCCACCCTTTGTGCGGGTGTCCGCTCCCCAGGCTCCGAAAGCCTTGCCAGCCCTTGTGATCGGGTGGCACCGCCCACCAGGCGTGTGAAAGAAAGAAAAAAAGAAGAAAAAACCCGGACCGGGCCGCCTGGCCACCCTTTGTGCGGGTGTCCGCTCCCCGGGCTCCGAAAGCCTTGCCAGCCCTTGAGTTCCCCATTCAAATGCATGTAACAGTGAGAAACGCACTGTCTTGGCGAAAGAAAGCGTTTTTGTACAACTTCATATAAATAGCCGTAACTTTTGATAGAAGACTCAGACAAACATGTTTATGGCTTTATCTTATAGAACTCAAGGTTCCCGTGCTGGGAAAACAGGTTTTGCAGCTGTTTGAGCTAAGATTTCCAAGTTATTCACATAATGAAAACCTATACTTTGTTTCGGTCGAGTTCCCCATTCAAATGCATGTAACAGTGAGAAACGCACTGTCTTGGCGAAAGAAAGCGTTTTTGTATAACTTCATATAAATAGCTGTAACTTTTGATAGAAGACTCAGACAAACATGTTTATGGCTTTATCTTATAGAACTCAAGGTCTCCGTGCTGGGCAAACAGGTTTTGCAGCTGTTTGAGCTAAGATTTCCAAGTTATTCACATAATGAAAACCTATACTTTGTTTCGGTGGAGTTCCCCATTCAAATGCATGTAACAGTGAGAAACGCACTGTCTTGGCGAAAGAAAGCGTTTTTGTACAACTTCATATAAATAGCTGTAACTTTTGATAGAAGATTTAGACAAACATGTTTATGGCTTTATCTTTTAGAACTCAAGGTTCCCGTGCTGGGAAAACAGGTTTTGCAGCTGTTTGAGCTAAGATTTCCAAGTTATTCACATAATGAAAACCTATACTTTGTTTCGGTCGAGTTCCCCATTCAAATGCATGTAACAGTGAGAAACGCACTGTCTTGGCGAAAGAAAGCTATTTTGTACAACTTCATATAAATAGCTGTAACTTTTGATAGAAGACTCAGACAAACATGTTTATGGCTTTATCTTATAGAACTCAAGGTCTCCGTGCTGGGAAAACAGGTTTTGCAGCTGTTTGAGCTAAGATTTCCAAGTTATTCACATAATGAAAACTTATACTTTGTTTCGGTCGAGTTCCCCATTCAAAATGCATGTAACAGTGAGAAACGCACTGTCTTGGCGAAAGAAAGCGTTTTTGCATAACTTCATATAAATAGCTGTAACTTTTGATAGAAGACTCGGATACACATGTTTATGGCTTTATCTTATAGAACTCAAGGTTCCCGTGCTGGGAAAACAGGTTTTGCAGCTGTTTGAGCTAAGATTTCCAAGTTATTCACATAATGAAAACCTATACTTTGTTTCGGTCGAGTTCCCCATTCAAATGCATGTAACAGTGAGAAACGCACTGTCTTGGCGAAAGAAAGCGTTTTTGTATAACTTCATATAAATAGCTGTAACTTTTGATAGAAGACTCAGACAAACATGTTTATGGCTTTATCTTATAGAACTCAAGGTCTCCGTGCTGGGCAAACAGGTTTTGCAGCTGTTTGAGCTAAGATTTCCAAGTTATTCACATAATGAAAACCTATACTTTGTTTCGGTGGAGTTCCCCATTCAAATGCATGTAACAGTGAGAAACGCACTGTCTTGGCGAAAGAAAGCGTTTTTGTACAACTTCATATAAATAGCTGTAACTTTTGATAGAAGATTTAGACAAACATGTTTATGGCTTTATCTTTTAGAACTCAAGGTTCCCGTGCTGGGAAAACAGGTTTTGCAGCTGTTTGAGCTAAGATTTCCAAGTTATTCACATAATGAAAACCTATACTTTGTTTCGGTCGAGTTCCCCATTCAAATGCATGTAACAGTGAGAAACGCACTGTCTTGGCGAAAGAAAGCTATTTTGTACAACTTCATATAAATAGCTGTAACTTTTGATAGAAGACTCAGACAAACATGTTTATGGCTTTATCTTATAGAACTCAAGGTCTCCGTGCTGGGAAAACAGGTTTTGCAGCTGTTTGAGCTAAGATTTCCAAGTTATTCACATAATGAAAACTTATACTTTGTTTCGGTCGAGTTCCCCATTCAAAATGCATGTAACAGTGAGAAACGCACTGTCTTGGCGAAAGAAAGCGTTTTTGCATAACTTCATATAAATAGCTGTAACTTTTGATAGAAGACTCGGATACACATGTTTATGGCTTTATCTTATAGAACTCAAGGTTCCCGTACTGGGCAAACAGGTTTTGCAGCTGTTTGAGCTAAGATTTCCAAGTTATTCACATAATGAAAACCTATACTTTGTTTCGGTGGAGTTCCCCATTCAAAATGCATGTAACAGTGAGAAACGCACTGTCTTGGCGAAAGAAAGCGTTTTTGTACAACTTCATATAAATAGCTGTAACTTTTGATAGAAGACTCAGACAAACATGTTTATGGCTTTATCTTATAGAACTCAAGGTCTCCGTGCTGGGAAAACAGGTTTTGCAGCTGTTTGAGCTAAGATTTCCAAGTTATTCACATAATGAAAACCTATACTTTGTTTCGGTGGAGTTCCCCATTCAAATGCATGTAACAGTGAGAAACGCACTGTCTTGGCGAAAGAAAACGTTTTTGTACAACTTCATAGAAATAGCTGTAACTTTTGATAGAAGACTCAGACAAACATGTTTATGGCCTTATATTATAGAACTCAAGGTCTCCGTGCTGGGAAAACAGGTTTTGCAGCTGTTTGAGCTAAGATTTCCAAGTTATTCACATAATGAAAACTTATACTTTGTTTCGATCGAGTTCCCCATTCAAAATGCATGTAACAGTGAGAAACGCACTGTCTTGGCGAAAGAAAGCGTTTTTGTACAACTTCATAGAAATAGCTGTAACTTTTGATAGAAGACTCGGATACACATGTTTATGGCTTTATCTTATAGAACTCAAGGTTCCCGTACTGGGCAAACAGGTTTTGCAGCTGTTTGAGCTAAGATTTCCAAGTTATTCACATAATGAAAACCTATACTTTGTTTCGGTGGAGTTCCCCATTCAAAATGCATGTAACAGTGAGAAACGCACTGTCTTGGCGAAAGAAAGCGTTTTTGTACAACTTCATATAAATAGCTGTAACTTTTGATAGAAGACTCAGACAAACATGTTTATGGCTTTATCTTATAGAACTCAAGGTCTCCGTGCTGGGAAAACAGGTTTTGCAGCTGTTTGAGCTAAGATTTCCAAGTTATTCACATAATGAAAACCTATACTTTGTTTCGGTGGAGTTCCCCATTCAAATGCATGTAACAGTGAGAAACGCACTGTCTTGGCGAAAGAAAACGTTTTTGTACAACTTCATAGAAATAGCTGTAACTTTTGATAGAAGACTCAGACAAACATGTTTATGGCCTTATATTATAGAACTCAAGGTCTCCGTGCTGGGAAAGCAGGTTTTGCAGCTGTTGGAGCTAAGATTTCCAAGTTATTCACATAATGAAAACTTATACTTTGTTTCGGTCGAGTTCCCCATTCAAATGCATGTAACAGTGAGAAACGCACTGTCTTGGCGAAAGAAAGCGTTTTTGTACAACTTCATATAAATAGCTGTAACTTTTGATAGAAGACTCGGATACACATGTTTATGGCTTTATCTTATAGAACTCAAGGTCTCCGTGCTGGGCAAACAGGTTTTGCAGCTGTTTGAGCTAAGATTTCCAAGTTATTCACATAATGAAAACCTATACTTTGTTTCGGTCGAGTTCCCCATTCAAATGCATGTAACAGTGAGAAACGCACTGTCTTGGCGAAAGAAAGCTATTTTGTACAACTTCATATAAATAGCTGTAACTTTTGATAGAAGACTCAGACAAACATGTTTATGGCTTTATCTTATAGAACTCAAGGTCTCCGTGCTGGGAAAACAGGTTTTGCAGCTGTTTGAGCTAAGATTTCCAAGTTATTCACATAATGAAAACTTATACTTTGTTTCGGTCGAGTTCCCCATTCAAAATGCATGTAACAGTGAGAAACGCACTGTCTTGGCGAAAGAAAGCGTTTTTGCATAACTTCATATAAATAGCTGTAACTTTTGATAGAAGACTCAGACAAACATGTTTATGGCTTTATCTTATAGAACTCAAGGTCTCCGTGCTGGGAAAACAGGTTTTGCAGCTGTTTGAGCTAAGATTTCCAAGTTATTCACATAATGAAAACTTATACTTTGTTTCGGTTGAGTTCCCCATTCAAAATGCATGTAACAGTGAGAAACGCACTGTCTTGGCGAAAGAAAGCGTTTTTGTACAACTTCATATAAATAGCTGTAACTTTTGATAGAAGACTCGGATACACATGTTTATGGCTTTATCTTATAGAACTCAAGGTTCCCGTACTGGGCAAACAGGTTTTGCAGCTGTTTGAGCTAAGATTTCCAAGTTATTCACATAATGAAAACCTATACTTTGTTTCGGTGGAGTTCCCCATTCAAATGCATGTAACAGTGAGAAACGCACTGTCTTGGCGAAAGAAAACGTTTTTGTACAACTTCATAGAAATAGCTGTAACTTTTGATAGAAGACTCAGACAAACAATGTTTATGGCCTTATATTATAGAACTCAAGGTCTCCGTGCTGGGAAAGCAGGTTTTGCAGCTGTTGGAGCTAAGATTTCCAAGTTATTCACATAATGAAAACTTATACTTTGTTTCGGTCGAGTTCCCCATTCAAATGCATGTAACAGTGAGAAACGCACTGTCTTGGCGAAAGAAAGCGTTTTTGTACAACTTCATATAAATAGCTGTAACTTTTGATAGAAGACTCGGATACACATGTTTATGGCTTTATCTTATAGAACTCAAGGTCTCCGTGCTGGGAAAACAGGTTTTGCAGCTGTTTGAGCTAAGATTTCCAAGTTATTCACATAATGAAAACCTATACTTTGTTTCGGTGGAGTTCCCCATTCAAATGCATGTAACAGTGAGAAACGCACTGTCTTGGCGAAAGAAAGCGTTTTTGTACAACTTCATATAAATAGCTGTAACTTTTGATAGAAGACTCGGATACACATGTTTATGGCTTTATCTTATAGAACTCAAGGTCTCCGTGCTGGGCAAACAGGTTTTGCAGCTGTTTGAGCTAAGATTTCCAAGTTATTCACATAATGAAAACCTATACTTTGTTTCGGTGGAGTTCCCCATTCAAATGCATGTAACAGTGAGAAACGCACTGTCTTGGCGAAAGAAAGCGTTTTTGTACAACTTCATATAAATAGCTGTAACTTTTGATAGAAGACTCAGACAAACATGTTTATGGCTTTATCTTATAGAACTCAAGGTCTCCGTGCTGGGAAAACAGGTTTTGCAGCTGTTTGAGCTAAGATTTCCAAGTTATTCACATAATGAAAACCTATACTTTGTTTCGGTCGAGTTCCCCATTCAAATGCATGTAACAGTGAGAAACGCACTGTCTTGGCGAAAGAAAGCGTTTTTGTACAACTTCATATAAATAGCTGTAACTTTTGATAGAAGACTCAGACAAACATGTTTATGGCTTTATCTTATAGAACTCAAGGTCTCCGTGCTGGGAAAACAGGTTTTGCAGCTGTTTGAGCTAAGATTTCCAAGTTATTCACATAATGAAAACTTATACTTTGTTTCGGTCGAGTTCCCCATTCAAATGCATGTAACAGTGAGAAACGCACTGTCTTGGCGAAAGAAAGCGTTTTTGTACAACTTCATATGAATAGCTGTAACTTTTGATAGAAGACTCGGATACACATGTTTATGGCTTTATCTTATAGAACTCAAGGTTCCCGTGCTGGGAAAACAGGTTTTGCAGCTGTTTGAGCTAAGATTTCCAAGTTATTCACATAATGAAAACCTATACTTTGTTTCGGTCGAGTTCCCCATTCAAATGCATGTAACAGTGAGAAACGCACTGTCTTGGTGAAAGAAAACGTTTTTGTACAACTTCATATAAATAGCCGTAACTTTTGATAGAAGACTCGGATACACATGTTTATGGCTTTATCTTATAGAACTCAAGGTCTCCGTGCTGGGCAAACAGGTTTTGCAGCTGTTTGAGCTAAGATTTCCAAGTTATTCACATAATGAAAACCTATACTTTGTTTCGGTGGAGTTCCCAATTCAAATGCATGTAACAGTGAGAAACGCACTGTCTTGGCGAAAGAAAACGTTTTTGTACAACTTCATAGAAATAGCTGTAACTTTTGATAGAAGACTCAGACAAACATGTTTATGGCCTTATATTATAGAACTCAAGGTCTCCGTGCTGGGAAAGCAGGTTTTGCAGCTGTTGGAGCTAAGATTTCCAAGTTATTCACATAATGAAAACTTATACTTTGTTTCGGTCGAGTTCCCCATTCAAATGCATGTAACAGTGAGAAACGCACTGTCTTGGCGAAAGAAAGCGTTTTTGTACAACTTCATATAAATAGCTGTAACTTTTGATAGAAGACTCGGATACACATGTTTATGGCTTTATCTTATAGAACTCAAGGTCTCCGTGCTGGGCAAACAGGTTTTGCAGCTGTTTGAGCTAAGATTTCCAAGTTATTCACATAATGAAAACCTATACTTTGTTTCGGTCGAGTTCCCCATTCAAATGCATGTAACAGTGAGAAACGCACTGTCTTGGCGAAAGAAAGCTATTTTGTACAACTTCATATAAATAGCTGTAACTTTTGATAGAAGACTCAGACAAACATGTTTATGGCTTTATCTTATAGAACTCAAGGTCTCCGTGCTGGGAAAACAGGTTTTGCAGCTGTTTGAGCTAAGATTTCCAAGTTATTCACATAATGAAAACTTATACTTTGTTTCGGTCGAGTTCCCCATTCAAAATGCATGTAACAGTGAGAAACGCACTGTCTTGGCGAAAGAAAGCGTTTTTGTATAACTTCATATAAATAGCTGTAACTTTTGATAGAAGACTCAGACAAACATGTTTATGGCTTTATCTTATAGAACTCAAGGTCTCCGTGCTGGGAAAACAGGTTTTGCAGCTGTTTGAGCTAAGATTTCCAAGTTATTCACATAATGAAAACTTATACTTTGTTTCGGTTGAGTTCCCCATTCAAATGCATGTAACAGTGAGAAACGCACTGTCTTGGCAAAAGAAAGCGTTTTTGTACAACTTCATATAAATAGCTGTAACTTTTGATAGAAGACTCGGATACACATGTTTATGGCTTTATCTTATAGAACTCAAGGTTCCCGTACTGGGCAAACAGGTTTTGCAGCTGTTTGAGCTAAGATTTCCAAGTTATTCACATAATGAAAACCTATACTTTGTTTCGGTGGAGTTCCCCATTCAAATGCATGTAACAGTGAGAAACGCACTGTCTTGGCGAAAGAAAACGTTTTTGTACAACTTCATATGAAATAGCTGTAACTTTTGATAGAAGACTCAGACAAACATGTTTATGGCCTTATATTATAGAACTCAAGGTCTCCGTGCTGGGAAAGCAGGTTTTGCAGCTGTTGGAGCTAAGATTTCCAAGTTATTCACATAATGAAAACTTATACTTTGTTTCGGTCGAGTTCCCCATTCAAATGCATGTAACAGTGAGAAACGCACTGTCTTGGCGAAAGAAAGCGTTTTTGTACAACTTCATATAAATAGCTGTAACTTTTGATAGAAGACTCGGATACACATGTTTATGGCTTTATCTTATAGAACTCAAGGTCTCCGTGCTGGGAAAACAGGTTTTGCAGCTGTTTGAGCTAAGATTTCCAAGTTATTCACATAATGAAAACCTATACTTTGTTTCGGTGGAGTTCCCCATTCAAATGCATGTAACAGTGAGAAACGCACTGTCTTGGCGAAAGAGAGCGTTTTTGTACAACTTCATATAAATAGCTGTAACTTTTGATAGAAGACTCAGACAAACATGTTTATGGCTTTATCTTATAGAACTCAAGGTCTCCGTGCTGGGAAAACAGGTTTTGCAGCTGTTTGAGCTAAGATTTCCAAGTTATTCACATAATGAAAACCTATACTTTGTTTCGGTGGAGTTCCCCATTCAAATGCATGTAACAGTGAGAAACGCACTGTCTTGGCGAAAGAAAACGTTTTTGTACAACTTCATAGAAATAGCTGTAACTTTTGATAGAAGACTCAGACAAACATGTTTATGGCCTTATATTATAGAACTCAAGGTCTCCGTGCTGGGAAAGCAGGTTTTGCAGCTGTTGGAGCTAAGATTTCCAAGTTATTCACATAATGAAAACTTATACTTTGTTTCGGTCGAGTTCCCCATTCAAATGCATGTAACAGTGAGAAACGCACTGTCTTGGCGAAAGAAAGCGTTTTTGTACAACTTCATATAAATAGCTGTAACTTTTGATAGAAGACTCGGATACACATGTTTATGGCTTTATCTTATAGAACTCAAGGTCTCCGTGCTGGGCAAACAGGTTTTGCAGCTGTTTGAGCTAAGATTTCCAAGTTATTCACATAATGAAAACCTATACTTTGTTTCGGTGGAGTTCCCCATTCAAATGCATGTAACAGTGAGAAACGCACTGTCTTGGCGAAAGAAAGCTATTTTGTACAACTTCATATAAATAGCTGTAACTTTTGATAGAAGACTCAGACAAACATGTTTATGGCTTTATCTTATAGAACTCAAGGTCTCCGTGCTGGGAAAACAGGTTTTGCAGCTGTTTGAGCTAAGATTTCCAAGTTATTCACATAATGAAAACTTATACTTTGTTTCGGTCGAGTTCCCCATTCAAAATGCATGTAACAGTGAGAAACGCACTGTCTTGGCGAAAGAAAGCGTTTTTGCATAACTTCATATAAATAGCTGTAACTTTTGATAGAAGACTCAGACAAACATGTTTATGGCTTTATCTTATAGAACTCAAGGTCTCCGTGCTGGGAAAACAGGTTTTGCAGCTGTTTGAGCTAAGATTTCCAAGTTATTCATATAATGAAAACTTATACTTTGTTTCGGTTGAGTTCCCCATTCAAAATGCATGTAACAGTGAGAAACGCACTGTCTTGGCGAAAGAAAGCGTTTTTGTACAACTTCATATAAATAGCTGTAACTTTTGATAGAAGACTCGGATACACATGTTTATGGCTTTATCTTATAGAACTCAAGGTTCCCGTACTGGGCAAACAGGTTTTGCAGCTGTTTGAGCTAAGATTTCCAAGTTATTCACATAATGAAAACCTATACTTTGTTTCGGTCGAGTTCCCCATTCAAATGCATGTAACAGTGAGAAACGCACTGTCTTGGCGAAAGAAAACGTTTTTGTACAACTTCATATAAATAGCTGTAACTTTTGATAGAAGACTCAGATAAACATGTTTATGGCTTTATCTTATAGAACTCAAGGTCTCCGTGCTGGAAAAACAGGTTTTGCAGCTGTTTGAGCTAAGATTTCCAAGTTATTCACATAATGAAAACTTATACTTTGTTTCGGTGGAGTTCCCCATTCAAATGCATGTAACAGTGAGAAACGCACTGTCTTGGCGAAAGAAAGCGTTTTTGTACAACTTCATATGAATAGCTGTAACTTTTGATAGAAGACTCGGATACACATGTTTATGGCTTTATCTTATAGAACTCAAGGTTCCCGTGCTGGGAAAACAGGTTTTGAGGCTGTTTGAGCTAAGATTTCCAAGTTATTCACATAATGAAAACCTATACTTTGTTTCGGTCAAGTTCCCCATTCAAATGCATGTAACAGTGAGAAACGCACTGTCTTGGCGAAAGAAAGCGTTTTTGTATAACTTCATATAAATAGCTGTAACTTTTGATAGAAGACTCAGACAAACATGTTTATGGCTTTATCTTATAGAACTCAAGGTCTCCGTGCTGGGCAAACAGGTTTTGCAGCTGTTTGAGCTAAGATTTCCAAGTTATTCACATAATGAAAACCTATACTTTGTTTCGGTCGAGTTCCCCATTCAAATGCATGTAACAGTGAGAAACGCACTGTCTTGGCGAAAGAAAGCGTTTTTGTACAACTTCATATAAATAGCCGTAACTTTTGATAGAAGACTCGGATACACATGTTTATGGCTTTATCTTATAGAACTCAAGGTCTCCGTGCTGGGCAAACAGGTTTTGCAGCTGTTTGAGCTAAGATTTCCAAGTTATTCACATAATGAAAACCTATACTTTGTTTCGGTCGAGTTCCCCATTCAAATGCATGTAACAGTGAGAAACGCACTGTCTTGGCGAAAGAAAGCGTTTTTGTACAACTTCATATAAATAGCCGTAACTTTTGATAGAAGACTCGGATACACATGTTTATGGCTTTATCTTATAGAACTCAAGGTTCCCGTGCTGGGAAAACAGGTTTTGCAGCTGTTTGAGCTAAGATTTCCAAGTTATTCACATAATGAAAACCTATAATTTGTTTCGGTCGAGTTCCCCATTAAAATGCATGTAACAGTGAGAAACGCACTGTCTTGGCGAAAGAAAGCGTTTTTGTACAACTTCATATAAATAGCCGTAACTTTTGATAGAAGACTCAGACAAACATGTTTATGGCTTTATCTTATAGAACTCAAGGTTCCCGTGCTGGGAAAACAGGTTTTGCAGCTGTTTGAGCTAAGATTTCCAAGTTATTCACATAATGAAAACCTATACTTTGTTTCGGTGGAGTTCCCCATTCAAATGCATGTAACAGTGAGAAACGCACTGTCTTGGCGAAAGAAAGCGTTTTTGTACAACTTCATATAAATAGCTGTAACTTTTGATAGAAGACTCAGACAAACATGTTTATGGCTTTATCTTATAGAACTCAAGGTCTCCGTGCTGGGAAAACAGGTTTTGCAGCTGTTTGAGCTAAGATTTCCAAGTTATTCACATAATGAAAACCTATACTTTGTTTCGGTCGAGTTCCCCATTCAAAATGCATGTAACAGTGAGAAACGCACTGTCTTGGCGAAAGAAAGCGTTTTTGTACAACTTCATAGAAATAGCTGTAACTTTTGATAGAAGACTCGGATACACATGTTTATGGCTTTATCTTATAGAACTCAAGGTCTCCGTGCTGGGCAAACAGGTTTTGCAGCTGTTTGAGCTAAGATTTCCAAGCTATTCACATAATGAAAACCTATACTTTGTTTCGGTGGAGTTCCCCATTCAAATGCATGTAACAGTGAGAAACGCACTGTCTTGGCGAAAGAAAGCGTTTTTGTACAACTTCATATAAATAGCTGTAACTTTTGATAGAAGACTCAGACAAACATGTTTATGGCTTTATCTTATAGAACTCAAGGTCTCCGTGCTGGGAAAACAGGTTTTGCAGCTGTTTGAGCTAAGATTTCCAAGTTATTCACATAATGAAAACCTATACTTTGTTTCGGTCGAGTTCCCCATTCAAATGCATGTAACAGTGAGAAACGCACTGTCTTGGCGAAAGAAAGCTATTTTGTACAACTTCATATAAATAGCTGTAACTTTTGATAGAAGACTCAGACAAACATGTTTATGGCTTTATCTTATAGAACTCAAGGTCTCCGTGCTGGGAAAACAGGTTTTGCAGCTGTTTGAGCTAAGATTTCCAAGTTATTCACATAATGAAAACCTATACTTTGTTTCGGTGGAGTTCCCCATTCAAATGCATGTAACAGTGAGAAACGCACTGTCTTGGCGAAAGAAAGCTATTTTGTACAACTTCATATAAATAGCTGTAACTTTTGATAGAAGACTCAGACAAACATGTTTATGGCTTTATCTTATAGAACTCAAGGTCTCCGTGCTGGGAAAACAGGTTTTGCAGCTGTTTGAGCTAAGATTTCCAAGTTATTCACATAATGAAAACCTATACTTTGTTTCGGTCGAGTTCCCCATTCAAATGCATGTAACAGTGAGAAACGCACTGTCTTGGCGAAAGAAAGCGTTTTTGTACAACTTCATATAAATAGCCATAACTTTTGATAGAAGACTCGGATACACATGTTTATGGCTTTATCTTATAGAACTCAAGGTCTCCGTGCTGGGAAAACAGGTTTTGCAGCTGTTTGAGCTAAGATTTCCAAGTTATTCACATAATGAAAACCTATACTTTGTTTCGGTCGAGTTCCCCATTCAAAATGCATGTAACAGTGAGAAACGCACTGTCTTGGCGAAAGAAAACGTTTTTGTACAACTTCATAGAAATAGCTGTAACTTTTGATAGAAGACTCAGACAAACATGTTTATGGCCTTATATTATAGAACTCAAGGTCTACGTGCTGGGAAAACAGGTTTTGCAGCTGTTTGAGCTAAGATTTCCAAGTTATTCACATAATGAAAACCTATACTTTGTTTCGGTCGAGTTCCCCATTCAAAATGCATGTAACAGTGAGAAACGCACTGTCTTGGCGAAAGAAAGCGTTTTTGTACAACTTCATATAAATAGCTGTAACTTTTGATAGAAGACTCAGACAAACATGTTTATGGCTTTATCTTATAGAACTCAAGGTTCCCGTGCTGGGCAAACAGGTTTTGCAGCTGTTTGAGCTAAGATTTCCAAGTTATTCACATAATGAAAACCTATACTTTGTTTCGGTGGAGTTCCCCATTCAAAATGCATGTAACAGTGAGAAACGCACTGTCTTGGCGAAAGAAAACGTTTTTGTACAACTTCATAGAAATAGCTGTAACTTTTGATAGAAGACTCAGACAAACATGTTTATGGCCTTATATTATAGAACTCAAGGTCTCCGTGCTGGGAAAACAGGTTTTGCAGCTGTTTGAGCTAAGATTTCCAAGTTATTCACATAATGAAAACTTATACTTTGTTTCGGTCGAGTTCCCCATTCAAATGCATGTAACAGTGAGAAACGCACTGTCTTGGCGAAAGAAAGCGTTTTTGTACAACTTCATATAAATAGCTGTAACTTTTGATAGAAGACTCAGACAAACATGTTTATGGCTTTATCTTATAGAACTCAAGGTTCCCGTGCTGGGAAAACAGGTTTTGCAGCTGTTTGAGCTAAGATTTCCAAGTTATTCACATAATGAAAACCTATACTTTGTTTCGGTGGAGTTCCCCATTCAAATGCATGTAACAGTGAGAAACGCACTGTCTTGGCGAAAGAAAGCTATTTTGTACAACTTCATATAAATAGCTGTAACTTTTGATAGAAGACTCGGATACACATGTTTATGGCTTTATCTTATAGAACTCAAGGTCTCCGTGCTGGGAAAACAGGTTTTGCAGCTGTTTGAGCTAAGATTTCCAAGTTATTCACATAATGAAAACCTATACTTTGTTTCGGTGGAGTTCCCCATTCAAATGCATGTAACAGTGAGAAACGCACTGTCTTGGCGAAAGAAAGCGTTTTTGTACAACTTCATATAAATAGCTGTAACTTTTGATAGAAGACTCAGACAAACATGTTTATGGCTTTATCTTATAGAACTCAAGGTCTCCGTGCTGGGCAAACAGGTTTTGCAGCTGTTTGAGCTAAGATTTCCAAGTTATTCACATAATGAAAACCTATACTTTGTTTCGGTGGAGTTCCCCATTCAAATGCATGTAACAGTGAGAAACGCACTGTCTTGGCGAAAGAAAGCGTTTTTGTACAACTTCATATAAATAGCCGTAACTTTTGATAGAAGACTCGGATACACATGTTTATGGCTTTATCTTATAGAACTCAAGGTTCCCGTGCTGGGAAAACAGGTTTTGCAGCTGTTTGAGCTAAGATTTCCAAGTTATTCACATAATGAAAACCTATAATTTGTTTCGGTCGAGTTCCCCATTAAAATGCATGTAACAGTGAGAAACGCACTGTCTTGGCGAAAGAAAGCGTTTTTGTACAACTTCATATAAATAGCCGTAACTTTTGATAGAAGACTCAGACAAACATGTTTATGGCTTTATCTTATAGAACTCAAGGTTCCCGTGCTGGGAAAACAGGTTTTGCAGCTGTTTGAGCTAAGATTTCCAAGTTATTCACATAATGAAAACCTATACTTTGTTTCGGTGGAGTTCCCCATTCAAATGCATGTAACAGTGAGAAACGCACTGTCTTGGCGAAAGAAAGCGTTTTTGTACAACTTCATATAAATAGCTGTAACTTTTGATAGAAGACTCAGACAAACATGTTTATGGCTTTATCTTATAGAACTCAAGGTCTCCGTGCTGGGAAAACAGGTTTTGCAGCTGTTTGAGCTAAGATTTCCAAGTTATTCACATAATGAAAACCTATACTTTGTTTCGGTGGAGTTCCCCATTCAAAATGCATGTAACAGTGAGAAACGCACTGTCTTGGCGAAAGAAAACGTTTTTGTACAACTTCATAGAAATAGCTGTAACTTTTGATAGAAGACTCAGACAAACATGTTTATGGCCTTATATTATAGAACTCAAGGTCTCCGTGCTGGGAAAACAGGTTTTGCAGCTGTTTGAGCTAAGATTTCCAAGTTATTCACATAATGAAAACTTATACTTTGTTTCGGTCGAGTTCCCCATTCAAATGCATGTAACAGTGAGAAACGCACTGTCTTGGCGAAAGAAAGCGTTTTTGTATAACTTCATATAAATAGCTGTAACTTTTGATAGAAGACTCAGACAAACATGTTTATGGCTTTATCTTATAGAACTCAAGGTCTCCGTGCTGGGAAAACAGGTTTTGCAGCTGTTTGAGCTAAGATTTCCAAGTTATTCACATAATGAAAACCTATACTTTGTTTCGGTCGAGTTCCCCATTCAAAATGCATGTAACAGTGAGAAACGCACTGTCTTGGCGAAAGAAAGCGTTTTTGTACAACTTCATAGAAATAGCTGTAACTTTTGATAGAAGACTCGGATACACATGTTTATGGCTTTATCTTATAGAACTCAAGGTCTCCGTGCTGGGCAAACAGGTTTTGCAGCTGTTTGAGCTAAGATTTCCAAGCTATTCACATAATGAAAACCTATACTTTGTTTCGGTGGAGTTCCCCATTCAAATGCATGTAACAGTGAGAAACGCACTGTCTTGGCGAAAGAAAGCGTTTTTGTACAACTTCATATAAATAGCTGTAACTTTTGATAGAAGACTTAGACAAACATGTTTATGGCTTTATCTTATAGAACTCAAGGTTCCCGTGCTGGGCAAACAGGTTTTGCAGCTGTTTGAGCTAAGATTTCCAAGTTATTCACATAATGAAAACCTATACTTTGTTTCGGTGGAGTTCCCCATTCAAATGCATGTAACAGTGAGAAACGCACTGTCTTGGCGAAAGAAAGCTATTTTGTACAACTTCATATAAATAGCTGTAACTTTTGATAGAAGACTCAGACAAACATGTTTATGGCTTTATCTTATAGAACTCAAGGTCTCCGTGCTGGGAAAACAGGTTTTGCAGCTGTTTGAGCTAAGATTTCCAAGTTATTCACATAATGAAAACCTATACTTTGTTTCGGTCGAGTTCCCCATTCAAATGCATGTAACAGTGAGAAACGCACTGTCTTGGCGAAAGAAAGCGTTTTTGTACAACTTCATATGAATAGCTGTAACTTTTGATAGAAGACTCAGACAAACATGTTTATGGCTTTATCTTATAGAACTCAAGGTCTCCGTGCTGGGAAAACAGGTTTTGCAGCTGTTTGAGCTAAGATTTCCAAGTTATTCACATAATGAAAACCTATACTTTGTTTCGGTGGAGTTCCCCATTCAAATGCATGTAACAGTGAGAAACGCACTGTCTTGGCGAAAGAAAGCGTTTTTGTACAACTTCATATAAATAGCCATAACTTTTGATAGAAGACTCGGATACACATGTTTATGGCTTTATCTTATAGAACTCAAGGTCTCCGTGCTGGGAAAACAGGTTTTGCAGCTGTTTGAGCTAAGATTTCCAAGTTATTCACATAATGAAAACCTATACTTTGTTTCGGTCGAGTTCCCCATTCAAAATGCATGTAACAGTGAGAAACGCACTGTCTTGGCGAAAGAAAACGTTTTTGTACAACTTCATAGAAATAGCTGTAACTTTTGATAGAAGACTCAGACAAACATGTTTATGGCCTTATATTATAGAACTCAAGGTCTACGTGCTGGGAAAACAGGTTTTGCAGCTGTTTGAGCTAAGATTTCCAAGTTATTCACATAATGAAAACCTATACTTTGTTTCGGTCGAGTTCCCCATTCAAAATGCATGTAACAGTGAGAAACGCACTGTCTTGGCGAAAGAAAGCGTTTTTGTACAACTTCATATAAATAGCTGTAACTTTTGATAGAAGACTCAGACAAACATGTTTATGGCTTTATCTTATAGAACTCAAGGTTCCCGTGCTGGGCAAACAGGTTTTGCAGCTGTTTGAGCTAAGATTTCCAAGTTATTCACATAATGAAAACCTATACTTTGTTTCGGTGGAGTTCCCCATTCAAAATGCATGTAACAGTGAGAAACGCACTGTCTTGGCGAAAGAAAACGTTTTTGTACAACTTCATAGAAATAGCTGTAACTTTTGATAGAAGACTCAGACAAACATGTTTATGGCCTTATATTATAGAACTCAAGGTCTCCGTGCTGGGAAAACAGGTTTTGCAGCTGTTTGAGCTAAGATTTCCAAGTTATTCACATAATGAAAACTTATACTTTGTTTCGGTCGAGTTCCCCATTCAAATGCATGTAACAGTGAGAAACGCACTGTCTTGGCGAAAGAAAGCGTTTTTGTACAACTTCATATAAATAGCTGTAACTTTTGATAGAAGACTCAGACAAACATGTTTATGGCTTTATCTTATAGAACTCAAGGTTCCCGTGCTGGGAAAACAGGTTTTGCAGCTGTTTGAGCTAAGATTTCCAAGTTATTCACATAATGAAAACCTATACTTTGTTTCGGTGGAGTTCCCCATTCAAATGCATGTAACAGTGAGAAACGCACTGTCTTGGCGAAAGAAAGCTATTTTGTACAACTTCATATAAATAGCTGTAACTTTTGATAGAAGACTCGGATACACATGTTTATGGCTTTATCTTATAGAACTCAAGGTCTCCGTGCTGGGAAAACAGGTTTTGCAGCTGTTTGAGCTAAGATTTCCAAGTTATTCACATAATGAAAACCTATACTTTGTTTCGGTGGAGTTCCCCATTCAAATGCATGTAACAGTGAGAAACGCACTGTCTTGGCGAAAGAAAGCGTTTTTGTACAACTTCATATAAATAGCTGTAACTTTTGATAGAAGACTCAGACAAACATGTTTATGGCTTTATCTTATAGAACTCAAGGTCTCCGTGCTGGGCAAACAGGTTTTGCAGCTGTTTGAGCTAAGATTTCCAAGTTATTCACATAATGAAAACCTATACTTTGTTTCGGTGGAGTTCCCCATTCAAATGCATGTAACAGTGAGAAACGCACTGTCTTGGCGAAAGAAAGCGTTTTTGTACAACTTCATATAAATAGCCGTAACTTTTGATAGAAGACTCGGATACACATGTTTATGGCTTTATCTTATAGAACTCAAGGTTCCCGTGCTGGGAAAACAGGTTTTGCAGCTGTTTGAGCTAAGATTTCCAAGTTATTCACATAATGAAAACCTATAATTTGTTTCGGTCGAGTTCCCCATTAAAATGCATGTAACAGTGAGAAACGCACTGTCTTGGCGAAAGAAAGCGTTTTTGTACAACTTCATATAAATAGCCGTAACTTTTGATAGAAGACTCAGACAAACATGTTTATGGCTTTATCTTATAGAACTCAAGGTTCCCGTGCTGGGAAAACAGGTTTTGCAGCTGTTTGAGCTAAGATTTCCAAGTTATTCACATAATGAAAACCTATACTTTGTTTCGGTGGAGTTCCCCATTCAAATGCATGTAACAGTGAGAAACGCACTGTCTTGGCGAAAGAAAGCGTTTTTGTACAACTTCATATAAATAGCTGTAACTTTTGATAGAAGACTCAGACAAACATGTTTATGGCTTTATCTTATAGAACTCAAGGTCTCCGTGCTGGGAAAACAGGTTTTGCAGCTGTTTGAGCTAAGATTTCCAAGTTATTCACATAATGAAAACCTATACTTTGTTTCGGTGGAGTTCCCCATTCAAAATGCATGTAACAGTGAGAAACGCACTGTCTTGGCGAAAGAAAGCGTTTTTGTATAACTTCATATAAATAGCTGTAACTTTTGATAGAAGACTCAGACAAACATGTTTATGGCTTTATCTTATAGAACTCAAGGTCTCCGTGCTGGGAAAACAGGTTTTGCAGCTGTTTGAGCTAAGATTTCCAAGTTATTCACATAATGAAAACCTATACTTTGTTTCGGTCGAGTTCCCCATTCAAAATGCATGTAACAGTGAGAAACGCACTGTCTTGGCGAAAGAAAGCGTTTTTGTACAACTTCATAGAAATAGCTGTAACTTTTGATAGAAGACTCGGATACACATGTTTATGGCTTTATCTTATAGAACTCAAGGTCTCCGTGCTGGGCAAACAGGTTTTGCAGCTGTTTGAGCTAAGATTTCCAAGCTATTCACATAATGAAAACCTATACTTTGTTTCGGTGGAGTTCCCCATTCAAATGCATGTAACAGTGAGAAACGCACTGTCTTGGCGAAAGAAAGCGTTTTTGTACAACTTCATATAAATAGCTGTAACTTTTGATAGAAGACTTAGACAAACATGTTTATGGCTTTATCTTATAGAACTCAAGGTTCCCGTGCTGGGCAAACAGGTTTTGCAGCTGTTTGAGCTAAGATTTCCAAGTTATTCACATAATGAAAACCTATACTTTGTTTCGGTGGAGTTCCCCATTCAAATGCATGTAACAGTGAGAAACGCACTGTCTTGGCGAAAGAAAGCTATTTTGTACAACTTCATATAAATAGCTGTAACTTTTGATAGAAGACTCAGACAAACATGTTTATGGCTTTATCTTATAGAACTCAAGGTCTCCGTGGTGGGAAAACAGGTTTTGCAGCTGTTTGAGCTAAGATTTCCAAGTTATTCACATAATGAAAACCTATACTTTGTTTCGGTCGAGTTCCCCATTCAAATGCATGTAACAGTGAGAAACGCACTGTCTTGGCGAAAGAAAGCGTTTTTGTACAACTTCATATGAATAGCTGTAACTTTTGATAGAAGACTCAGACAAACATGTTTATGGCTTTATCTTATAGAACTCAAGGTCTCCGTGCTGGGAAAACAGGTTTTGCAGCTGTTTGAGCTAAGATTTCCAAGTTATTCACATAATGAAAACCTATACTTTGTTTCGGTGGAGTTCCCCATTCAAATGCATGTAACAGTGAGAAACGCACTGTCTTGGCGAAAGAAAGCGTTTTTGTACAACTTCATATAAATAGCCATAACTTTTGATAGAAGACTCGGATACACATGTTTATGGCTTTATCTTATAGAACTCAAGGTCTCCGTGCTGGGAAAACAGGTTTTGCAGCTGTTTGAGCTAAGATTTCCAAGTTATTCACATAATGAAAACCTATACTTTGTTTCGGTCGAGTTCCCCATTCAAAATGCATGTAACAGTGAGAAACGCACTGTCTTGGCGAAAGAAAACGTTTTTGTACAACTTCATAGAAATAGCTGTAACTTTTGATAGAAGACTCAGACAAACATGTTTATGGCCTTATATTATAGAACTCAAGGTCTACGTGCTGGGAAAACAGGTTTTGCAGCTGTTTGAGCTAAGATTTCCAAGTTATTCACATAATGAAAACCTATACTTTGTTTCGGTCGAGTTCCCCATTCAAAATGCATGTAACAGTGAGAAACGCACTGTCTTGGCGAAAGAAAACGTTTTTGTACAACTTCATAGAAATAGCTGTAACTTTTGATAGAAGACTCAGACAAACATGTTTATGGCCTTATATTATAGAACTCAAGGTCTACGTGCTGGGAAAACAGGTTTTGCAGCTGTTTGAGCTAAGATTTCCAAGTTATTCACATAATGAAAACCTATACTTTGTTTCGGTCGAGTTCCCCATTCAAAATGCATGTAACAGTGAGAAACGCACTATCTTGGCGAAAGAAAACGTTTTTGTACAACTTCATAGAAATAGCTGTAACTTTTGATAGAAGACTCAGACAAACATGTTTATGGCCTTATATTATAGAACTCAAGGTCTCCGTGCTGGGAAAACAGGTTTTGCAGCTGTTTGAGCTAAGATTTCCAAGTTATTCACATAATGAAAACCTATACTTTGTTTCGGTCGAGTTCCCCATTCAAATGCATGTAACAGTGAGAAACGCACTGTCTTGGCGAAAGAAAGCGTTTTTGTACAACTTCATATAAATAGCTGTAACTTTTGATAGAAGACTCGGATACACATGTTTATGGCTTTATCTTATAGAACTCAAGGTCTCCGTGCTGGGCAAACAGGTTTTGCAGCTGTTTGAGCTAAGATTTCCAAGCTATTCACATAATGAAAACCTATACTTTGTTTCGGTCGAGTTCCCCATTCAAATGCATGTAACAGTGAGAAACGCACTGTCTTGGCGAAAGAAAGCGTTTTTGTACAACTTCATATAAATAGCTGTAACTTTTGATAGAAGACTCGGATACACATGTTTATGGCTTTATCTTATAGAACTCAAGGTCTCCGTGCTGGGCAAACAGGTTTTGCAGCTGTTTGAGCTAAGATTTCCAAGTTATTCACATAATGAAAACCTATACTTTGTTTCGGTCGAGTTCCCCATTCAAATGCATGTAACAGTGAGAAACGCACTGTCTTGGCGAAAGAAAGCGTTTTTGTACAACTTCATAGAAATAGCTGTAACTTTTGATAGAAGACTTAGACAAACATGTTTATGGCTTTATCTTATAGAACTCAAGGTCTCCGTGCTGGGCAAACAGGTTTTGCAGCTGTTTGAGCTAAGATTTCCAAGTTATTCACATAATGAAAACCTATACTTTGTTTCGGTGGAGTTCCCCATTCAAATGCATGTAACAGTGAGAAACGCACTGTCTTGGCGAAAGAAAGCGTTTTTGTACAACTTCATATGAATAGCTGTAACTTTTGATAGAAGACTCGGATACACATGTTTATGACTTTATCTTATAGAACTCAAGGTTCCCGTGCTGGGCAAACAGGTTTTGCAGCTGTTTGAGCTAAGATTTCCAAGTTATTCACATAATGAAAACCTATACTTTGTTTCGGTCGAGTTCCGAAAATGCACCAAGGTTCCGGAATGTTCGGAATTCCGGAATGTTCAGCGTTCCGGAATGCACCAAGGTTCCGGAATGTTCGGGATTCCGGATTGTTCAGAGTTCCGGAATGTTCAGAATTCCGGAATGCACCAAGGTTCCGGAATGTTCGGAATTCCGGAATGTTCAGGGTTCCGGAATGCACCAAGGTTCTGGAATGTTCGGAATTCCAGAATGTTCAGAGTTCCAGAATGCACCAAGGTTCCGGAATGTTCAGAGTTCCGGAATGCACCAAGGTTCCGGAATATTCAGAATTCCGGAATGCACCAAGGTTCCGGAATGCACCAAGGTTCCGGAATGTTCGGAATTCCGGAATGCACCAAGGTTCCGGAATGTTCGGAATTCCGGAATGTTCAGAGTTCCGGAATGCACCAAGGTTCCGGAATGCACAAAGGTTCCGGAATGTTCAGAGTTCCGGAATGTTCAGAGTTCCGGAATGCACCAAGGTTCCGGAATGTTCAGAGTTCCGGAATGCACCAAGGTTCCGGAATGTTCGGAATTCCGGAATGTTCAGAGTTCCGGAATGAACCAAGGTTCCGGAATGTTCGGAATTCCGGAATGTTCAGAGTTCCGGAATGCACCAAGGTTCGGGAATGTTCGGAATTCCGGAATGCACCAAGGTTCCGGAATGTTCGGAATTCCATTCAAACTCTGTTCTGTATATTCTAATTCCCTTGTTTTCATTCAAACTCTGTTCTGTACATTCTAATTCCGTTGTTTTCATTCAAACTCTGTTCTGTACATTTTAATTCTGTTGTTTTGATTCAAATTCCATTGTTTTGATTCAAATTCTGTTCTCTACATTCTAATTCCGTTGTTTTTTTATTCAAACTCTGTTCTGTACATTCTAATTCCGTTCTTTTCATTCAAACTCTGTTCTGTACATTCTAATTCCGTTGTTTTCATTCAAACTCTGTTCTCTACATTCTAATTCCGTTGTTTTCATTCTAATTCCGTTGTTTTCATTCAAACTCTGTTCTGTACATTCTAATTCAGTTGTTTTCATTCTAATTCCGTTGTTTTTTTATTCAAACTCTGTTCTGTACATTCTAATTCCGTTGTTTTCATTCAAAGTCTGTTCTGTACATTCTAATTCCGTTGTTTTCATTCAAAGTCTGTTCTGTACATTCTAATTCCATTGTTTTTATTCAAACTCTGTTCTGTACATTCTAATTCCGTTGTTTTCATTCAAACTCTGTTCTGTACATTCTAATTCCATTGTTTTTATTCAAACTCTGTTCTGTACATTCTACTTCCGTTTTTCATTCAAACTCTGTTCTGTACATTCTAATTCCGTTGTTTTCATTCAAACTCTGTTCTGTACATTTCAATTCTGTTGTTTTGATTCAAATTCCATTGTTTTTATTCAAACTCTGTTCTGTACATTCTACTTCCGTTTTTCATTCAAACTCTGTTCTGTACATTCTAATTCCGTTGTTTTCATTCAAACTCTGTTCTGTACATTCTAATTCCATTGTTTTTATTCAAACTCTGTTCTGTACATTCTACTTCCGTTTTTCATTCAAACTCTGTTCTGTACATTCTAATTCCGTTGTTTTCATTCAAACTCTGTTCTGTACATTCTAATTCCGTTGTTTTCATTCAAACTCTGTTCTGTACATTCTAATTCAGTTGTTTTCATTCTAATTCCGTTGTTTTTTTATTCAAACTCTGTTCTGTACATTCTAATTCCGTTGTTTTCATTCAAAGTCTGTTCTGTACATTCTAATTCCATTGTTTTTATTCAAACTCTGTTCTGTACATTCTACTTCCGTTTTTCATTCAAACTCTGTTCTGTACATTCTAATTCCGTTGTTTTCATTCAAAGTCTGTTCTGTACATTCTACTTCCGTTTTTCATTCAAACTCTGTTCTGTACATTCTAATTCCGTTGTTTTCATTCAAAGTCTGTTGTGTACATTCTACTTCCGTTGTTTTCATTCAAACTCTGTTCTGTATATTCTAAATCCCTTGTTTTCATTCAAACTCTGTTCTGTACATTCTAATTCCGTTGTTTTCATTCAAACTCTGTTCTGTACATTCTAATTCCGTTGTTTTCATTCAAACTCTGTTCTGTACATTTCAATTCTGTTGTTTTGATTCAAATTCCATTGTTTTTATTCAAACTCTGTTCTGTACATTCTACTTCCGTTTTTCATTCAAACTCTGTTCTGTACATTCTAATTCCGTTGTTTTCATTCAAACTCTGTTCTGTACATTCTAATTCTTTTTTTTTCATTCAAACTCTGTTCTGTACATTTCAATTCTGTTGTTTTGATTCAAATTCCATTGTTTTCTTTCAAATTCTGTTCTCTACTGTCACGGTCCTGGGTCTTAGGACCCAGTGTTTTGAGTTTTAGTTCATCTTAATGTGTATAGTATGTTAAGCTCATTAGGCCTCCTATGTTCATTTGCTTATTAGTTCCCCCTTGTGTTTCCAACCCATGTTAAGTCTCCCCTGCTCTTCATGTGTTTCATGTCTGTGTCTTACGTTGTTAAGTTCCGGTTATCATGTCTGCGTCTCATTATGTTTCCTATTTTTGGAAGAGATCCTGTGCTTTTATATCATGGTTTATGTTTTGAGTCCTTTGTGGTACTATTTCGTGTTTCCCTAGATCTCAGTTATGGTTATCTTAGGTTTTGCTCTTTGGCTTTGTCATATGGCTTCCCTGTGTTCCATGTTATGTCTCCCCTGTTGCTGTTAAGGTTGCATGTTTAGAATTCAGTCAGTGTGTTTCCTGTTTTACTTCTGTGTCTCATTCCCTCGTTATCCCTCTGTGTATTTAAGCCTTGTGTTTCTCTTTGTCAGTGTCGTAGTCTCCATCATAGCTGTGTGATTTTTCCCTGTGGCTCCTTGTGCTTTAGTTTTTCCAGTTTAGTTTATTTTGTATTGTTTTTCGTGTCCCACTCCACGCCAGCAATAAAGCTGTGTTTTTTGAGTTTACCTTTTGTCTCTGTGAGTTTGCGGTTGGGTCCTCTCCTGCCTGCCACACAGCCGAAACATGACAGAAGACTATGACCATTACATGGACCCAGCAAACCGCTGTCAGCTGTATGAGCGCCAGGAGGCAGCCCTTGCCCAGCTGGAGGAGGAGCTCCGCTGGAAGCCGTGGCGCGCTCCGGATTTTGAGCACTTATTCCGCGGAACTCGGTTGGCTTTTGGAGGTCCCCGAAGTTGCCAAGAGCCTCCGCCTGTTGCCCCGCTCACACCCAAGCCTCGGCCGCTTCGGGTGGGAGTGCTCCGTTTTTCTTCGGATGCTCACGCTCCAGCCTCTGCATTGCCGTCCCGCACGTCAGAGGCTCAGCTGTATGCCCCGTCAGCTTCCTCACCTCAGAGGAGGCGACGCTCACGCCGCCGTCACTTTTCATTTGCTGAGCAACTCCCGGTGGTGAGTTATAATGACTGCCTTTCACACATCCCACCTGAAGCCATAACTGAAAAGGACAATAAACTCACCCCAGACACGGTTGGAGTCTCCCTTTTGGATGATGACGTAGACTGGGAAAAGTTTTTTCATTTCGCTCCCTCTGAACGGGGAGAGATCAAAGACAATAAGCACTCGCCTAAGGCTGTAAATGCTGTTAAAGGAAACACTGTGAGCAATGTCTCCAGGTCTCAAACACTCAGTTCAGGTTCTGTCAGTTCAGGTTTTGTTAAGTCTGGTTCAGTCATCCCCAAGTCAGCTCACTCTAAGACCGTTAACCCAAGGATTCCGAAAACTATTAAAACAAGGACTGCTAATACTAAGTCTGCAAAACACAAAGTGGACGGCGGGTTCATTTTTGACAGATCTGTTTTTGTCGACCCTGAGCCTGCCGTTTCTAAGACTGTTTTTTCTGAGCCTGCTCCTTTTCCTGCTCGTGTTTCTCCTCCCGTGGCAGCTCGGGCCCAGCGTACCTCTGCACCCGTACCAGTTCCTCGGGTGGGGGAGGCTGAGGCCCAGTTGGTCCCCGCTCTGGTTTCCAGGTCGGCTGAGGCTCTGTCCCTTTCTGCACCCGTACCAGCTCCTCGGGTGGGAAGGGCAGTTGCCCAGCCGTTGCCGGTGCCTGTTCCGGTCCCCAGGGTGAGGTCAGCCAGGATACAGCCCGTCTCCGCACCCGTACCTACCCCTCGGGTGGGAGTGGCTAGTGTCCAGCAGGTGCCTGCACCCGTTCCTGTTTCTACTGAAGGCTCAGGAGAATTCAGTCCACCACCATCACTACTGCATGCTTTTCACTCTATGGCTCAGTCATTAGCTCTGTTAGCAGCCCAGTCCGTAGTTCACTTTCCTGTGCTTCCGTTAGCTCAGCCCTTAGCCCACTGTGCAGCTCAGTCATTTGCTCCATCACCTGCTCAGCCTTTTGTTCAGCCAGTAGTCTCGGCACCTACTGGTCCTGCCACTGCTTCTGCTGGAGGGCCCGAGGAGCCCGTTCAGCCGCCACCTGTGGCCGCCTCTGCTTCATCGTCTACGCCTGGTCCGGCCTCTGCCTGTGCTTCGCCTGGTCCGGCCTCTGCCTGTGCTTCGCCTGGTCAGGCCTCTGCGTCTGTCTCGTCTCGTCCGGCCTCTGCGTCTGTCTCGTCTGGTCCGGCCTCTGCGTCTGCCTCGTCTGGTACAGCTTCAGCCTCTGCTTCTATGTCGGCCTCGCCTGGTCCTGCGGCTGTGTTGCTGCCGCCCACGCCACGTTTTGCCCTTCGGAATCGCCAGCCGCTTTCCGGGCCATCAGCTGGACATCGTTGCCATCGGGGTCGGCCGCCTGAACTGTTCCACCTGTGGTGCTCTCGACCGCCGGGTCGGCCCCCTGAACCTTTGAACTTTGACCTGCTATGCTGTCGCCCTCCGGGCCGGCCCCCTGATCAAATGAACTATGGACTTCTGGACCGTCACCCTCCGGGTCGGCCCCCTGAGGAGTTATGAACTGTTCCCTGCGCTCCTGTGTTTTTGATGGACATTTTGTTTTTGTGGCCTTGTTTCTGGCCCTCCGTCCTGGACCCCACCGCCCGCCGTTGGTGGGTTGTTTTTGGTTTTCTTTTTCGGGTTTTAGGGCGTCTGGAATCCGCCCTTGAAGGGGGGGCTCTGTCACGGTCCTGGGTCTTAGGACCCAGTGTTTTGAGTTTTAGTTCATCTTAATGTGTATAGTATGTTAAGCTCATTAGGCCTCCTATGTTCATTTGCTTATTAGTTCCCCCTTGTGTTTCCAACCCATGTTAAGTCTCCCCTGCTCTTCATGTGTTTCATGTCTGTGTCTTACGTTGTTAAGTTCCGGTTATCATGTCTGCGTCTCATTATGTTTCCTATTTTTGGAAGAGATCCTGTGCTTTTATATCATGGTTTATGTTTTGAGTCCTTTGTGGTACTGTTTCGTGTTTCCCTAGATCTCAGTTATGGTTATCTTAGGTTTTGCTCTTTGGCTTTGTCATATGGCTTCTCTGTGTTCCATGTTATGTCTCCCCTGTTGCTGTTAAGTTTGCATGTTTAGAATTCAGTCAGTGTGTTTCCTGTTTTACTTTGTAGGTCCATGCCTCATGTGAGTGTTTCTAGTTTTGCGTCTCTGTCTCGTCCAGCCTGATTACTCCCAGCTGTGCTCCCCTTCTGTGTCTCATTCCCTCGTTATCCCTCTGTGTATTTAAGCCTGTGTTTCTCTTTGTCAGTGTCGTAGTCTCCATCATAGCTGTGTGATTTTTCCCCTGTGGCTCCTTGTGCTTTAGTTTTTCCAGTTTAGTTTATTTTGTATTGTTTTTCGTGTCCCACTCCACGCCAGCAATAAAGCTGTGTTTTTTGAGTTTACCTTTTGTCTCTGTGAGTTTGCGGTTGGGTCCTCTCCTGACTGCCACACAGCCGAAACATGACATCTACATTCTAATTCCGTTGTTTTCATACAAACTCTGTTCTGTACATTCTAATTCCTTTGATATCATTCAAACTCTGTTCTGTACATTCTAATTCCGTTGTTTTCATTCAAACTCTGTTCTGTACATTCTAATTCTGTTGTTTTCATTCAAATTCTGTTCTGTACATTCTACTTCCGTTGTTTTCATTCAAACTCTGTTCTGTACATTCTAATTCTTTTGTTTTCATTCAAAGTCTGTTCTGTACATTCTAATTCCGTTGTTTTCATTCAAAGTCTGTTCTGTACATTTCAATTCAGTTTTTTTTATTCTAATTCCGTTGTTTTCATTCAAACTCTGTTCTGTACATTCTAATTCCTTTGATTTCATTCAAACTCTGTTCTGTACATTCAAATCCGTTGTTTTCATTCAAACTCTGTTCTGTACATTCTAATTCCGTTGTTTTCATTCTAATTCTGTTTGTTTCAATATTCCATTGTTTTCATTCTAATTCTGTTTTCATTCAAACTCTGTTCTGTACATTTCAATTCAGTTTTTTTTATTCTAATTCCATTGTTTTCATTCAAACTCTGTTCTGTACATTCTAATTCTGTTTTTTTCATTCAAACTCTGTTCTGTACATTTTAATTCCGTTTTTTTTTCATTCAAACTCTGTTCTGTACATTTCAATTCTGTTGTTTTCATTCAAATTCCATTGTTTTTATTCAAACTCTGTTCTGTACATTCTAATTCCGTTGTTTTCATTCAAACTCTGTTCTGTACATTCTAATTCCGTTGTTTTCATTCAAACTCTATTCTGTACATTCCAATTCCGTTGTTTTCATTCAAACTCTGTTCTGTACATTTCAATTCTGTTTTTTTTTATTCTAATTCCATTGTTTTCATTCAAACTCTGTTCTGTACATTCTACTTCCGTTTTTCATTCAAACTCTGTTCTGTACATTTTAATCCCGTTGTTTTCATTCAAACTCTGTTCTGTACATTCTAATTCCGTTGTTTTCATTCAAACTCTGTTCTCTACATTCTAATTCCGTTGTTTTCATTCAAACTCTGTTCTGTACATTCTAATTCCATTGTTTTCATTCAAATTCTGTTGTTTGTTTTAATATTCCATTGTTTTCATTCTAATTCTGTTGTTTTCATTCAAATTCCGATGTTTTCATTCTAATTCCGTTGTTTTCATTCTAATTCCGTTGTTTTTTTTATTCAAACTCTGTTTTGTACATTCTAATTCCGTTGTTTTCATTCAAACTCTGTTCTGTACATTCTAATTCCGTTGTTTTCATTCAAACTCTGTTCTGTACATTCTAAATCCGTTGTTTTCATTCAAACTGTGTTGTTTGTTTTAATATTCCATTGTTTTCATTCTAATTCTGTTGTTTTCATTCAAATTCCGATGTTTTCATTCTAATTCCGTTGTTTTCATTCTAATTCCGTTGTTTTTTTTATTCAAACTCTGTTTTGTACATTCTAATTCCGTTGTTTTCATTCAAACTCTGTTCTGTACATTCTAATTCTGTTGTTTTCATTCAAACTCTGTTCTGTACATTCTAAATCCGTTGTTTTCATTCAAACTCTGTTCTGTTCATTCTAATTCCGTTGTTTTCATTCAAACTCTGTTCTGTACATTCTAATTCTGTTTTTTTCATTCAAACTCTGTTCTGTACATTTTAATTCCGTTTTTTTTTTTTCATTCAAACTCTGTTCTGTACATTTCAATTCTGTTGTTTTCATTCAAATTCCATTGTTTTTATTCAAACTCTGTTCTGTACATTCTAATTCCGTTGTTTTCATTCAAACTCTGTTCTGTACATTCTACTTCCGTTTTTCATTCAAACTCTGTTCTGTACATTTTAATCCCGTTGTTTTCATTCAAACTCTGTTCTGTACATTCTAATTCCGTTGTTTTCATTCAAACTCTGTTCTCTACATTCTAATTCCGTTGTTTTCATTCAAACTCTGTTCTCTACATTCTAATTCCGTTGTTTTCATTCAAACTCTGTTCTGTACATTCTAATTCCGTTGTTTTCATTCTAATTCTGTTTGTTTCAATATTCCATTGTTTTCATTCTAATTCTGTTTTCATTCAAACTCTGTTCTGTACATTTCAATTCAGTTTTTTTTATTCTAATTCCATTGTTTTCATTCAAACTCTGTTCTGTACATTCTAATTCTGTTTTTTTCATTCAAACTCTGTTCTGTACATTTTAATTCCGTTTTTTTTTCATTCAAACTCTGTTCTGTACATTTCAATTCTGTTGTTTTCATTCAAATTCCATTGTTTTTATTCAAACTCTGTTCTGTACATTCTAATTCCGTTGTTTTCATTCAAACTCTGTTCTGTACATTCTAATTCCGTTGTTTTCATTCAAACTCTATTCTGTACATTCCAATTCCGTTGTTTTCATTCAAACTCTGTTCTGTACATTTCAATTCTGTTTTTTTTTATTCTAATTCCATTGTTTTCATTCAAACTCTGTTCTGTACATTCTACTTCCGTTTTTCATTCAAACTCTGTTCTGTACATTTTAATCCCGTTGTTTTCATTCAAACTCTGTTCTGTACATTCTAATTCCGTTGTTTTCATTCAAACTCTGTTCTCTACATTCTAATTCCGTTGTTTTCATTCAAACTCTGTTCTGTACATTCTAATTCCATTGTTTTCATTCAAATTCTGTTGTTTGTTTTAATATTCCATTGTTTTCATTCTAATTCTGTTGTTTTCATTCAAATTCCGATGTTTTCATTCTAATTCCGTTGTTTTCATTCTAATTCCGTTGTTTTTTTTATTCAAACTCTGTTTTGTACATTCTAATTCCGTTGTTTTCATTCAAACTCTGTTCTGTACATTCTAATTCCGTTGTTTTCATTCAAACTCTGTTCTGTACATTCTAAATCCGTTGTTTTCATTCAAACTGTGTTGTTTGTTTTAATATTCCATTGTTTTCATTCTAATTCTGTTGTTTTCATTCAAATTCCGATGTTTTCATTCTAATTCCGTTGTTTTCATTCTAATTCCGTTGTTTTTTTTATTCAAACTCTGTTTTGTACATTCTAATTCCGTTGTTTTCATTCAAACTCTGTTCTGTACATTCTAATTCTGTTGTTTTCATTCAAACTCTGTTCTGTACATTCTAAATCCGTTGTTTTCATTCAAACTCTGTTCTGTTCATTCTAATTCCGTTGTTTTCATTCAAACTCTGTTCTGTACATTCTAATTCTGTTTTTTTCATTCAAACTCTGTTCTGTACATTTTAATTCCGTTTTTTTTTTTTCATTCAAACTCTGTTCTGTACATTTCAATTCTGTTGTTTTCATTCAAATTCCATTGTTTTTATTCAAACTCTGTTCTGTACATTCTAATTCCGTTGTTTTCATTCAAACTCTGTTCTGTACATTCTACTTCCGTTTTTCATTCAAACTCTGTTCTGTACATTTTAATCCCGTTGTTTTCATTCAAACTCTGTTCTGTACATTCTAATTCCGTTGTTTTCATTCAAACTCTGTTCTCTACATTCTAATTCCGTTGTTTTCATTCAAACTCTGTTCTGTACATTCTAATTCCGTTGTTTTCATTCAAATTCTGTTGTTTGTTTTAATATTCCATTGTTTTCATTCTAATTCTGTTGTTTTCATTCAAATTCCGATGTTTTCATTCTAATTCCGTTGTTTTCATTCTAATTCCGTTGTTTTTTTTATTCAAACTCTGTTTTGTACATTCTAATTCCGTTGTTTTCATTCAAACTCTGTTCTGTACATTCTAATTCTGTTGTTTTCATTCAAACTCTGTTCTGTACATTCTAAATCCGTTGTTTTCATTCAAACTCTGTTCTGTACATTCTAATTCCGTTGTTTTCATTCAAACTCTGTTGTGTACATTCTAATTCTGTTTTTTTCATTCAAACTCTGTTCTGTACATTTTAATTCCGTTTTTTTTCATTCAAAGTCTGTTCTGTACATTTCAATTCAGTTTTTTTTATTCTAATTCCGTTGTTTTCATTCAAACTCTGTTCTGTACATTCTAATTCCTTTGATTTCATTCAAACTCTGTTCTGTACATTCAAATCCGTTGTTTTCATTCAAACTCTGTTCTGTACATTCTAATTCCGTTGTTTTCATTCTAATTCTGTTTGTTTCAATATTCCATTGTTTTCATTCTAATTCTGTTTTCATTCAAACTCTGTTCTGTACATTTCAATTCAGTTTTTTTTATTCTAATTCCATTGTTTTCATTCAAACTCTGTTCTGTACATTCTAATTCTGTTTTTTTCATTCAAACTCTGTTCTGTACATTTTAATTCCGTTTTTTTTCATTCAAACTCTGTTCTGTACATTTCAATTCTGTTGTTTTCATTCAAATTCCATTGTTTTTATTCAAACTCTGTTCTGTACATTCTAATTCCGTTGTTTTCATTCAAACTCTGTTCTGTACATTTTAATTCCGTTGTTTTCATTTAAAGTCTGTTCTGTACATTCTAATTCTCTTGTTTTCATTCAAATTCTGTTCTGTACATTCTAATTCCGTTGTTTTCATTCAAACTCTGTTCTCTACATTCTAATTCTGTTGTTTTCATTCAAATTCCATTGTTTTGATTCAAATTCAGTTCTGTTCATTCTAATTCTGCTTTTTTTCATTCAAATTCCGTTGTTTTCATTCTAATTCCGTTGTTTTTTTTATTCAAACTCTGTTCTGTACATCATAATTCCGTTGTTTTCATTCAGAGTCTGTTCTGTACATTCTAATTCCGTTGTTTTAATTCAAACTCTGTTCTGTACATTCTAATTCCGTTGTTTTCTTTCAAACTCTGTTCTGTACAAATCAGTTTTTTTTATTCTAATTCTCTTGTTTTCATTCAAACTCTGTTCCGTACATTCTAATTCCGTTTTTTTCATTCAAACTCTGTTCTGTACATTTCAATTCTGTTGTTTTGATTCAAATTCCATTGTTTTCATTCAAACTCTGTTCTGTACATTCTAATTCCGTTGTTTTCATTCAAACTCTATTCTGTACATTCCAATTCCGTTGTTTTCATTCAAACTCTGTTCTGTACATTTCAATTCTGTTTTTTTTTATTCTAATTCCATTGTTTTCATTCAAACTCTGTTCTGTACATTCTACTTCCGTTTTTCATTCAAACTCTGTTCTGTACATTTTAATCCCGTTGTTTTCATTCAAACTCTGTTCTGTACATTCTAATTCCGTTGTTTTCATTCAAACTCTGTTCTCTACATTCTAATTCCGTTGTTTTCATTCAAACTCTGTTCTGTACATTCTAATTCCATTGTTTTCATTCAAATTCTGTTGTTTGTTTTAATATTCCATTGTTTTCATTCTAATTCTGTTGTTTTCATTCAAATTCCGATGTTTTCATTCTAATTCCGTTGTTTTCATTCTAATTCCGTTGTTTTTTTTATTCAAACTCTGTTTTGTACATTCTAATTCCGTTGTTTTCATTCAAACTCTGTTCTGTACATTCTAATTCCGTTGTTTTCATTCAAACTCTGTTCTGTACATTCTAAATCCGTTGTTTTCATTCAAACTGTGTTGTTTGTTTTAATATTCCATTGTTTTCATTCTAATTCTGTTGTTTTCATTCAAATTCCGATGTTTTCATTCTAATTCCGTTGTTTTCATTCTAATTCCGTTGTTTTTTTTATTCAAACTCTGTTTTGTACATTCTAATTCCGTTGTTTTCATTGAAACTCTGTTCTGTACATTCTAATTCCGTTGTTTTCATTCAAACTCTGTTCTGTACATTCTAAATCCGTTGTTTTCATTCAAACTCTGTTCTGTTCATTCTAATTCCGTTGTTTTCATTCAAACTCTGTTCTGTACATTCTAATTCTGTTTTTTTCATTCAAACTCTGTTCTGTACATTTTAATTCCTTTTTTTTTTTCATTCAAACTCTGTTCTGTACATTTCAATTCTGTTGTTTTCATTCAAATTCCATTGTTTTTATTCAAACTCTGTTCTGTACATTCTAATTCCGTTGTTTTCATTCAAACTCTGTTCTGTACATTCTACTTCCGTTTTTCATTCAAACTCTGTTCTGTACATTTTAATCCCGTTGTTTTCATTCAAACTCTGTTCTGTACATTCTAATTCCGTTGTTTTCATTCAAACTCTGTTCTCTACATTCTAATTCCGTTGTTTTCATTCAAACTCTGTTCTGTACATTCTAATTCCGTTGTTTTCATTCAAATTCTGTTGTTTGTTTTAATATTCCATTGTTTTCATTCTAATTCTGTTGTTTTCATTCAAATTCCGATGTTTTCATTCTAATTCCGTTGTTTTCATTCTAATTCCGTTGTTTTTTTTATTCAAACTCTGTTTTGTACATTCTAATTCCGTTGTTTTCATTCAAACTCTGTTCTGTACATTCTAATTCCGTTGTTTTCATTCAAACTCTGTTCTGTACATTCTAAATCCGTTGTTTTCATTCAAACTCTGTTCTGTACATTCTAATTCCGTTGTTTTCATTCAAACTCTGTTGTGTACATTCTAATTCAGTTTTTTTCATTCAAACTCTGTTCTGTACATTTTAATTCCGTTTTTTTTCATTCAAAGTCTGTTCTGTACATTCTAATTCCGTTGTTTTCATTCAAAGTCTGTTCTGTACATTTCAATTCAGTTTTTTTTATTCTAATTCCGTTGTTTTCATTCAAACTCTGTTCTGTACATTCTAATTCCTTTGATTTCATTCAAACTCTGTTCTGTACATTCAAATCCGTTGTTTTAATTCAAACTCTGTTCTGTACATTCTAATTCCGTTGTTTTCATTCTAATTCTGTTTGTTTCAATATTCCATTGTTTTCATTCTAATTCTGTTTTCATTCAAACTCTGTTCTGTACATTTCAATTCAGTTTTTTTTATTCTAATTCCATTGTTTTCATTCAAACTCTGTTCTGTACATTCTAATTCTGTTTTTTTCATTCAAACTCTGTTCTGTACATTTTAATTCCGTTTTTTTTCATTCAAACTCTGTTCTGTACATTTCAATTCTGTTGTTTTCATTCAAATTCCATTGTTTTTATTCAAACTCTGTTCTGTACATTCTAATTCCGTTGTTTTCATTCAAACTCTGTTCTGTACATTCTAATTCCGTTGTTTTCATTCAAACTCTATTCTGTACATTCCAATTCCGTTGTTTTCATTCAAACTCTGTTCTGTACATTTCAATTCTGTTTTTTTTATTCTAATTCCATTGTTTTCATTCAAATTCTGTTCTGTACATTCTACTTCCGTTTTTCATTCAAACTCTGTTCTGTACATTCTAATTCCGTTGTTTTCATTCAAACTCTGTTCTGTACATTCTAATTCCGTTGTTTTCATTCAAACTCTGTTCTGTACATTCTAAATTCGTTGTTTTCATTCAAACTCTGTTCTGTTCATTCTAATTCCGTTGTTTTCATTCAAACTCTGTTCTGTTCATTCTAATTCTGTTGTTTTGATTCAAATTCCATTGTTTTTCCATTGAACTGAATTTGAATGAAAACAATGGAATTTGAATGAAAACAACAGAATTAGAATGAAAACAATCGACTACTAATACATTCTAATTCCGTTGTTTTCATTCAAACTCTGTTCTGTACATTCTAATTCTCTTGTTCTCATTCAAATTCCGTTTTTTTTTCATTCAAACTCTGTTGTATACATTTAAATTCTGTTGTTTTGATTCAAATTCCATTGTTTTCATTCAAACTCTGTTCTGTACATTCTAATTCCGTTGTTTACATTCAAACTCTGTTCTGTACATTCTAATTCCATTGTTTTCATTCAAACTCTGTTCTGTACATTCTAATTCTTTTGTTTTCATTCAAAGTCTGTTCTGTACATTCTAATTCCGTTGTTTTCATTCAAAGTCTGTTCTGTACATTTCAATTCAGTTTTTTTTATTCTAATTCCGTTGTTTTCATTCAAACTCTGTTCTGTACATTCTAATTCCTTTGATTTCATTCAAACTCTGTTCTGTACATTCAAATCCGTTGTTTTCATTCAAACTCTGTTCTGTACATTCTAATTCCGTTGTTTTCATTCTAATTCTGTTTGTTTCAATATTCCATTGTTTTCATTCTAATTCTGTTTTCATTCAAACTCTGTTCTGTACATTTCAATTCAGTTTTTTTTATTCTAATTCCATTGTTTTCATTCAAACTCTGTTCTGTACATTCTAATTCTGTTTTTTTCATTCAAACTCTGTTCTGTACATTTTAATTCCGTTTTTTTTCATTCAAACTCTGTTCTGTACATTTCAATTCTGTTGTTTTCATTCAAATTCCATTGTTTTTATTCAAACTCTGTTCTGTACATTCTAATTCCGTTGTTTTCATTCAAACTCTGTTCTGTACATTTTAATTCCGTTGTTTTCATTTAAAGTCTGTTCTGTACATTCTAATTCTCTTGTTTTCATTCAAATTCTGTTCTGTACATTCTAATTCCGTTGTTTTCATTCAAACTCTGTTCTCTACATTCTAATTCTGTTGTTTTCATTCAAATTCCATTGTTTTGATTCAAATTCAGTTCTGTTCATTCTAATTCTGCTTTTTTTCATTCAAATTCCGTTGTTTTCATTCTAATTCCGTTGTTTTTTTTATTCAAACTCTGTTCTGTACATCATAATTCCGTTGTTTTCATTCAGAGTCTGTTCTGTACATTCTAATTCCGTTGTTTTAATTCAAACTCTGTTCTGTACATTCTAATTCCGTTGTTTTCTTTCAAACTCTGTTCTGTACAAATCAGTTTTTTTTATTCTAATTCTCTTGTTTTCATTCAAACTCTGTTCCGTACATTCTAATTCCGTTTTTTTCATTCAAACTCTGTTCTGTACATTTCAATTCTGTTGTTTTGATTCAAATTCCATTGTTTTCATTCAAACTCTGTTCTGTACATTCTAATTCCGTTGTTTTCATTCAAACTCTATTCTGTACATTCCAATTCCGTTGTTTTCATTCAAACTCTGTTCTGTACATTTCAATTCTGTTTTTTTTTATTCTAATTCCATTGTTTTCATTCAAACTCTGTTCTGTACATTCTACTTCCGTTTTTCATTCAAACTCTGTTCTGTACATTTTAATCCCGTTGTTTTCATTCAAACTCTGTTCTGTACATTCTAATTCCGTTGTTTTCATTCAAACTCTGTTCTCTACATTCTAATTCCGTTGTTTTCATTCAAACTCTGTTCTGTACATTCTAATTCCATTGTTTTCATTCAAATTCTGTTGTTTGTTTTAATATTCCATTGTTTTCATTCTAATTCTGTTGTTTTCATTCAAATTCCGATGTTTTCATTCTAATTCCGTTGTTTTCATTCTAATTCCGTTGTTTTTTTTATTCAAACTCTGTTTTGTACATTCTAATTCCGTTGTTTTCATTCAAACTCTGTTCTGTACATTCTAATTCCGTTGTTTTCATTCAAACTCTGTTCTGTACATTCTAAATCCGTTGTTTTCATTCAAACTGTGTTGTTTGTTTTAATATTCCATTGTTTTCATTCTAATTCTGTTGTTTTCATTCAAATTCCGATGTTTTCATTCTAATTCCGTTGTTTTCATTCTAATTCCGTTGTTTTTTTTATTCAAACTCTGTTTTGTACATTCTAATTCCGTTGTTTTCATTGAAACTCTGTTCTGTACATTCTAATTCCGTTGTTTTCATTCAAACTCTGTTCTGTACATTCTAAATCCGTTGTTTTCATTCAAACTCTGTTCTGTTCATTCTAATTCCGTTGTTTTCATTCAAACTCTGTTCTGTACATTCTAATTCTGTTTTTTTCATTCAAACTCTGTTCTGTACATTTTAATTCCTTTTTTTTTTTCATTCAAACTCTGTTCTGTACATTTCAATTCTGTTGTTTTCATTCAAATTCCATTGTTTTTATTCAAACTCTGTTCTGTACATTCTAATTCCGTTGTTTTCATTCAAACTCTGTTCTGTACATTCTACTTCCGTTTTTCATTCAAACTCTGTTCTGTACATTTTAATCCCGTTGTTTTCATTCAAACTCTGTTCTGTACATTCTAATTCCGTTGTTTTCATTCAAACTCTGTTCTCTACATTCTAATTCCGTTGTTTTCATTCAAACTCTGTTCTGTACATTCTAATTCCGTTGTTTTCATTCAAATTCTGTTGTTTGTTTTAATATTCCATTGTTTTCATTCTAATTCTGTTGTTTTCATTCAAATTCCGATGTTTTCATTCTAATTCCGTTGTTTTCATTCTAATTCCGTTGTTTTTTTTATTCAAACTCTGTTTTGTACATTCTAATTCCGTTGTTTTCATTCAAACTCTGTTCTGTACATTCTAATTCCGTTGTTTTCATTCAAACTCTGTTCTGTACATTCTAAATCCGTTGTTTTCATTCAAACTCTGTTCTGTACATTCTAATTCCGTTGTTTTCATTCAAACTCTGTTGTGTACATTCTAATTCTGTTTTTTTCATTCAAACTCTGTTCTGTACATTTTAATTCCGTTTTTTTTCATTCAAAGTCTGTTCTGTACATTCTAATTCCGTTGTTTTCATTCAAAGTCTGTTCTGTACATTTCAATTCAGTTTTTTTTATTCTAATTCCGTTGTTTTCATTCAAACTCTGTTCTGTACATTCTAATTCCTTTGATTTCATTCAAACTCTGTTCTGTACATTCAAATCCGTTGTTTTAATTCAAACTCTGTTCTGTACATTCTAATTCCGTTGTTTTCATTCTAATTCTGTTTGTTTCAATATTCCATTGTTTTCATTCTAATTCTGTTTTCATTCAAACTCTGTTCTGTACATTTCAATTCAGTTTTTTTTATTCTAATTCCATTGTTTTCATTCAAACTCTGTTCTGTACATTCTAATTCTGTTTTTTTCATTCAAACTCTGTTCTGTACATTTTAATTCCGTTTTTTTTCATTCAAACTCTGTTCTGTACATTTCAATTCTGTTGTTTTCATTCAAATTCCATTGTTTTTATTCAAACTCTGTTCTGTACATTCTAATTCCGTTGTTTTCATTCAAACTCTGTTCTGTACATTCTAATTCCGTTGTTTTCATTCAAACTCTATTCTGTACATTCCAATTCCGTTGTTTTCATTCAAACTCTGTTCTGTACATTTCAATTCTGTTTTTTTTATTCTAATTCCATTGTTTTCATTCAAATTCTGTTCTGTACATTCTACTTCCGTTTTTCATTCAAACTCTGTTCTGTACATTCTAATTCCGTTGTTTTCATTCAAACTCTGTTCTGTACATTCTAATTCCGTTGTTTTCATTCAAACTCTGTTCTGTACATTCTAATTCCGTTGTTTTCATTCAAAGTCTGTTCTGTACATTTCAATTCAGTTTTTTTTATTCTAATTCCGTTGTTTTCATTCAAACTCTGTTCTGTACATTCTAATTCCTTTGATTTCATTCAAACTCTGTTCTGTACATTCAAATCCGTTGTTTTAATTCAAACTCTGTTCTGTACATTCTAATTCCGTTGTTTTCATTCTAATTCTGTTTGTTTCAATATTCCATTGTTTTCATTCTAATTCTGTTTTCATTCAAACTCTGTTCTGTACATTTCAATTCAGTTTTTTTTATTCTAATTCCATTGTTTTCATTCAAACTCTGTTCTGTACATTCTAATTCTGTTTTTTTCATTCAAACTCTGTTCTGTACATTTTAATTCCGTTTTTTTTCATTCAAACTCTGTTCTGTACATTTCAATTCTGTTGTTTTCATTCAAATTCCATTGTTTTTATTCAAACTCTGTTCTGTACATTCTAATTCCGTTGTTTTCATTCAAACTCTGTTCTGTACATTCTAATTCCGTTGTTTTCATTCAAACTCTATTCTGTACATTCCAATTCCGTTGTTTTCATTCAAACTCTGTTCTGTACATTTCAATTCTGTTTTTTTTATTCTAATTCCATTGTTTTCATTCAAATTCTGTTCTGTACATTCTACTTCCGTTTTTCATTCAAACTCTGTTCTGTACATTCTAATTCCGTTGTTTTCATTCAAACTCTGTTCTGTACATTCTAATTCCGTTGTTTTCATTCAAACTCTGTTCTGTACATTCTAAATTCGTTGTTTTCATTCAAACTCTGTTCTGTTCATTCTAATTCCGTTGTTTTCATTCAAACTCTGTTCTGTTCATTCTAATTCTGTTGTTTTGATTCAAATTCCATTGTTTTTCCATTGAACTGAATTTGAATGAAAACAATGGAATTTGAATGAAAACAACAGAATTAGAATGAAAACAATCGACTACTAATACATTCTAATTCCGTTGTTTTCATTCAAACTCTGTTCTGTACATTCTAATTCTCTTGTTCTCATTCAAATTCCGTTTTTTTTTCATTCAAACTCTGTTGTATACATTTAAATTCTGTTGTTTTGATTCAAATTCCATTGTTTTCATTCAAACTCTGTTCTGTACATTCTAATTCCGTTGTTTACATTCAAACTCTGTTCTGTACATTCTAATTCCATTGTTTTCATTCAAACTCTGTTCTGTACATTCTAATTCTTTTGTTTTCATTCAAAGTCTGTTCTGTACATTCTAATTCCGTTGTTTTCATTCAAAGTCTGTTCTGTACATTTCAATTCAGTTTTTTTTATTCTAATTCCGTTGTTTTCATTCAAACTCTGTTCTGTACATTCTAATTCCTTTGATTTCATTCAAACTCTGTTCTGTACATTCAAATCCGTTGTTTTCATTCAAACTCTGTTCTGTACATTCTAATTCCGTTGTTTTCATTCTAATTCTGTTTGTTTCAATATTCCATTGTTTTCATTCTAATTCTGTTTTCATTCAAACTCTGTTCTGTACATTTCAATTCAGTTTTTTTTATTCTAATTCCATTGTTTTCATTCAAACTCTGTTCTGTACATTCTAATTCTGTTTTTTTCATTCAAACTCTGTTCTGTACATTTTAATTCCGTTTTTTTTCATTCAAACTCTGTTCTGTACATTTCAATTCTGTTGTTTTCATTCAAATTCCATTGTTTTTATTCAAACTCTGTTCTGTACATTCTAATTCCGTTGTTTTCATTCAAACTCTGTTCTGTACATTTTAATTCCGTTGTTTTCATTTAAAGTCTGTTCTGTACATTCTAATTCTCTTGTTTTCATTCAAATTCTGTTCTGTACATTCTAATTCCGTTGTTTTCATTCAAACTCTGTTCTCTACATTCTAATTCTGTTGTTTTCATTCAAATTCCATTGTTTTGATTCAAATTCAGTTCTGTTCATTCTAATTCTGCTTTTTTTCATTCTAATTCCGTTGTTTTTTTTATTCAAACTCTGTTCTGTACATCATAATTCCGTTGTTTTCATTCAGAGTCTGTTCTGTACATTCTAATTCCGTTGTTTTAATTCAAACTCTGTTCTGTACATTCTAATTCCGTTGTTTTCTTTCAAACTCTGTTCTGTACAAATCAGTTTTTTTTATTCTAATTCTCTTGTTTTCATTCAAACTCTGTTCCGTACATTCTAATTCCGTTTTTTTCATTCAAACTCTGTTCTGTACATTCTAATTCTGTTGTTTTGATTCAAATTCCATTGTTTTTCCATTGAACTGAATTTGAATCAAAACAATGGAATTTGAATGAAAACAATGGACTATTAATACATTCTAATTCCGTTGTTGTCATTCAAACTCTGTTCTGTACATTCCAATTCAGTTTTTTTTATTCTAATTCCATTGTTTTCATTCAAACTCTGTTCTGTACATTCTAATTCCGTTTTTTTCATTCAAACTCTGTTCTGTACATTTCTATTCTGTTGTTTTGATTCAAATTCCATTGTTTTTATTCAAACTCTGTTTTGTACATTCTACTTCCGTTTTTCATTCAAACTCTGTTCTGTATATTCTAATTCTGTTGTTTTCATTCAAACTCTATTCTGTACATTCTAATTCCGTTGTTTTCATTCAAACTCTGTTCTGTACATTTCAATTCTGTTTTTTTATTCTAATTCTGTTGTTTTCATTCAAACTCTGTTCTGTACGTTCTAATTCCGTTGTTTTCATTCAAACTCTGTTCTCTACATTCTAATTCCGTTTTTTTCATTCAAACTCTGTTCTGTACATTCTAATTCCTTTGATATCATTCAAACTCTGTTCTGTACATTTTAATTCCGTTGTTTTCATTTAAAGTCTGTTCTGTACATTCTAATTCTCTTGTTTTCATTCAAATTCTGTTCTGTACATTCTAATTCCGTTGTTTTCATTCAAACTCTGTTCTCTACATTCTAATTCTGTTGTTTTCATTCAAATTCCATTGTTTTGATTCAAATTCAGTTCTGTTCATTCTAATTCTGTTGTTTTCATTCAAACTCTGTTCTGTACATTCTAATTCTGTTGTTTTGATTCAAATTCCATTGTTTTTCCATTGAACTGAATTTGAATGAAAACAATGGAATTTGAATGAAAACAACAGAATTAGAATGAAAACAATGGACTATTAATACATTCTAATTCCATTGTTTTCATTCAAACTCTGTTCTGTACATTTCAATTCTGTTTTTTTAATTCTAATTCTGTTGTTTTGATTCAAATTCAGTTCTGTTCATTCTAATTCTGTTGTTTTTTTCTAATTCCGTTGTTTTTTTATTCAAACTCTGTTCTGTACATTCTAATTCCGTTGTTTTCATTCAAACTGTTCTCTACATTCTAATTCTGTTGTTTTCATTCAAATTCCATTGTTTTGATTCAAATTCAGTTCTGTTCATTCTAATTCTGTTGTTTTCATTCAAACTCTGTTCTGTACATTCTAATTCTGTTGTTTTGATTCAAATTCCATTGTTTTTCCATTGAACTGAATTTGAATCAAAACAATGGAATTTGAATGAAAACAACAGAATTAGAATGAAAACAATGGACTATTAATACATTCTAATTCCGTTGTTTTCATTCAAACTCTGTTCTGTACATTCTAATTCTGTTTTTTTCATTCAAACTCTGTTCTGTACATTCTAATTCCGTTTTTTTTCATTCAAACTCTGTTCTGTACATTTCAATTCTGTGGTTTTGATTCAAATTCCATTGTTTTCTTTCAAATTCTGTTCTCTACTCTAATTCCGTTGTTTTCATTCTAATTCTGTTGTTTGTTTTAATATTCCATTGTTTTCATTCTAATTCTGTTGTTTTCATTCAAATTCCGTTTTTTTCATTCAAACTTTGTTCTATACATTTCAATTCTCTTGTTTTGATTCAAATTCCATTGTTTTCTTTCAAATTCTGTTCTCTACATTCTAATTCCGTTGTTTTCATTCAAACTCTGTTCTGTACATTCTAATTCCGTTGTTTTCATTCAAACTCTGTTCTGTACATTCTAATTCTCTTGTTCTCATTCAAATTCCGTTTTTTTCATTCAAACTCTGTTCTATACATTTCAATTCTCTTGTTTTGATTCAAATTCCATTGTTTTCTTTCAAATTCTGTTCTCTACATTCTAATTCCGTTGTTTTCATTCAAACTCTGTTCTGTACATTCTAATTCCGTTGTTTTCATTTAAACTCTGTTCTGTACATTCTAATTCCGTTGTGTTCATTCAAACTCTGTTCTGTACATTCTATTTCCGTTGTTTTCATTCAAACTCTGTTGTGTACATTCTAATTCCGTTGTTTTCATTCAAATTCCATTGTTTTGATTCAAATTCAGTTCTGTTCATTCTAATTTCGTTGTTTTCATTCAAACTCTGTTCTGTACATTCTAATTCTCTTGTTCTCATTCAAATTCCGTTTTTTTCATTCAAACTCTGTTCTATACATTTCAATTCTCTTGTTTTGATTCAAATTCCATTGTTTTCTTTCAAATTCTGTTCTCTACATTCTAATTCCGTTGTTTTCATTCAAACTCTGTTCTGTACATTCTAATTCCGTTGTTTTCATTCAAACTCTGTTCTGTACATTCTAATTCTGTTGTGTTCATTCAAACTCTGTTCTGTACATTCTAATTCCGTTGTTTTCATTCAAACTCTGTTCTCTACATTCTAATTCTGTTGTTTTCATTCAAATTCCATTGTTTTGATTCAAATTCAGTTCTGTTCATTCTAATTCTGTTGTTTTCATTCAAACTCTGTTCTGTACATTCTAATTCTGTTGTTTTGATTCAAATTCCATTGTTTTTCCATTGAACTGAATTTGAATCAAAACAATGGAATTTGAATGAAAACAACAGAATTAGAATGAAAACAATGGACTATTAATGGTCCGTGTACTTTTCGGTATTTGAAGTTTTGTTTCAGAAACCAAAACGAAAAAACGATATTTAAAAGAATTTTCATTTTTTAAATTTTTGATAAAGAATAAAATGGGCGAAAATAACTTGTTTTTTCATTCGGTGGTAACAAATAGCCGTCATACACTTAAAATTAGACGTGCTTTTTTGGATTTCTTCGTGATTCAAATAATGAAAGTATACTAGCGCAAAAACAAAAAAATAGACGCATTTTCAATGTCTGAAACGGGAAGTACTTCTTCTGCGCGTTTTTTTATGGCGCGCGCACACCGTCCCCCACACAAGAGATCGACGGCCTTAAAGTTACACTGGAATAAACAGAGGATGGACCATTACGTTGTTTTTAGGAAAACTAAGAGAGTGACACTCCGGGACGAAGACATGACTGCAGAAAAACTGGGTCGCATCTTTCAGATAGATATGTAAACTTCGCAAACTTTGCTTTCAGCAGTTTTTTTTATGAACGTTATTGTTCTTCCTTACTGCGGAACGGCTAACGTTAACATTTGGTGATTTCATGTAGGCCTACTTTTACTAATACTATGTCTAGCCGTCTTCATTGTGCTAATATGTGAATTGTGCACATGTGCTAATGTGTAAATAGTTATTCATTGACTTTTACCGGCTACTAGCTAATAAGTAAGCCTTTAGAGCCTATTAACCGTGTGCACAGGAGTAACACGTTAGCAGAGCAACGTGATTTACGGAAACTTTTCTTAAACAGGTATCCGCGCATACTCTGTACATCACGGATGATTCAAACGTGGCTATGTTCCCCGGTGCGGTCTCTGGTGTTTTCAGCGCATTAGACCTTACACCCAGAGGTCACTATGAAGTCCACGGAGAAGACATGGAGTCAATTCCAACAGCAGGTTCCAGCGGGCAGCGTTTTGCATTTATGCGAGCACCAGCTGTGGCAGCGTCTGCACCTTCACGTTCACAGCAGGCTACTTCAAGTTCCCCTATGTCCTCCAAAACATTTCAGAGGTAGGATGAGTCTGTGTTCTTGAATATTAAATTACAGAACAGGCAAAATAAAAAGAAACATAAGGTGCATGGATAGTTGAATTGTTAAGAATAGCAAAGCTGTTTTAGTACAATTTGCCTATAGCAATCACTGAATGGATTTGTGGCCTGCTGTCTTTTACAAGATATGTAAAATTATTATGTTTTGTTTTACAGATCAGTGTACTTTGCAGATGTAGTTGGTGGGAGGTTGATTCCCAATAGAATGGTGGTTGTACGATTCCTGGAGTCTGAGGCTACGCTTCAAGGGATAGTAGGAAAAGTGCAAGATGCCATTGGTAATTACAACCCAATAATTTTGACAGATGCACAGGGCAATGCAATTCTGGAGTCGGAGGGCACAACAGGTGAGCCATAATATTACAGCTAAAGCCCATATCTTATGGAGAGACATGTCTTACCAGACTCTTTGTAATATTTATTGGGTAATATGGTATTGGCTTCTAAACAGGTTTCTTTGGTTTTGTTTTTCATCTGTAGGGTCACAGTACTGGAGACAAAATGCACGAAAAATTCTTGCTGTGCCTGAACAAGACTTTAATTGCCTCCAGGGAACAAAGAGGAAGAAACTGAGGTATGTGAATAAATATGTATATACTATAGGATGAACATCAATATAGAAGAATTAATTTGATTTAAATCCTATAATAGCAGTAAGACATCACTACATAAATCATCATCTATCAGTAAGTGATGTGATGTTTCTTTAAGCCAGTAAGTAGCTTTGACATCTGATTATCCATTTTTATTTGTAGCAGCCATAAAGATGATGACAGTGCCAGTTTGGGAGAAGTGAGTGACAAAATAGAAGAGTTGGTGTTGGCATCTCAAAGTCTGCCAGCTGTCACAGCAGCAATCAAAGAGCTCACTGATCTTGCAGTTGCCCAGAAAGTCACAACCCCCAAGCTGCAGACACTCAAGGAGGGATTTAGCTGCGTGGTTTGTATGAGTATGTTCAAATGTTGCTTAGTAAATACATTACATCTACACTAACATTTTAATTACAATTAAAACAATGTCAAACCACATTCAATCATTACTTTGGACAAACATTTTTTTACCAAACATAGGCTCTTTATTCAGCAGTGTCCATTTAAATACTTAGGCACAGACAATCAAGATGCAGGTCTACTGTAACATAACATTCAAAAGTTTACATGCACATTTAATTTGGGTTCTCCTTGCAATCTTGACTATGAAAGTATAGCTTTTCAAATTGATTACAATGTCAGTATGGGTGACGGTACACTGTTCACAGTAATGTAAAACTAAAAAGTTCACATTTAAAATGGGACTGTAGTTGCATATATTGAATCAAGTACCTGTAACTTTTTCATTTTTCTTGCTTGCTAATTGAGAAAATGTACTGATTTTGCCCCTCATCAATTATAGACAAAAATATAGACAGGGACTTTCTCAGAACAGCGTGAACAAGAGGAATTACAGAATAACCAAAAATATTCTGCATGCTGTCTGTAAATTTATGTCAAGACTGACTTTGAACCTATAGTTTGAACTAAATTCAACATAAATGGATAACAGTCTCACTTATCTGATTTACTTTTGCAGACATCATTGAGGATCCAGTGTTCTCACTGTGCTGCAGAAGCATTATTGGCTGCAAGACATGTGTGGAACAGTGGCAAGAGACATCACAGCACTGTGCAAAATGCAGGGAGAGTAACAACGGAGTTCTACAAATTACTGGTCTAACAGCTGCATTTTCTGTATTGAAATCTTTTTTTGCAGAGGAGTAATGTAGTGTGTACACACAAATGTTTACAGTCAGTTGATTTTTTTTTTTGTCTGTTCTGTACAGTTTACAGATGCAGTGGTTCATACATTTCTCTGAGTTATGTTTATGAGACAGAGCAGAGCTTCTTTGTATGGCATAAAGTCACCATTTACGGCTCTAAAAAACAAATGTGAAATATCAGGATATTTTTCTGCAAAATGACTCTCTGTTCTAAGTTTGTCCTGTTCGGTTGTGAAGGGATCAACTCCAAAAGTCGAATATTCTTTGAGTGCAGATCCCAAGTGCTGCCTGTAAAGGTCTGCTGCTTCAAGTGCATTTGGCAAGAGCTCTGGAGAAATTCTTCTTTTACACCCATGTTCTGCAAAGTGATTTGGTATGCCTTTTCCTGTAAAAAATAGAGGAGGTGTTTAAATGTTCATTATCAGGGTTGTAAGCAATCTGACTTTTTTTTTTTTTTTTTTTTACCTGGGATTCTATGAGCATTCCATGATTCTACCACACTTGCAAGACCAATGTTACACAGCTGACAGGTTAGATTGGACACACAGTATCGCACAAGGTTATCCTCCATATCTATCTCCTCCTGGTCCATCAGCTGGAGTAGGGCAGTTTTTAGTGGGTAGTTGACACGGTTGTTGATTTCAGGCCAAATCCTTTCAACTGTGTGGTTCTAAAAGAGTTAAAAGAAACATGTCTTAAATGTACGTAGTAGTACACGTAATAGTATAAGAATTTCAGCTGATGTTAATGGTACTTAAATCTTACTCTTGTGGATGAGGTCTGTAAATAAGGCAGTCTCTCCTGATTGAAGCGATGATGTGACAGCATCTCTTGCATGAACAGTGTTAAATAAAATTCCTTTCCATGGTCTACTCGCACCTGGTCCCACATACCATAGGTGATCACTGCAGGTCTGGTACAGGAAAAATAAAGAACATTTATTAACTATTTTGCTTTAAGACCAGCAAAGGTGTTATTATTTTGAATGTATTCATTCATGTTTTTTTTGGGTAATATTTTAGTTGTAGTAGGACAACATATATTTCTTAAGTTTCTTTGCAATGTCACTGTCATGCTCAGACTTTAGATGTATGTCAGAACAATTGAAAGATATGTGGAAATCCAAGAACCTTGTTCCATTCATAAATGAACACTGATTAATTGCAATAAAGTAGTTAAATGATTCATGTGCAATTCCATTTTATTTATTTTTACATTAATAGAAAATGTTGATCAAAATGTTTGGTAAGTTCTTAATATATTATATTCAGGAACATAACCAGACCCATCTGTTGCATGTCTAATTTAAATTCAAATATTGTAAATTTGGGTGCAGCTCATGTCCAATATGACTAACATGTCCATCAAAACACTTAAGATGAAATAAATGGTTTGAGAGGTTGTATTACCTGAAAACATATTCATAGATGCTCAAGTTGTTTTTGATTGGCATTGTGGAATGACTCACAATCTTTTTACTGAATCCATCTACAGCTAAAACATGGGTGACTCCAAACATTACAAGTTTCTCGTTTTGGTCCAGGTGAACCTTGTGCCCCATGCATTCAGCATGGTACGGTGTGGGATTAAGATTCCGAGCTCCCTTACAAAAAAATCACAAAAATAAATGACAGCTGACTGGATAAAGGCAGATTTGATCATACGTTTGAGGAAGAGTCAAGTAACTGTTAAAGCAGGGCGTACATCTGTTAAACAGAATTAGGCCCTACCATTACATGATGTATATCACAAATATGACAAAGAACATTGGAATACAGTTCTAGTGGAAGATTAAATAACATAGGCTACCTGGCGTCTTGCTTCATGATAAGGTTGATGCACCTCTCTTAAAATTGACCCAATTCGTCCCTCTGCAGCATGTACCCCTTTTGTGGACAGATAGCCCTTCATCATTTTGCGGCCATATGTTGGGCCCACCTGTTTAAAATAAAAGATCATGCTACTACTAGAACAACAAATGTAAAGTAGCTTATTCTGAAAGCAAATGTGTAAAGCTAAAGTATTGTGCTAATTAACTGTACAAATACCAGTGAGAGACATCTTTAAAATAACTAACGTTACCCACCACCCGCAAGACGCTAAAACGCGCGGGCGCGCGCACACAGTCTAGACTAACCCCCTTACAACCCAGTTAAGACAACCATACACAGTCATAAGGTGAAGGAAGAAAGTACCTTACCTCATTTATAGCTTGTGTCACCTCAAGCTCCAACCGTGTGTCCGAGAGTCGACAGCTAGTGATTTGCTCAGCACAAAACTTTCTAACATTTCTCGCAGAAAATCCTCTCACTTCCCCATGTTCATATGACAGACGCTCTGATATAATTTCCGATGACAGGCCTTGTTTTGCCATCTCCATGATCACGTCTGAGTATTTTTCCAACGTCATGATGTCCACACTACAGTGTTTGCCATAAGTTTGCGCATCACTTGTACAGGTTGTTGACCTACTAAAACTTCCGGTTCAGACAAAATAAATAAAGGGCCCTTTCTCGTTCTTTTTTCTTGGGTTTTTCGTTTCTGATGTGCGAAAGGACAAAATGAAAAAAACAATTGTTTTACGTTTTTCATTTTAGCTTTTTAAGTTGAGAATTAAATAAGTGTCTCATTTTCTTTTTTAAATTATACTTTCTGAAACGAAACTTCAAATACCGAAAAGTACACGGACCATTAATACATTCTAATTCCGTTGTTTTCATTCAAACTCTGTTCTGTACATTTCAATTCAGTTTTTTTATTCTAATTCCATTGTTTTCATTCAAACTCTGTTCTGTACATTCTAATTCTGTTTTTTTCATTCAAACTCTGTTCTGTACATTCTAATTCCGTTTTTTTCATTCAAACTCTATTCTGTACATTCTAATTCCGTTGTTTTCATTCAAACTCTGTTCTGTACATTTCAATTCTGTTTTTTTTATTCTAATTCTGTTTTTTTCATTCAAACTCTGTTCTGTACATTCTAATTCCGTTTTTTTCATTCAAACTCTGTTCTGTACATTTCTATTCTGTTGTTTTGATTCAAATTCCATTGTTTTTATTCAAACTCTGTTTTGTACATTCTACTTCCGTTGTTTTCATTCAAACTCTGTTCTGTACATTCTAATTCCGTTGTGTTCATTCAAACTCTGTTCTGTACATTCTAATTCCGTTGTTTTCATTCAAACTCTGTTCTCTACATTCTAATTCTGTTGTTTTCATTCAAATTCCATTGTTTTGATTCAAATTCAGTTCTGTTCATTCTAATTCTGTTGTTTTCATTCAAACTCTGTTCTGTACATTCTAATTCTGTTGTTTTGATTCAAATTCCATTGTTTTTCCATTGAACTGAATTTGAATCAAAACAATGGAATTTGAATGAAAACAACAGAATTAGAATGAAAACAATTGACTATTAATACATTCTAATTCCGTTGTTTTCATTCAAACTCTGTTCTGTACATTTCAATTCAGTTTTTTTTATTCTAATTCTGTTTTTTTCATTCAAACTCTGTTCTGTACATTCTAATTCCGTTGTTTTCATTCAAAATCTGTTCTGTACATTTCTATTCTGTTGTTTTGATTCAAATTCCATTGTTTTTATTCAAACTCTGTTTTGTACATTCTACTTCCGTTGTTTTCATTCAAAATCTGTTCTGTACATTCTAATTCCGTTGTTTTCATTCAAATTCCATTGTTTTGATTCAAATTCAGTTCTGTTCATTCTAATTTCGTTGTTTTCATTCAAACTCTGTTCTGTACATTCTAATTCTCTTGTTCTCATTCAAATTCCGTTTTTTTCATTCAAACTCTGTTCTATACATTTCAATTCTCTTGTTTTGATTCAAATTCCATTGTTTTCTTTCAAATTCTGTTCTCTACATTCTAATTCCGTTGTTTTCATTCAAACTCTGTTCTGTACATTCTAATTCCGTTGTTTTCATTCAAACTCTGTTCTGTACATTCTAATTCCGTTGTGTTCATTCAAACTCTGTTCTGTACATTCTAATTCCGTTGTTTTCATTCAAACTCTGTTCTCTACATTCTAATTCTGTTGTTTTCATTCAAATTCCATTGTTTTGATTCAAATTCAGTTCTGTTCATTCTAATTCTGTTGTTTTCATTCAAACTCTGTTCTGTACATTCTAATTCTGTTGTTTTGATTCAAATTCCATTGTTTTTCCATTGAACTGAATTTGAATCAAAACAATGGAATTTGAATGAAAACAACAGAATTAGAATGAAAACAATGGACTATTAATACATTCTAATTCCGTTGTTTTCATTCAAACTCTGTTCTGTACATTTCAATTCAGTTTTTTTTCTTCTAATTCCCTTGTTTTCATTCAAACTCTGTTCTGTACATTCTAATTCTGTTTTTTTCATTCAAACTCTGTTCTGTACATTCTAATTCCGTTTTTTTCATTCAAACTCTATTCTGTACATTCTAATTCCGTTGTTTTCATTCAAACTCTGTTCTGTACATTTCAATTCTGTTTTTTTTATTCTAATTCTGTTTTTTTCATTCAAACTCTGTTCTGTACATTCTAATTCCGTTTTTTTCATTCAAACTCTGTTCTGTACATTTCTATTCTGTTGTTTTGATTCAAATTCCATTGTTTTTATTCAAACTCTGTTTTGTACATTCTACTTCCGTTTTTCATTCAAACTCTGTTCTGTATATTCTAATTCTGTTGTTTTCATTCAAAGTCTGTTCTGTACATTCTAATTCCGTTGTTTTCATTCAAACTCTGTTCTGTACATTCTAATTCCGTTGTTTTCATTCAAACTCTATTCTGTACATTCTAATTCCGTTGTTTTCATTCAAACTCTGTTCTGTACATTTCAATTCTGTTTTTTTTATTCTAATTCCGTTGTTTTCATTCAAACTCTGTTCTGTACATTCAAATTCTGTTGTTTACTTTCAAACTCTGTTCTGTACATTCTAATTCCGTTTTCTTTCATTCAAACTCTGTTCTGTACATTCTAATTCCGTTGTTTTCATTTAAAGTCTGTTCTGTACATTCTAATTCCGTTTTTTTCATTCAAACTCTGTTCTGTATGTTCTAATTCCCTTGTTTTCATTCAAACTCTGTTCTGTACATTCTAATTCCGTTGTTTTCATTCAAACTCTGTTCTGTACATTCTAATTCCGTTTTTTTCATTCAAATTCTGTTCTGTACATTCTAATTCCGTTGTTTTCATTCAAACTCTGTTCTGTACATTCTAATTCCGTTGTTTTCATTCAAAGTCTGTTCTGTACATTCTAAATCCGTTGTTTTCATTCAAACTCTGTTCTGTACATTCTAATTCCGTTGTTTTCATTCAAACTCTGTTCTGTACATTTCAATTCAGTTTTTTTTATTCTAATTCCATTGTTTTCATTCAAACTCTGTTCTGTACATTCTAATTCCGTTGTTTCCATTCAAACTCTGTTCTGTACATTCTAATTCCGTTGTTTTCATTCAAAGTCTGTTCTGTACATTCTAATTCCGTTATTTTCATTCAAACTCTGTTCTGTATATTCTAATTCCCTTGTTTTCATTCAAACTCTGTTCTGTACATTCTAATTCCTTTGATATCATTCAAACTCTGTTCTGTACATTCTAATTCCGTTGTTTACATTCAAACTCTGTTCTGTACATTCTAATTCCATTGTTTTCATTCAAACTCTGTTCTGTACATTCTAATTGTGTTGTTTTCATTCAAACTCTGTTCTGTACATTCTAATTCTGTTGTTTTCATTCAAATTCCGTTGTTTTCATTCTAATTCCGTTGTTTGTTTTAATAGTCCATTGTTTTCATTCTAATTCTGTTGTTTTTTTATTCTAATTCCGTTGTTTTGATTCAAATTCAGTTCTGTTCATTCTAATTCCGTTGTTTTCATTCAAAGTCTGTTCTGTACATTCTAAATCCGTTGTTTTCATTCAAACTCTGTTCTGTACATTCTAATTCCATTGTTCAAATCAAATCAAATCAAATCACTTTTATTGTCACATCACATGTGCAGGCACACTGGCACAGCACATGCGAGTGAAATTCTTGTGTGCGAGCCCCACAAGCAACAGAGATGTGCAAACACAACAACAACACAAACGAACAAACGACTTTACATTGAAACTCTGTTCTGTACATTCTAATTCCATTGTTTTCATTCAAACTCTGTTCTGTACATTCTAATTCTGTTGTTTTCATTCAAAGTCTGTTCTGTACATTCTAATTCCGTTGTTTTCATTCAAACTCTGTTCTGTACATTCTAATTCTGTTGTTTTCATTCAAATTCTGTTCTGTACATTCTAATTCCGTTGTTTTCATTCAAATTCCATTGTTTTGATTCAAATTCAGTTCTGTTCATTCTAATTCTGTTGTTTTGATTCAAATTCCATTGTTTTTCCATTGAACTGAATTTGAATCAAAACAGTGGTATTTGAATGAAAACAACAGAATTAGAATGAAAACAATGGACTATTAATACATTCTAATTCCGTTGTTGTCATTCAAACTCTGTTCTGTACATTTCAATTCAGTTTGTTTTATTCTAATTCCATTGTTTTCATTCAAACTCTGTTCTGTACATTCTAATTCTGTTTTTTTCATTCAAACTCTGTTCTGTACATTCTAATTCCGTTTTTTTCATTCAAACTCTGTTCTGTACATTTCTATTCTGTTGTTTTGATTCAAATTCCATTGTTTTTATTCAAACTCTGTTTTGTACATTCTACTTCCGTTTTTCATGCAAACTCTGTTCTGTACATTCTAATTCCGTTGTTTTCATTCAAACTCTGTTCTGTACATTCCAATTCCGTTGTTTTCATTCAAACTCTGTTCTGTACATTTCAATTCTGTTTTTTTTATTCTAATTCCATTGTTTTCATTCAAACTCTGTTCTGTACATTCTACTTCCGTTTTTCATTCAAACTCTGTTCTGTACATTCTAATTCCGTTGTTTTCATTCAAACTCTGTTCTGTACATTCTAATTCCGTTGTTTTCATTCAAACTCTGTTCTGTACATTCTAAATTCGTTGTTTTCATTCAAACTCTGTTCTGTTCATTCTAATTCCGTTGTTTTCATTCAAACTCTGTTCTGTTCATTCTAATTCTGTTGTTTTGATTCAAATTCCATTGTTTTTCCATTGAACTGAATTTGAATGAAAACAATGGAATTTGAATGAAAACAACAGAATTAGAATGAAAACAATCGACTACTAATACATTCTAATTCCGTTGTTTTCATTCAAACTCTGTTCTGTACATTCTAATTCTCTTGTTCTCATTCAAATTCCGTTTTTTTTTCATTCAAACTCTGTTGTATACATTTAAATTCTGTTGTTTTGATTCAAATTCCATTGTTTTCATTCAAACTCTGTTCTGTACATTCTAATTCCGTTGTTTACATTCAAACTCTGTTCTGTACATTCTAATTCCATTGTTTTCATTCAAACTCTGTTCTGTACATTCTAATTCTTTTGTTTTCATTCAAAGTCTGTTCTGTACATTCTAATTCCGTTGTTTTCATTCAAAGTCTGTTCTGTACATTTCAATTCAGTTTTTTTTATTCTAATTCCGTTGTTTTCATTCAAACTCTGTTCTGTACATTCTAATTCCTTTGATTTCATTCAAACTCTGTTCTGTACATTCAAATCCGTTGTTTTCATTCAAACTCTGTTCTGTACATTCTAATTCCGTTGTTTTCATTCTAATTCTGTTTGTTTCAATATTCCATTGTTTTCATTCTAATTCTGTTTTCATTCAAACTCTGTTCTGTACATTTTAATTCCGTTTTTTTTCATTCAAACTCTGTTCTGTACATTTCAATTCTGTTGTTTTCATTCAAATTCCATTGTTTTTATTCAAACTCTGTTCTGTACATTCTAATTCCGTTGTTTTCATTCAAACTCTGTTCTCCACATTTTAATTCCGTTGTTTTCATTTAAAGTCTGTTCTGTACATTCTAATTCTCTTGTTTTCATTCAAATTCTGTTCTGTACATTCTAATTCCGTTGTTTTCATTCAAACTCTGTTCTCTACATTCTAATTCTGTTGTTTTCATTCAAATTCCATTGTTTTGATTCAAATTCAGTTCTGTTCATTCTAATTCTGCTTTTTTTCATTCTAATTCCGTTGTTTTTTTTATTCAAACTCTGTTCTGTACATCATAATTCCGTTGTTTTCATTCAGAGTCTGTTCTGTACATTCTAATTCCGTTGTTTTAATTCAAACTCTGTTCTGTACATTCTAATTCCGTTGTTTTCTTTCAAACTCTGTTCTGTACAAATCAGTTTTTTTTATTCTAATTCTCTTGTTTTCATTCAAACTCTGTTCCGTACATTCTAATTCCGTTTTTTTCATTCAAACTCTGTTCTGTACATTCTAATTCTGTTGTTTTGATTCAAATTCCATTGTTTTTCCATTGAACTGAATTTGAATCAAAACAATGGAATTTGAATGAAAACAATGGACTATTAATACATTCTAATTCCGTTGTTGTCATTCAAACTCTGTTCTGTACATTCCAATTCAGTTTTTTTTATTCTAATTCCATTGTTTTCATTCAAACTCTGTTCTGTACATTCTAATTCCGTTTTTTTCATTCAAACTCTGTTCTGTACATTTCTATTCTGTTGTTTTGATTCAAATTCCATTGTTTTTATTCAAACTCTGTTTTGTACATTCTACTTCCGTTTTTCATTCAAACTCTGTTCTGTATATTCTAATTCTGTTGTTTTCATTCAAACTCTATTCTGTACATTCTAATTCCGTTGTTTTCATTCAAACTCTGTTCTGTACATTTCAATTCTGTTTTTTTATTCTAATTCTGTTGTTTTCATTCAAACTCTGTTCTGTACGTTCTAATTCGGTTGTTTTCATTCAAACTCTGTTCTGTACATTCTAATTCCGTTTTTTTTCATTCAAACTCTGTTCTGTACATTCTAATTCCGTTGTTTTCATTCAAACTCTGTTCTCTACATTCTAATTCCGTTTTTTTCATTCAAACTCTGTTCTGTACATTCTAATTCCTTTGATATCATTCAAACTCTGTTCTGTACATTTTAATTCCGTTGTTTTCATTTAAAGTCTGTTCTGTACATTCTAATTCTCTTGTTTTCATTCAAATTCTGTTCTGTACATTCTAATTCCGTTGTTTTCATTCAAACTCTGTTCTCTACATTCTAATTCTGTTGTTTTCATTCAAATTCCATTGTTTTGATTCAAATTCAGTTCTGTTCATTCTAATTCTGTTGTTTTCATTCAAACTCTGTTCTGTACATTCTAATTCTGTTGTTTTGATTGAAATTCCATTGTTTTTCCATTGAACTGAATTTGAATGAAAACAATGGAATTTGAATGAAAACAACAGAATTAGAATGAAAACAATGGACTATTAATACATTCTAATTCCATTGTTTTCATTCAAACTCTGTTCTGTACATTTCAATTCTGTTTTTTTAATTCTAATTCTGTTGTTTTGATTCAAATTCAGTTCTGTTCATTCTAATTCTGTTGTTTTTTTCTAATTCCGTTGTTTTTTTATTCAAACTCTGTTCTGTACATTCTAATTCCGTTGTTTTCATTCAAACTGTTCTCTACATTCTAATTCTGTTGTTTTCATTCAAATTCCATTGTTTTGATTCAAATTCAGTTCTGTTCATTCTAATTCTGTTGTTTTCATTCAAACTCTGTTCTGTACATTCTAATTCTGTTGTTTTGATTCAAATTCCATTGTTTTTCCATTGAACTGAATTTGAATCAAAACAATGGAATTTGAATGAAAACAACAGAATTAGAATGAAAACAATGGACTATTAATACATTCTAATTCCGTTGTTTTCATTCAAACTCTGTTCTGTACATTCTAATTCTGTTTTTTTCATTCAAACTCTGTTCTGTACATTCTAATTCCGTTTTTTTTCATTCAAACTCTGTTCTGTACATTTCAATTCTGTGGTTTTGATTCAAATTCCATTGTTTTCTTTCAAATTCTGTTCTCTACTCTAATTCCGTTGTTTTCATTCTAATTCTGTTGTTTGTTTTAATATTCCATTGTTTTCATTCTAATTCTGTTGTTTTCATTCAAATTCCGTTTTTTTCATTCAAACTTTGTTCTATACATTTCAATTCTCTTGTTTTGATTCAAATTCCATTGTTTTCTTTCAAATTCTGTTCTCTACATTCTAATTCCGTTGTTTTCATTCAAACTCTGTTCTGTACATTCTAATTCCGTTGTTTTCATTCAAACTCTGTTCTGTACATTCTAATTCTCTTGTTCTCATTCAAATTCCGTTTTTTTCATTCAAACTCTGTTCTATACATTTCAATTCTCTTGTTTTGATTCAAATTCCATTGTTTTCTTTCAAATTCTGTTCTCTACATTCTAATTCCGTTGTTTTCATTCAAACTCTGTTCTGTACATTCTAATTCCGTTGTTTTCATTTAAACTCTGTTCTGTACATTCTAATTCCGTTGTGTTCATTCAAACTCTGTTCTGTACATTCTATTTCCGTTGTTTTCATTCAAACTCTGTTGTGTACATTCTAATTCCGTTGTTTTCATTCAAATTCCATTGTTTTGATTCAAATTCAGTTCTGTTCATTCTAATTTCGTTGTTTTCATTCAAACTCTGTTCTGTACATTCTAATTCTCTTGTTCTCATTCAAATTCCGTTTTTTTCATTCAAACTCTGTTCTGTACATTCTAATTCTGTTGTTTTGATTCAAATTCCATTGTTTTTCCATTGAACTGAATTTGAATGAAAACAATGGAATTTGAATGAAAACAACAGAATTAGAATGAAAACAATGGACTATTAATACATTCTAATTCCATTGTTTTCATTCAAACTCTGTTCTGTACATTTCAATTCTGTTTTTTTAATTCTAATTCTGTTGTTTTGATTCAAATTCAGTTCTGTTCATTCTAATTCTGTTGTTTTTTTCTAATTCCGTTGTTTTTTTATTCAAACTCTGTTCTGTACATTCTAATTCCGTTGTTTTCATTCAAACTGTTCTCTACATTCTAATTCTGTTGTTTTCATTCAAATTCCATTGTTTTGATTCAAATTCAGTTCTGTTCATTCTAATTCTGTTGTTTTCATTCAAACTCTGTTCTGTACATTCTAATTCTGTTGTTTTGATTCAAATTCCATTGTTTTTCCATTGAACTGAATTTGAATCAAAACAATGGAATTTGAATGAAAACAACAGAATTAGAATGAAAACAATGGACTATTAATACATTCTAATTCCGTTGTTTTCATTCAAACTCTGTTCTGTACATTCTAATTCTGTTTTTTTCATTCAAACTCTGTTCTGTACATTCTAATTCCGTTTTTTTTCATTCAAACTCTGTTCTGTACATTTCAATTCTGTGGTTTTGATTCAAATTCCATTGTTTTCTTTCAAATTCTGTTCTCTACTCTAATTCCGTTGTTTTCATTCTAATTCTGTTGTTTGTTTTAATATTCCATTGTTTTCATTCTAATTCTGTTGTTTTCATTCAAATTCCGTTTTTTTCATTCAAACTTTGTTCTATACATTTCAATTCTCTTGTTTTGATTCAAATTCCATTGTTTTCTTTCAAATTCTGTTCTCTACATTCTAATTCCGTTGTTTTCATTCAAACTCTGTTCTGTACATTCTAATTCCGTTGTTTTCATTCAAACTCTGTTCTGTACATTCTAATTCTCTTGTTCTCATTCAAATTCCGTTTTTTTCATTCAAACTCTGTTCTATACATTTCAATTCTCTTGTTTTGATTCAAATTCCATTGTTTTCTTTCAAATTCTGTTCTCTACATTCTAATTCCGTTGTTTTCATTCAAACTCTGTTCTGTACATTCTAATTCCGTTGTTTTCATTTAAACTCTGTTCTGTACATTCTAATTCCGTTGTGTTCATTCAAACTCTGTTCTGTACATTCTATTTCCGTTGTTTTCATTCAAACTCTGTTGTGTACATTCTAATTCCGTTGTTTTCATTCAAATTCCATTGTTTTGATTCAAATTCAGTTCTGTTCATTCTAATTTCGTTGTTTTCATTCAAACTCTGTTCTGTACATTCTAATTCTCTTGTTCTCATTCAAATTCCGTTTTTTTCATTCAAACTCTGTTCTATACATTTCAATTCTCTTGTTTTGATTCAAATTCCATTGTTTTCTTTCAAATTCTGTTGTCTACATTCTAATTCCGTTGTTTTCATTCAAACTCTGTTCTGTACATTCTAATTCCGTTGTTTTCATTCAAACTCTGTTCTGTACATTCTAATTCTGTTGTGTTCATTCAAACTCTGTTCTGTACATTCTAATTCCGTTGTTTTCATTCAAACTCTGTTCTCTACATTCTAATTCTGTTGTTTTCATTCAAATTCCATTGTTTTGATTCAAATTCAGTTCTGTTCATTCTAATTCTGTTGTTTTCATTCAAACTCTGTTCTGTACATTCTAATTCTGTTGTTTTGATTCAAATTCCATTGTTTTTCCATTGAACTGAATTTGAATCAAAACAATGGAATTTGAATGAAAACAACAGAATTAGAATGAAAACAATGGACTATTAATACATTCTAATTCCGTTGTTTTCATTCAAACTCTGTTCTGTACATTTCAATTCAGTTTTTTTTCTTCTAATTCCCTTGTTTTCATTCAAACTCTGTTCTGTACATTCTAATTCTGTTTTTTTCATTCAAACTCTGTTCTGTACATTCTAATTCCGTTTTTTTCATTCAAACTCTATTCTGTACATTCTAATTCCGTTGTTTTCATTCAAACTCTGTTCTGTACATTTCAATTCTGTTTTTTTTTATTCTAATTCTGTTTTTTTCATTCAAACTCTGTTCTGTACATTCTAATTCCGTTTTTTTCATTCAAACTCTGTTCTGTACATTTCTATTCTGTTGTTTTGATTCAAATTCCAGTGTTTTTATTCAAACTCTGTTTTGTACATCCTACTTCCGTTTTTCATTCAAACTCTGTTCTGTATATTCTAATTCTGTTGTTTTCATTCAAAGTCTGTTCTGTACATTCTAATTCCGTTGTTTTCATTCAAACTCTGTTCTGTACATTCTAATTCCGTTGTTTTCATTCAAACTCTATTCTGTACATTCTAATTCCGTTGTGTTCATTCAAACTCTGTTCTGTACATTCTATTTCCGTTGTTTTCATTCAAACTCTGTTCTGTACATTCTAATTCCGTTGTTTTCATTCAAACTCTATTCTGTACATTCTAATTCCGTTGTTTTCATTCAAACTCTGTTCTGTACATTTCAATTCTGTTTTTTTTATTCTAATTCCGTTGTTTTCATTCAAACTCTGTTCTGTACATTCTAATTCCGTTTTTTTCATTCAAACTCTGTTCTGTACATTTCTATTCTGTTGTTTTGATTCAAATTCCATTGTTTTTATTCAAACTCTGTTTTGTACATTCTACTTCCGTTTTTCATTCAAACTCTGTTCTGTACATTCTAATTCCGTTGTTTTCATTCAAAGTCTGTTCTGTACATTCTAAATCCGTTGTTTTCATTCAAACTCTGTTCTGTATGTTCTAATTCCCTTGTTTTCATTCAAACTCTGTTCTGTACATTCTAATTCCGTTGTTTTCATTCAAACTCTGTTCTGTACATTTCAATTCATTTTTTTTTCTAATTCCATTGTTTTCATTCAAACTCTGTTCTGTACATTCTAATTCTGTTTCTTTTTTTCATTCAAACTCTGTTCTGTACATTCTAATTCTGTTGTTTTCATTCAAAGTCTGTTCTGTACATTCTAATTCCGTTGTTTTCATTCAAACTCTGTTCTGTATATTCTAATTCCCTTGTTTTCATTCAAACTCTGTTCTGTACATTCTAATTCCGTTGTTTACATTCAAACTCTGTTCTGTACATTCTAATTCCGTTGTTTACATTCAAACTCTGTTCTGTACATTCTAATTCCATTGTTTTCATTCAAACTCTGTTCTGTACATTCTAATTCTGTTGTTTTCATTCAAATTCTGTTCTGTACATTCTAATTCCGTTGTTTTCATTCAAACTCTTGTTAAGGTTCAAAATATTGGGGATGGACACCAGAGCAAAACCCCACAATAATAATACTGATCCGGCCGGGTTGAGTCAAACGATGATTTAATGATCACACACGTGGGAGATGGACACTGTATGCAGACAGTCTCAGATCTCGTCTCAAAAAACACATCACCATAGTTTCATGAAATCAGGGTATTAGAACGCCCCTTCATGCGTAGTGACAGGTGTAATACAATCAATGTTGACAATTTTATTTAACACAAAGAATAACATTGTCTCCTTCCCGAGGGCAGACGCTGACTGCCCCCGTCTCCTGGAACCGTCTGTACCCTGCTAAGACACAACATGGCAGCTACAAGGACTCTCTCATTTATTAAGACCATCAGTGTGTATTGCTCTAAATCAAGTATATAATATTAACTGAATATTGCTGGATCAGCTATTTCTACTTAAAACATATTAAAACATGACTAAGCACAAAATCACCAAGAATAACATCTTATAAGTGCTGTGTAAGCGCGTGCGGCCTTCCAAGCTCAAAGCCTTTGCCCTCCATAGATCAGCCAGACTCGCGCTGGCTGTAGCTTTTAACCTTTAATTAACTTGAGCACAACTCTAGAATAAGCAACGAACTGCAATGTGTATGGAATGATCATGGTTACATCTGCAATGGAAAATCATGTTATTATTCTGGTACCTGTAAGGAAAAGATCAAACTAAAGTTATAACAATCACTGTAATGCAAAGGATAATGTAAGGTCAATTTATGTTTAATGCAAAGCTGGTTATATACTTCTGATGAACTAATAATGCCATATTAAAATATTAAATGATAATGAGAAAAACATCCCCTCCTTATTCTACAATTCCCTCTGTTGACCTCTGGAGAATCCAGAGGTCACAAACAGTTGTGTCCCTCCTTGGCCTACACATTCAGTTCTACATGCATCATTGACATCATGGACATTGGAGTAATGACTCCAGGGTCCACTGCCCTCACAGACATACTTTTGACCATTCTTCTGGCACAAGGGATGAGACAACAACAACAAATAACCATAATACCCACCACAACAGACAAAGAAAACATGACCGAAGCGATAACCCCCTTCCACCGTCCGAACACTGAGGTCAGCCAGCCTTCCAACGGACTATCAACACCGGAGTGATCATGCATAGTTTCAGAAAGGCTCTTTAGGCCCTCCAGAGCCTTGGTTACGACTCATCTGGAGCAGTGTTATTTGGAATAAAGGTGCAACACTGATCGGCAAACATAGAACAAATGCCCCCTTTTTCCGCTAACAACATATCAAGGGCCATTCTATTCTGCACTCCCATTAACGAGGTCGGACCCACCTGCTCCGCCAACCCCTCCATGCCGTCTCTGGTCAGGTTCGAGAGTCTCAGTACATTATAGTGAACATAATTGATCCTATCTACGTTCTTGCGTTCTTAACCCTTTTGGATCAACCCCCGCTGTTTCCACCCCCAGAACCAAATACATAGATTGTTTGCGATGCCAATTCCCCAATGATAAGGTTAACGCGTTTCCAGAGGGGCTAAAATCCCTCTGTAGTTTAGTTTAAGCTCGTTTTCTGATCCTAATTCTAACGGTTCCCAATTTTGCCCAGTATAACCCCTTACCTGGTCCCAATTACGGCACCAGCTGTCATATGGACGATTTCCCCTCTCACAGTGCATACTCACTGAATAATCCCAACAGAGCCACACATTATATCCCCTCCAGGCCCTACAATTAACAACATCACACAGATCAAACATAAAAGAAATTGTGGGGCCAATAACATAATCTAATTCTAAACCACCATATGTGCTGAGACACTCATCCTTTTTACCAGAGACCTCGCGCTTCACTCTTGCCCACAGCTTTAAATCACTATAGATCACGCGTGATATAATTTGTGTATCAAACAACGCCGGACTGGCATGGCCTCCGTGCTCAGACTGGTTTCCCGGGTCGGTCTGCAACAAACAAATCAAAAAACAAATAGCCATGATTAGCAACATAATTGACATCAAACTCATAATAATTTTGAACATTGTGATGGCTTTTGAAACTCTTCTTTCATCACCAGTGTCTGATTGTTGTGATGGCATGGTTGTATGTGAATGTTATGGTGTAGTAAAAAGTTCAAAGCCCTTTATCAGAGCCTCTCTCTTGTTCTAGGTGTTCAGTGTGGTACCGCTCCTTTTCGTTGGCGCGGCGATCTCCTCCTAGGCTGCTCTTCTTTCTTCGACCTTCCGGGTAGACCACCGGTCGGCCCGTTGCACAGGTGTGAGGGTTTATTCTGCCTCTCAATTTCACCTGTGATGGGTGGAGATTGATCCTTCCCCACCAAGCCCTCGTGCGCGGCCGCGCACTGCGTCCAGTGATACCAGGTGTCGCCTTTCCCCTTCAGTTGGACCGCTGTCGCCGTCCGAGCCGATACCTCATATGGCTCAATCCAGCGGGGTTCCTTCCACTTGCGTTTGATGACTCTCAGCCACACTGTTTTCGCGTCCGGGACCTCTCCTTCTCCTGTGGGCCCTTTTACAAGCCGCCTGTTTTGTGAAATTGGACACAAGCGCCTTTAACTCGTTCCAGTAGTCTGCGTGGGACCGGTTCCCCTTTTTGTCCCGTTCAACCGAGCCCACCGTCCAAGGTGCCGGAAACTGTCTCCCTGTTTGCAGCTCATATGGTGTAAAACCTGTGGATTAATTAGCAGAACATCTTATGGTCATCAACGCAACCGGCAGGGCTGCGACCCAATTTAGCCCTGTTTGCGCGCAGATTTTTGCCAATTTGTTTTTCAAATTTAGGTTCATTCTTTCTACTTTTCCCTGAGACTGAGGATGATAGACCGTTCCAAATTTATGCTGGACGCCCAACATTTTTCTACTTTTGCCAAATCTTGATTTTTAAAATGGGTTCCATTATCTGATCTAATTCTTTTGGAGAACCCATGACGGGGAATGTAATGATTGATTAAACACTTAATGACAGTCTTAGCATCCTCCTTTTTTGTAGCCCAGGCCTCTGGCCAGCCGGTCAGAGCATCAACACACACTAACAAATATCTTACACCGCCAGGCCCGGAATCAATCATATCAGTGAAATCAATAACAATCTCCTTTCCCGGCCTCTCAGGGGGCCGAAACTTACCCACTTCCGGTTTTACTGCTGGCTTAGGCTTGTGTGCCCCACAGATTAAGCACATCCTGGCTTTTTCTCTTATCATTCCTCGCAGCTCAGGATGCCACCAATGACACAAGTTTCTCTCCATCTGGGCAATCCCCACGTGGGCGAGTCCGTGGGCTTCATCCACCTTCTGTTCTGCCATTTTGGCTGTCAGCACGGGGCGCCCGTCTGGCCCCCTCCACAAATGTCCATCCTGCCAGGCTCCTTTGTTTTTCCACACCCCCTTTTCCTCTGGGGATGCCTCCTCCTGGGCCTGTTTGACTTCCCCAATCAGGTCAACAGATATCTCCTCTTCTGGAGTTACCTGTATCATTTGTCTCCGTCCTTTGTAGCCTGCGGCCTCCTTCGCGGCTTCGTCTGCTCTCTGGTTTCCTTTTTCCACCATGCTGGTTCCTTGGGAGTGAGCTTTGCATTTTATAATACTCACCTCCTCTGGGTCAGCCAAGGCCTTTTCCAGTTCCTCCATTTCATGTTTGTGGGAAATAGGTGCATTGGTTGCTGTTCTGAATCCTGCTCTTTTCCACTGAGGCAGCTCCACATGCGCTGCTCCAAATGCATATGCCGAGTCGGTGTAGATGTTCACTCTCCTATTCTTGGCTAATCTCAAAGCTCGAGCAAGGGCTATCACTTCAGCTCTCTGGGCCGACTGCTTTCCCTCAATCCTTCCTGACTCTCTGACCTGATAATCTCCTTCTACTCTGCAAACCACCGCGTACCCTGCTTTCAGTCCTCCTTCGTCTCGGTGGCAACATCCATCGGTGAACCAGTCCTCAGTTCCCGGTATGGGTTCGGCCTTCAGGTCCTCTCTAATCTTTTCCTCAATCTGTGCTCTTTTGGCGCAGTCATGTGGTTCCCCTACTCCCATTAAATCTGCCATGTTAATTCCTTCATGTGTGAATGTCAAATTTTGGGGCCTCTAAGACTTTGCTCAGTCTCTGTTGTGCCCGTGGTGACATACAAAATGCTTGTGAATTCACGTATGCCACTATGCTATGTGTAGTAAGTATTTTTAGTAGGTGTTCTCTCACTACATGTGCTGTTTTTTGGATAATTCTAGCGACCCCTGCTGCATGTTGTGTGCATGTAGGATGCTTTGCTTCTGTTGGATGTAGTTTTACACTAACATACATGAGCACCTCTCTACCCCCCCCCCCCCCCTTTTTTCTGAAACAACACTCCATTTACAATTGAGTGTGTTTCAGAAACATCCAATTAGAATGGCTCATCATAATTGGGTGTGGCTAAATCTGAGGCCCTTGACAAATCCTGTTTTACCCTAATAAATGCGGCTTCAGCTTCAGGCGTCCAAGGCAGCTCAGCCTTAAGGTTTCGAACGCCAACTTGCTTCATTAGGCCCCTTAAAGGGGCAGTTTTGCCTGCATAATCCGGAATGAACTGCCTGCTGTAACCTGTTAAACCAAGAAAAGAAAGCATTTCTCTCACAGTTCGCGGTTTTGGGTGTGTCAGAATTTGGTCTCTGTGTGTGTTCATCAAACCCACTGATTTGTGTGTGATTACCCGGCCCAAAAAGGTCACTTCAGGGCAAACTAACTGCAGCTTGTCTTTACTTACTTTAAAGCCGCACTCCGCCAACCTATTCAACACAACGAACGACGCCGCTGTACAATCCGCTGCTGACGGGGCTGCAATGAGAAGATCATCAACATATTGTATTAATGTACAATCATCAGGCAAATTACATGACGACAGGGCGTCGTTGAGCACCTGATTAAAATGCCTGGAGAAAGTGCAAAGCCTTGTGTCAACCGTGTGTATCTGAGTTGTTGGCCTCTGTATGTGAATGAAAAAATGTCTCTGAGTGACTCATGCAGAGGAAGACAAAAGAATGCATTTGCCAGGTCAATGCACGTGAACCACTTTTGGCCACATGTGATAGCTGATAAAGCTGTGTATGGATTTGGTACTGGTGCAGTGGTGGAGAGTAATATTTCATTAATGGCTCTCAAGTCATGTGCCATGTGGTATCTTCCTGTTCCATGTTTCTCCACTGGTAGAATTGTTGTGTTCCACAGTGAGGGAGAGGGCTCTAACACCCCGGCCCTTAACAGGCCTTCTATTGTTTCTGTAATTCCTTCCTCTGCTTCAGGTTTGTGTTTATACTGTGGTCTATTGATTGGTGTGTGTGACTTGAGCTGGAACAAAACAGGAGGACACTTAGCTAGGCCAACGTCCGTGGGCCCTTTTGACCATAGACTGTCGGGCAGATTTGACAGTCCAGCAACTGCGTGAGGATGATCTACTCTCTCCTCACCATGTGTTTTTGAAATTTCTTTATGTTCCAAGATCACTGTATCATCACAGGCACAAGTTATGCGATAGGTTTTACAATTTCGAGCATAAGATAAGTTAGGAATTTGGGTTCTTTGCCACCCTGTGTCGTCCAGTGCTCGCCTGACCATCGGACCTAGATCACCTGCACCATGACCTTGGTGGATCGCCAATGTAATGTGAGGGGTTGAATTTTCTTCCACATTGTACCAAAGCAGTTGTTCATCAGTTAATTTCACAGCCGCGGCTACACCTGTCATGGTTGGCTGTGTGGCAGGCGTGCAAGCAGGAGTGGTGGATCCAAAATGCAGGACTCAGACACAGAAGTTCAACTTAAAGCGCAGCTTTATTGCTGGAAACCCTCTTACTAACTAAAGGCATCAAAAGACAAACAAAAACGCTGGTGGACTAAAACACTGAAGCAGAAAACACTGAACTGGAACTGGAAACAAAACACTGGTAACACGGCGGCAAAACACACACAGCTTGTTGAGGGTACGACGCCACACTGACACAGAGAAACACAGGGTCTAAATACACTGGGAAGTAATGAGGAGAATGAGACACAGAAGGAGAGCACAGCTGGGGGAAATTAGAACTGACGAGACAAGCAAGGCAGGACACATTCACATAAGTCACGGACCTTCAAAGTAAAACAGGAAGGATCACACAGAGACGCGAACTTGACACAGTGGAGACAGCAACTAAGAAACACAGAGACATAAACCATAAGGCAGAGGACTCTAAGAACCGAGAGGCACAGAGGGGAACTCAAACATGCAGACACAGACTTACACAGAACAGAGGGGACATAGAGAAACATGAAGGGCAAGGGATCGAAACTAGAAACTCACACCAAGTACAATAATACAAAAATCACAAAGAACTAAAACGCTGGGTCAGGAGACCCAGGACCCTGACAACACCTTCTGGTCCGATGTAGATGTCATGTGTTTGCACATTCAGAATCAGAATCAGAATCAGAATACTTTATTGATCCCTGGGGGAAATTATTTTTTTGTTACAGTGCTCCATTTTAAACCAACATTAAGACAAGACAGACAATACGCTAACTAAGAATAGTACAATATATACATATATATACATACATACATACATAAGTCACTTATAAATAAATATTTGGAAAAGAAACGTGTAGTTGTAGCAGCAAACAGTGTGTTAAGTGGATGCGTTGTACAGGGAGATGGCCACAGGCAGGAATGATTTCCTGTGTCGTTCAGTGGTGCTTTTCGGTAATCTCAGTCTCTCACTGAACGAGCTCCTGTGACTGACCAACATGTCATGGAGTGGGTGGGAGGTGTTATCCAACATTGTCTTTATCTTGGACAGCATCCGCCTCTCCGACACCACCTTGAGGGAGTCCAGCTCCATCCCCACAACATTGCTGGCCTTACGGATCAGTTTATTAAGTCTGTTGGCATCTGCGACCCTCAGCCTGCTCCCCCAGCATGCAACAGCATAGAGGATCGCACTGGCCACCACAGACTCATAGAAAATCCTCAGCATTTTCTGGCAGATGTTGAAGGACCTCAGTCGCCTCAAAAAATAGAGACGACTCTGGCCCTTCCTGTAAAGTGCTGTGGTGTTTTTAGCCCAGTCCAGTTTATTGTCAATGTGTACTCCAAGGTATTTATAGTCCTCCACAATGTCAACACTGATCCCCTGGATTGAAACAGGGGTCAAGTGTTTCCTGGTCTTCCTGAAGTCCACGATCAGTTCCTTGGTCTTTGCCACGTTGAGCTGCAGATGATTCTGCTCACACCACGTGACAAAGGAGTCGACCACAGCCCGGTACTCTGTCTCATCATCCCTGCTGATGCATCCAACCACCGCAGAGTCATCAGAAAACTTCTGAAGATGGCAGGTCTCTGTGCAGTGGCTGAAGTCTGTGGTGTAGAGGGTGAAGAGGAAGGGGGAGAGGACAGTCCCCTGTGGTGCCCCTGTGTTGCTAATCACCTTGTCAGACACACACTGTGGGAGACGTACATATTGTGGTCTTCCTGTCAGGTAATCAACAATCCAGGACACCAGAGAAGCATCCACCTGCATCACTGCTAACTTATCACCCAGGAGGGTCGGCCTGATGGTGTTGAAAGCACTGGAAAAGTCAAAAAACATGACCCTCACAGTGCTCGCTGGCTGGTCCAGATGGGTGTAGACACGATTGAGCAGGTAGATGATGGCGTCCTCTGTTCCGAGACGAGGCTGATAAGCGAACTGAAGGGGATCCAGATGTGGTCTTACTATGGGTCGCAGCTGGTCCAGGATGAGCCTTTCCAGGGTCTTCACGTCTGACCCTCAAGATCAGACTGAAATAATTCACGATAGGTGTCGTCACTATCTTTATCATAAAACAGATTGACTTGGTAGGGTTCGCGCGGAGGGAGGTAAACTGCCAAGCTCATTATCAAGGGTCTCCACAACTGAAATTGCCTCAGAACATCCTCTTTCACTACTCTCCCCCAGTACATGTCGGCTTTTGCTCTCTCACAGTCTTGAAGCAGATATTGAGTCTTTGAATTTGTTCCCAGGCACGGGAAATGCTGGCCCCCTGGCAAAGTCACAGATAATCCATCTGCTGAACATGTGATTGTAGCGCCCAACTTCACGAGCAGGTCCCTGCCCATGAGATTTACTGGCACTTGCGATGACACCACATAGTTGTGTTTCAAAGTCTGCTTGCCCAGCTTTGTCAAAGCTGGGTCAGTCACTGGCAGAGTGATTGGGATCCCGGAAAAACACACCACGTTCACTGTGTGGCAGGACAACTTTGCACTGTCTGGTGCTGCTCTCAAGGTTGAATAGGTTGCTCCAGTGTCCACTAAGAAGGGCAATTCTGTCCCTTCTACAGTCATTGACAGCATGGGATCTGCCATTTCCATGCTGTTTGGTCCCTCCGGGTCCCTTCAGTACTGGTCCTCCCTCCAGTCAGACACTGGATACTGCGCGGCTGGTGCTGCACTCGGGTTTGGGGCCTGATATGCTCCCCTATAGCCATCTCTTGCTCTTGGAGCTCCACGTGCCTGGGATTGGTAGCCTCTTCTTTGATTGTTCTGACGACGTTCTGGGCAATTTCTGCTCCAATGACCCTCTGCTCCACACCTCCAACAGACATTCCAAGGCACACTGCTGAGATTCCCCGTGTTACGAGCTCTTAGTACTCCCTCCGCTGAGCCACCACGCCCTCTGTACGATCCACCGGTTCCCCAATTCCCTGTGGGTTGGTTCTGCCTTGGTGCATTGGCGGGCCATCCGTCATTAGTGCAGGGACCCGGGCCACTATCTGGCCATTCAGGCCCAGGACCAGGCTGGGTCGCAACTATCATCATTTTTTCTGTTTTTTCTTTCTCCTCTTTTTTCTTTTCGCAGGCTTTGTTTCTGGCCTCCGCCAACTGTAGTTTGAGCAGAGACGCTTGTGCCTCCCCCAACTCTTTTTTCTGCTTGTTCGCCCTGTCCTGCTCCAGCTGTAAACGATGTGAGACGTGTCTTTCCCACTGCACCGAATCTGCTACGGCAAAATCTGGATTTTTCTGTAGATCTTCTATGACCTGGTTTGGCAGCCCTGCCAGCACCGCTGAGCGAAACCATGCCCGATGCTCACCTTCCCTACTCCCACTCAGGGACTGACATTTAACTGTCATAGGCCCTTCATTATGAAACACCAGTGGTACCCTGGTGTATTCAACATCAGCTACTCCTCCTACAACCACTGCAGTCTGTCCATTTGGGCCCTGAACTTGTCCTCCCCTAAGGGTCATTACAGGCATGACATGTTGTCGTCCTACAGCATTAGATGTTAATGTGGCCCAAGGAAGTATCTCTGCTGTGTGATACTTGTTAGCATCTCCTGGTTTTGGAATCCAGTTCTTCATTTGGTCTTCCAGCTTCTTATTTTGCTTTTTCCGTTGTTTCAAAGCCTCCACTATGCTCTCCATATCTTCTGTTTCAGCTGTGTCATCCTCCTCCATCCAGGAAGATGCTCCGTTCCACAAGAACATCCACTTGCAACACTTTGCATGAGTTTGCTGTATTTTCTTGATTTGTTGGTTAATTCTCCAGTTAATTGAACGTTTCTCTGCCTCGTCATCCAGCCCTCTCTGTTGGGAAGCAATAAGCTTGCTTAGCTCAGCTTCCATTGCTTTGCATTCCTTCTCAGCTAATTTTAAAGATCCAGGAGAAGCTAAACGAATGGCTCTTTTTAACTGTTCCTGCTGCTCCTTCAGAGGCTTATAGCCTCTGTGCCCAGTAGGTGTCATGGTTGGGCTGTCAGCCATTATCCTAGAACACAGGCTTACCTCCCTTTTTGTGACGTTATACGGCTCCTCCCCTTGGGTCACCCCACAGCGTCTGCCTGTTAACATTCCGGAACTCTGAACATTTTGGAATGTTCGGAATTCCGGAATTCTGAACATTCCGGAATTCCGAACATTCCGGAACCTTGGTGCATTCCGGAACTCTGAACAGTCCGGAACTTTGGTGCATTCCGGAACTCTGAACATTCCGGAACCTTGGTGCATTCCGGAACCTTGGTGCATTCCGGAACTCTGAATTCCGGAACCTTGGTACATTCCGGAACTCTGAACATTCCGGAATTCCGAACATTCCGGAACCTTGGTGCATTCCGGAACTCTTAACATTCCGGAATTCCGAACATTCCGGAACCTTGGTGCATTCCGGAATTCCGAACATTCCGGAACCTTGGTGCATTCCGGAACTCTGAACATTCCGGAACTCTGAACATTCCGGAACTCTGAACATTCCGGAATTCCGAACATTCCGGAACCTTGGTGCATTCCGGAACTCTTAACATTCCGGAACCTTGGTGCATTCCGGAACTCCAAACATTCCGGAACTCTGAACATTCCGGAATTCCGAACATTCCGGAACCTTGGTACATTCCGGAATTCCGAACATTCCGGAATTCCGAACATGTTCGGAATTCCGGAATGTTCAGAGTTCCGGAATGTTCAGAGTTCCGGAATGTTCAGAGTTCCGGAATGCACCAAGGTTCTGGAATGTTCGGAATTCCGGAATGTTCAGAGTTCCGGAATGTTCAGAGTTCCGGAATGTTCAGAGTTCCGGAATGCACCAAGGTTCCGGAATGTTCGGAATTCCGGAATGCACCAAGGTTCCGGAATGCACCAATGTTCCGGAATGTTCGGAATTCCGGAATGTTCAGAGTTCCGGAATGCACCAAAGTTCCGGACTGTTCAGAGTTCCGGAATGCACCAAGGTTCCGGAATGTTCGGAATTCCGGAATGTTCAGAATTCCGGAATTCCGAACATTCCAAAATGTTCAGAGTTCCGGAATGTTAACAGGCAGACGCTGTGGGGTGACCCAAGGGGAGGAGCCGTATAACGTCACAAAAAGGGAGGTAAGCCTGTGTTCTAGGATAATGGCTGACAGCCCAACCATGACACCTACTGGGCACAGAGGCTATAAGCCTCTGAAGGAGCAGCAGGAACAGTTAAAAAGAGCCATTCGTTTAGCTTCTCCTGGATCTTTAAAATTAGCTGAGAAGGAATGCAAAGCAATGGAAGCTGAGCTAAGCAAGCTTATTGCTTCCCAACAGAGAGGGCTGGATGACGAGGCAGAGAAACGTTCAATTAACTGGAGAATTAACCAACAAATCAAGAAAATACAGCAAACTCATGCAAAGTGTTGCAAGTGGATGTTCTTGTGGAACGGAGCATCTTCCTGGATGGAGGAGGATGACACAGCTGAAACAGAAGATATGGAGAGCATAGTGGAGGCTTTGAAACAACGGAAAAAGCAAAATAAGAAGCTGGAAGACCAAATGAAGAACTGGATTCCAAAACCAGGAGATGCTAACAAGTATCACACAGCAGAGATACTTCCTTGGGCCACATTAACATCTAATGCTGTAGGACGACAACATGTCATGCCTGTAATGACCCTTAGGGGAGGACAAGTTCAGGGCCCAAATGGACAGACTGCAGTGGTTGTAGGAGGAGTAGCTGATGTTGAATACACCAGGGTACCACTGGTGTTTCATAATGAAGGGCCTATGACAGTTAAATGTCAGTCCCTGAGTGGGAGTAGGGAAGGTGAGCATCGGGCATGGTTTCGCTCAGCGGTGCTGGCAGGGCTGCCAAACCAGGTCATAGAAGATCTACAGAAAAATCCAGATTTTGCCGTAGCAGATTCGGTGCAGTGGGAAAGACACGTCTCACATCGTTTACAGCTGGAGCAGGACAGGGCGAACAAGCAGAAAAAAGAGTTGGGGGAGGCACAAGCGTCTCTGCTCAAACTACAGTTGGCGGAGGCCAGAAACAAAGCCTGCGAAAAGAAAAAAGAGGAGAAAGAAAAAACAGAAAAAATGATGATAGTTGCGACCCAGCCTGGTCCTGGGCCTGAATGGCCAGATAGTGGCCCGGGTCCCTGCACTAATGACGGATGGCCCGCCAATGCACCAAGGCAGAACCAACCCACAGGGAATTGGGGAACCGGTGGATCGTACAGAGGGCGTGGTGGCTCAGCGGAGGGAGTACTAAGAGCTCGTAACACGGGGAATCTCAGCAGTGTGCCTTGGAATGTCTGTTGGAGGTGTGGAGCAGAGGGTCATTGGAGCAGAAATTGCCCAGAACGTCGTCAGAACAATCAAAGAAGAGGCTACCAATCCCAGGCACGTGGAGCTCCAAGAGCAAGAGATGGCTATAGGGGAGCATATCAGGCCCCAAACCCGAGTGCAGCACCAGCCGCGCAGTATCCAGTGTCTGACTGGAGGGAGGACCAGTACTGAAGGGACCCGGAGGGACCAAACAGCATGGAAATGGCAGATCCCATGCTGTCAATGACTGTAGAAGGGACAGAATTGCCCTTCTTAGTGGACACTGGAGCAACCTATTCAACCTTGAGAGCAGCACCAGACAGTGCAAAGTTGTCCTGCCACACAGTGAACGTGGTGTGTTTTTCCGGGATCCCAATCACTCTGCCAGTGACTGACCCAGCTTTGACAAAGCTGGGCAAGCAGACTTTGAAACACAACTATGTGGTGTCATCGCAAGCGCCAGTAAATCTCATGGGCAGGGACCTGCTCGTGAAGTTGGGCGCTACAATCACATGTTCAGCAGATGGATTATCTGTGACTTTGCCAGGGGGCCAGCATTTCCCGTGCCTGGGAACAAATTCAAAGACTCAATATCTGCTTCAAGACTGTGAGAGAGCAAAAGCCGACATGTACTGGGGGAGAGTAGTGAAAGAGGATGTTCTGAGGCAATTTCAGTTGTGGAGACCCTTGATAATGAGCTTGGCAGTTTACCTCCCTCCGCGCGAACCCTACCAAGTCAATCTGTTTTATGATAAAGATAGTGACGACACCTATCGTGAATTATTTCAGTCTGATCTTGAGGGTCAGACGTGAAGACCCTGGAAAGGCTCATCCTGGACCAGCTGCGACCCATAGTAAGACCACATCTGGATCCCCTTCAGTTCGCTTATCAGCCTCGTCTCGGAACAGAGGACGCCATCATCTACCTGCTCAATCGTGTCTACACCCATCTGGACCAGCCAGCGAGCACTGTGAGGGTCATGTTTTTTGACTTTTCCAGTGCTTTCAACACCATCAGGCCGACCCTCCTGGGTGATAAGTTAGCAGTGATGCAGGTGGATGCTTCTCTGGTGTCCTGGATTGTTGATTACCTGACAGGAAGACCACAATATGTACGTCTCCCACAGTGTGTGTCTGACAAGGTGATTAGCAACACAGGGGCACCACAGGGGACTGTCCTCTCCCCCTTCCTCTTCACCCTCTACACCACAGACTTCAGCCACTGCACAGAGACCTGCCATCTTCAGAAGTTTTCTGATGACTCTGCGGTGGTTGGATGCATCAGCAGGGATGATGAGACAGAGTACCGGGCTGTGGTCGACTCCTTTGTCACGTGGTGTGAGCAGAATCATCTGCAGCTCAACGTGGCAAAGACCAAGGAACTGATCGTGGACTTCAGGAAGACCAGGAAACACTTGACCCCTGTTTCAATCCAGGGGATCAGTGTTGACATTGTGGAGGACTATAAATACCTTGGAGTACACATTGACAATAAACTGGACTGGGCTAAAAACACCACAGCACTTTACAGGAAGGGCCAGAGTCGTCTCTATTTTTTGAGGCGACTGAGGTCCTTCAACATCTGCCAGAAAATGCTGAGGATTTTCTATGAGTCTGTGGTGGCCAGTGCGATCCTCTATGCTGTTGCATGCTGGGGGAGCAGGCTGAGGGTCGCAGATGCCAACAGACTTAATAAACTGATCCGTAAGGCCAGCAATGTTGTGGGGATGGAGCTGGACTCCCTCAAGGTGGTGTCGGAGAGGCGGATGCTGTCCAAGATAAAGACAATGTTGGATAACACCTCCCACCCACTCCATGACATGTTGGTCAGTCACAGGAGCTCGTTCAGTGAGAGACTGAGATTACCGAAAAGCGCCACTGAACGACACAGGAAATCATTCCTGCCTGTGGCCATCTCCCTGTACAACGCATCCACTTAACACACTGTTTGCTGCTACAACTACACGTTTCTTTTCCAAATATTTATTTATAAGTGACTTATGTATGTATGTATGTATATATATGTATATATTGTACTATTCTTAGTTAGCGTATTGTCTGTCTTGTCTTAATGTTGGTTTAAAATGGAGCACTGTAACAAAAAAATAATTTCCCCCAGGGATCAATAAAGTATTCTGATTCTGATTCTGAATGTGCAAACACATGACATCTACATCGGACCAGAAGGTGTTGTCAGGGTCCTGGGTCTCCTGACCCAGCGTTTTAGTTCTTTGTGATTTTTGTATTATTGTACTTGGTGTGAGTTTCTAGTTTCGATCCCTTGCCCTTCATGTTTCTCTATGTCCCCTCTGTTCTGTGTAAGTCTGTGTCTGCATGTTTGAGTTCCCCTCTGTGCCTCTCGGTTCTTAGAGTCCTCTGCCTTATGGTTTATGTCTCTGTGTTTCTTAGTTGCTGTCTCCACTGTGTCAAGTTCGCGTCTCTGTGTGATCCTTCCTGTTTTACTTTGAAGGTCCGTGACTTATGTGAATGTGTCCTGCCTTGCTTGTCTCGTCAGTTCTAATTTCCCCCAGCTGTGCTCTCCTTCTGTGTCTCATTCTCCTCATTACTTCCCAGTGTATTTAGACCCTGTGTTTCTCTGTGTCAGTGTGGCGTCGTACCCTCAACAAGCTGTGTGTGTTTTGCCGCCGTGTTACCAGTGTTTTGTTTCCAGTTCCAGTTCAGTGTTTTCTGCTTCAGTGTTTTAGTCCACCAGCGTTTTTGTTTGTCTTTTGATGCCTTTAGTTAGTAAGAGGGTTTCCAGCAATAAAGCTGCGCTTTAAGTTGAACTTCTGTGTCTGAGTCCTGCATTTTGGATCCACCACTCCTGCTTGCACGCCTGCCACACAGCCAACCATGACAGGTGTAGCCGCGGCTGTGAAATTAACTGATGAACAACTGCTTTGGTACAATGTGGAAGAAAATTCAACCCCTCACATTACATTGGCGATCCACCAAGGTCATGGTGCAGGTGATCTAGGTCCGATGGTCAGGCGAGCACTGGACGACACAGGGTGGCAAAGAACCCAAATTCCTAACTTATCTTATGCTCGAAATTGTAAAACCTATCGCATAACTTGTGCCTGTGATGATACAGTGATCTTGGAACATAAAGAAATTTCAAAAACACATGGTGAGGAGAGAGTAGATCATCCTCACGCAGTTGCTGGACTGTCAAATCTGCCCGACAGTCTATGGTCAAAAGGGCCCACGGACGTTGGCCTAGCTAAGTGTCCTCCTGTTTTGTTCCAGCTCAAGTCACACACACCAATCAATAGACCACAGTATAAACACAAACCTGAAGCAGAGGAAGGAATTACAGAAACAATAGAAGGCCTGTTAAGGGCCGGGGTGTTAGAGCCCTCTCCCTCACTGTGGAACACAACAATTCTACCAGTGGAGAAACATGGAACAGGAAGATACCACATGGCACATGACTTGAGAGCCATTAATGAAATATTACTCTCCACCACTGCACCAGTACCAAATCCATACACAGCTTTATCAGCTATCACATGTGGCCAAAAGTGGTTCACGTGCATTGACCTGGCAAATGCATTCTTTTGTCTTCCTCTGCATGAGTCACTCAGAGACATTTTTTCATTCACATACAGAGGCCAACAACTCAGATACACACGGTTGACACAAGGCTTTGCACTTTCTCCAGGCATTTTAATCAGGTGCTCAACGACGCCCTGTCGTCATGTAATTTGCCTGATGATTGTACATTAATACAATATGTTGATGATCTTCTCATTGCAGCCCCGTCAGCAGCGGATTGTACAGCGGCGTCGTTCGTTGTGTTGAATAGGTTGGTGGAGTGCGGCTTTAAAGTAAGTAAAGACAAGCTGCAGTTAGTTTGCCCTGAAGTGACCTTTTTGGGCCGGGTAATCACACACAAATCAGTGGGTTTGATGAACACACACAGAGACCAAATTCTGACACACCCAAAACCGCGAACTGTGAGAGAAATGCTTTCTTTTCTTGGTTTAACAGGTTACAGCAGGCAGTTCATTCCGGATTATGCAGGCAAAACTGCCCCTTTAAGGGGCCTAATGAAGCAAGTTGGCATTCGAAACCTTAAGGCTGAGCTGCCTTGGACGCCTGAAGCTGAAGCCGCATTTATTAGGGTAAAACAGGATTTGTCAAGGGCCTCAGATTTAGCCACACCCAATTATGATGAGCCATTCTAATTGGATGTTTCTGAAACACACTCAATTGTAAATGGAGTGTTGTTTCAGAAAAAAAGGGGGGGGGGGGTAGAGAGGTGCTCATGTATGTTAGTGTAAAACTACATCCAACAGAAGCAAAGCATCCTACATGCACACAACATGCAGCAGGGGTCGCTAGAATTATCCAAAAAACAGCACATGTAGTGAGAGAACACCTACTAAAAATACTTACTACACATAGCATAGTGGCATACGTGAATTCACAAGCATTTTGTATGTCACCACGGGCACAACAGAGACTGAGCAAAGTCTTAGAGGCCCCAAAATTTGACATTCACACATGAAGGAATTAACATGGCAGATTTAATGGGAGTAGGGGAACCACATGACTGCGCCAAAAGAGCACAGATTGAGGAAAAGATTAGAGAGGACCTGAAGGCTGAACCCATACCGGGAACTGAGGACTGGTTCACCGATGGATGTTGCCACCGAGACGAAGGAGGACTGAAAGCAGGGTACGCGGTGGTTTGCAGAGTAGAAGGAGATTATCAGGTCAGAGAGTCAGGAAGGATTGAGGGAAAGCAGTCGGCCCAGAGAGCTGAAGTGATAGCCCTTGCTCGAGCTTTGAGATTAGCCAAGAATAGGAGAGTGAACATCTACACCGACTCGGCATATGCATTTGGAGCAGCGCATGTGGAGCTGCCTCAGTGGAAAAGAGCAGGATTCAGAACAGCAACCAATGCACCTATTTCCCACAAACATGAAATGGAGGAACTGGAAAAGGCCTTGGCTGACCCAGAGGAGGTGAGTATTATAAAATGCAAAGCTCACTCCCAAGGAACCAGCATGGTGGAAAAAGGAAACCAGAGAGCAGACGAAGCCGCGAAGGAGGCCGCAGGCTACAAAGGACGGAGACAAATGATACAGGTAACTCCAGAAGAGGAGATATCTGTTGACCTGATTGGGGAAGTCAAACAGGCCCAGGAGGAGGCATCCCCAGAGGAAAAGGGGGTGTGGAAAAACAAAGGAGCCTGGCAGGATGGACATTTGTGGAGGGGGCCAGACGGGCGCCCCGTGCTGACAGCCAAAATGGCAGAACAGAAGGTGGATGAAGCCCACGGACTCGCCCACGTGGGGATTGCCCAGATGGAGAGAAACTTGTGTCATTGGTGGCATCCTGAGCTGCGAGGAATGATAAGAGAAAAAGCCAGGATGTGCTTAATCTGTGGGGCACACAAGCCTAAGCCAGCAGTAAAACCGGAAGTGGGTAAGTTTCGGCCCCCTGAGAGGCCGGGAAAGGAGATTGTTATTGATTTCACTGATATGATTGATTCCGGGCCTGGCGGTGTAAGATATTTGTTAGTGTGTGTTGATGCTCTGACCGGCTGGCCAGAGGCCTGGGCTACAAAAAAGGAGGATGCTAAGACTGTCATTAAGTGTTTAATCAATCATTACATTCCCCGTCATGGGTTCTCCAAAAGAATTAGATCAGATAATGGAACCCATTTTAAAAATCAAGATTTGGCAAAAGTAGAAAAATGTTGGGCGTCCAGCATAAATTTGGAACGGTCTATCATCCTCAGTCTCAGGGAAAAGTAGAAAGAATGAACCTAAATTTGAAAAACAAATTGGCAAAAATCTGCGCGCAAACAGGGCTAAATTGGGTCGCAGCCCTGCCGGTTGCGTTGATGACCATAAGATGTTCTGCTAATTAATCCACAGGTTTTACACCATATGAGCTGCAAACAGGGAGACAGTTTCCGGCACCTTGGACGGTGGGCTCGGTTGAACGGGACAAAAAGGGGAACCGGTCCCACGCAGACTACTGGAACGAGTTAAAGGCGCTTGTGTCCAATTTCACAAAACAGGCGGCTTGTAAAAGGGCCCACAGGAGAAGGAGAGGTCCCGGACGCGAAAACAGTGTGGCTGAGAGTCATCAAACGCAAGTGGAAGGAACCCCGCTGGATTGAGCCATATGAGGTATCGGCTCGGACGGCGACAGCGGTCCAACTGAAGGGGAAAGGCGACACCTGGTATCACTGGACGCAGTGCGCGGCCGCGCACGAGGGCTTGGTGGGGAAGGATCAATCTCCACCCATCACAGGTGAAATTGAGAGGCAGAATAAACCCTCACACCTGTGCAACGGGCCGACCGGTGGTCTACCCGGAAGGTCGAAGAAAGAAGAGCAGCCTAGGAGGAGATCGCCGCGCCAACGAAAAGGAGCGGTACCACACTGAACACCTAGAACAAGAGAGAGGCTCTGATAAAGGGCTTTGAACTTTTTACTACACCATAACATTCACATACAACCATGCCATCACAACAATCAGACACTGGTGATGAAAGAAGAGTTTCAAAAGCCATCACAATGTTCAAAATTATTATGAGTTTGATGTCAATTATGTTGCTAATCATGGCTATTTGTTTTTTGATTTGTTTGTTGCAGACCGACCCGGGAAACCAGTCTGAGCACGGAGGCCATGCCAGTCCGGCGTTGTTTGATACACAAATTATATCACGCGTGATCTATAGTGATTTAAAGCTGTGGGCAAGAGTGAAGCGCGAGGTCTCTGGTAAAAAGGATGAGTGTCTCAGCACATATGGTGGTTTAGAATTAGATTATGTTATTGGCCCCACAATTTCTTTTATGTTTGATCTGTGTGATGTTGTTAATTGTAGGGCCTGGAGGGGATATAATGTGTGGCTCTGTTGGGATTATTCAGTGAGTATGCACTGTGAGAGGGGAAATCGTCCATATGACAGCTGGTGCCGTAATTGGGACCAGGTAAGGGGTTATACTGGGCAAAATTGGGAACCGTTAGAATTAGGATCAGAAAACGAGCTTAAACTAAACTACAGAGGGATTTTAGCCCCTCTGGAAACGCGTTAACCTTATCATTGGGGAATTGGCATCGCAAACAATCTATGTATTTGGTTCTGGGGGTGGAAACAGCGGGGGTTGATCCAAAAGGGTTAAGAACGCAAGAACGTAGATAGGATCAATTATGTTCACTATAATGTACTGAGACTCTCGAACCTGACCAGAGACGGCATGGAGGGGTTGGCGGAGCAGGTGGGTCCGACCTCGTTAATGGGAGTGCAGAATAGAATGGCCCTTGATATGTTGTTAGCGGAAAAAGGGGGCATTTGTTCTATGTTTGCCGATCAGTGTTGCACCTTTATTCCAAATAACACTGCTCCAGATGAGTCGTAACCAAGGCTCTGGAGGGCCTAAAGAGCCTTTCTGAAACTATGCATGATCACTCCGGTGTTGATAGTCCGTTGGAAGGCTGGCTGACCTCAGTGTTCGGACGGTGGAAGGGGGTTATCGCTTCGGTCATGTTTTCTTTGTCTGTTGTGGTGGGTATTATGGTTATTTGTTGTTGTTGTCTCATCCCTTGTGCCAGAAGAATGGTCAAAAGTATGTCTGTGAGGGCAGTGGACCCTGGAGTCATTACTCCAATGTCCATGATGTCAATGATGCATGTAGAACTGAATGTGTAGGCCAAGGAGGGACACAACTGTTTGTGACCTCTGGATTCTCCAGAGGTCAACAGAGGGAATTGTAGAATAAGGAGGGGATGTTTTTCTCATTATCATTTAATATTTTAATATGGCATTATTAGTTCATCAGAAGTATATAACCAGCTTTGCATTAAACATAAATTGACCTTACATTATCCTTTGCATTACAGTGATTGTTATAACTTTAGTTTGATCTTTTCCTTACAGGTACCAGAATAATAACATGATTTTCCATTGCAGATGTAACCATGATCATTCCATACACATTGCAGTTCGTTGCTTATTCTAGAGTTGTGCTCAAGTTAATTAAAGGTTAAAAGCTACAGCCAGCGCGAGTCTGGCTGATCTATGGAGGGCAAAGGCTTTGAGCTTGGAAGGCCGCACGCGCTTACACAGCACTTATAAGATGTTATTCTTGGTGATTTTGTGCTTAGTCATGTTTTAATATGTTTTAAGTAGAAATAGCTGATCCAGCAATATTCAGTTAATATTATATACTTGATTTAGAGCAATACACACTGATGGTCTTAATAAATGAGAGAGTCCTTGTAGCTGCCATGTTGTGTCTTAGCAGGGTACAGACGGTTCCAGGAGACGGGGGCAGTCAGCGTCTGCCCTCGGGAAGGAGACAATGTTATTCTTTGTGTTAAATAAAATTGTCAACATTGATTGTATTACACCTGTCACTACGCATGAAGGGGCGTTCTAATACCCTGATTTCATGAAACTATGGTGATGTGTTTTTTGAGACGAGATCTGAGACTGTCTGCATACAGTGTCCATCTCCCACGTGTGTGATCATTAAATCATCGTTTGACTCAACCCGGCCGGATCAGTATTATTATTGTGGGGTTTTGCTCTGGTGTCCATCCCCAATATTTTGAACCTTAACAAGAGTTTGAATGAAAACAACGGAATTAGAATGTACAGAACAGAATTTGAATGAAAACAACAGAATTAGAATGTACAGAACAGAGTTTGAATGAAAACAATGGAATTAGAATGTACAGAACAGAGTTTGAATGTAAACAACGGAATTAGAATGTACAGAACAGAGTTTGAATGTAAACAACGGAATTAGAATGTACAGAACAGAGTTTGAATGAAAACAAGGGAATTAGAATATACAGAACAGAGTTTGAATGAAAACAACGGAATTAGAATGTACAGAACAGACTTTGAATGAAAACAACAGAATTAGAATGTACAGAACAGAGTTTGAATGAAAAAAAGAAACAGAATTAGAATGTACAGAACAGAGTTTGAATGAAAACAATGGAATTAGAAAAAAAAATGAATTGAAATGTACAGAACAGAGTTTGAATGAAAACAACGGAATTAGAATGTACAGAACAGAGTTTGAATGAAAACAAGGGAATTAGAACATACAGAACAGAGTTTGAATGAAAACAACGGATTTAGAATGTACAGAACAGACTTTGAATGAAAACAACGGAATTAGAATGTACAGAACAGAGTTTGAATGAAAAACGGAAGTAGAATGTACAAAACAGAGTTTGAATAAAAACAATGGAATTTGAATCAAAACAACAGAATAGAAATGTACAGAACAGAGTTTGAATGAAAAAAACGGAATTAGAATGTACAGAACAGAGTTTGAATGAAAACAACGGAATTAGAATAAAAAAAACAGAATTGAAATGTACAGAACAGAGTTTGAATGAAAACAACGGAATTAGAATGTACAGAATAGAGTTTGAATGAAAACAACGGAATTAGAATGTACAGAACAGAGTTTGAATGAAAACAACGGAAATAGAATGTACAGAACAGAGTTTGAATGAACACAACGGAATTAGAATGTACAGAATAGAGTTTGAATGAAAACAACGGAATTAGAATGTACAGAACAGAGTTTGAATGAAAACAACGGAATTAGAATGTACAGAACAGACTTTGAATGAAAACAACAGAATTAGAATATACAGAACAGAGTTTGAATGAAAAACGGAAGTAGGATGTACAAAACAGAGTTTGAATAAAAACACTGGAATTTGAATCAAAACAACAGAATAGAAATGTACAGAACAGAGTTTGAATGAAAAAAACGGAATTAGAATGTACAGAACAGAGTTTGAATGAAAAAAACAGAATTAGAATAAAAAAAAACAGAATTGAAATGTACAGAACAGAGTTTGAATGAAAACAACGGAATTAGAATGTACAGAATAGAGTTTGAATGAAAAAAACGGAATTAGAATGTACAGAACAGAGTTTGAATGAAAAAAACAGAATTAGAATGTACAGAACAGAGTTTGAATGAAAACAAGGGAATTAGAAGAAAAAAAACTGAATTGAAATGTACAGAACAGAGTTTGAATGAAAACAACGGAATTAGAATGTATTAATAGTCCATTGTTTTCATTCTAATTCTGTTGTTTTCATTCAAATTCCATTGTTTTGATTCAAATTCAGTTCAATGGAAAAACAATGGAATTTGAATCAAAACAACAGAATTAGAATGTACAGAACAGAGTTTGAATGAAAACAACAGAATTAGAATGAACAGAACTGAATTTGAATCAAAACAATGGAATTTGAATGAAAACAACAGAATTAGAATGTAGAGAACAGAGTTTGAATGAAAACAACGGAATTAGAATGTACAGAACAGAGTTTGAATGAACACAACGGAATTAGAATGTACAGAACAGAGTTTGAATGAAAACAACGGAATTAGAATGTACAGAACAGAGTTTGAATGAAAACAACGGAATTAGAATGTAGAGAACAGAATTTGAAAGAAAACAATGGAATTTGAATCAAAACAAGAGAATTGAAATGTATAGAACAGAGTTTGAATGAAAAAAACGGAATTTGAATGAGAACAAGAGAATTAGAATGTACAGAACAGAGTTTGAATGAAAACAACGAAATTAGAATGAACAGAACTGAATTTGAATCAAAACAATGGAATTTGAATGAAAACAACGGAATTAGAATGTACAGAACAGATTTTGAATGAAAACAACGGAAGTAGAATGTACAAAACAGAGTTTGAATAAAAACAATGGAATTTGAATCAAAACAACAGAATAGAAATGTACAGAACAGAGTTTGAATGAAAAAAACGGAATTAGAATGTACAGAACAGAGTTTGAATGAAAAAAACAGAATTAGAATAAAAAAAACAGAATTGAAATGTACAGAACAGAGTTTAAATGAAAACAACGGAATTAGAATGTACAGAATAGAGTTTGAATGAAAAAAACGGAATTAGAATGTACAGAACAGAGTTTGAATGAAAAAAACAGAATTAGAATGTACAGAACAGAGTTTGAATGAAAACAATGGAATTAGAATAAAAAAAACTGAATTGAAATGTACAGAACAGAGTTTGAATGAAAACAACGGAATTAGAATGTATTAATAGTCCATTGTTTTCATTCTAATTCTGTTGTTTTCATTCAAATTCCATTGTTTTGATTCAAATTCAGTTCAATGGAAAAACAATGGAATTTGAATCAAAACAACAGAATTAGAATGTACAGAACAGAGTTTGAATGAAAACAACAGAATTAGAATGAACAGAACTGAATTTGAATCAAAACAATGGAATTTGAATGAAAACAACAGAATTAGAATGTAGAGAACAGAGTTTGAATGAAAACAACGGAATTAGAATGTACAGAACAGAGTTTGAATGAACACAACGGAATTAGAATGTACACAACAGAGTTTGAATGAAAACAACGGAAGTAGAATGTACAAAACAGAGTTTGAATAAAAACAATGGAATTTGAATCAAAACAACAGAATAGAAATGTACAGAACAGAGTTTGAATGAAAAAAACGGAATTAGAATGTACAGAACAGAGTTTGAATGAAAAAAACAGAATTAGAATAAAAAAAACAGAATTGAAATGTACAGAACAGAGTTTGAATGAAAACAACGGAATTAGAATGTACAGAATAGAGTTTGAATGAAAAAAACGGAATTAGAATGTACAGAACAGAGTTTGAATGAAAAAAACAGAATTAGAATGTACAGAACAGAGTTTGAATGAAAACAATGGAATTAGAATAAAAAAAACTGAATTGAAATGTACAGAACAGAGTTTGAATGAAAACAACGGAATTAGAATGTATTAATGGTCCGTGTACTTTTCGGTATTTGAAGTTTCGTTTCAGAAAGTATAATTTAAAAAAGAAAATGAGACACTTATTTAATTCTCAACTTAAAAAGCTAAAATGAAAAACGTAAAACAATTGTTTTTTTCATTTTGTCCTTTCGCACATCAGAAACGAAAAACCCAAGAAAAAAGAACGAGAAAGGGCCCTTTATTTATTTTGTCTGAACCGGAAGTTTTAGTAGGTCAACAACCTGTACAAGTGATGCGCAAACTTATGGCAAACACTGTAGTGTGGACATCATGACGTTGGAAAAATACTCAGACGTGATCATGGAGATGGCAAAACAAGGCCTGTCATCGGAAATTATATCAGAGCGTCTGTCATATGAACACGGGGAAGTGAGAGGATTTTCTGCGAGAAATGTTAGAAAGTTTTGTGCTGAGCAAATCACTAGCTGTCGACTCTCGGACACACGGTTGGAGCTTGAGGTGACACAAGCTATAAATGAGGTAAGGTACTTTCTTCCTTCACCTTATGACTGTGTATGGTTGTCTTAACTGGGTTGTAAGGGGGTTAGTCTAGACTGTGTGCGCGCGCCCGCGCGTTTTAGCGTCTTGCGGGTGGTGGGTAACGTTAGTTATTTTAAAGATGTCTCTCACTGGTATTTGTACAGTTAATTAGCACAATACTTTAGCTTTACACATTTGCTTTCAGAATAAGCTACTTTACATTTGTTGTTCTAGTAGTAGCATGATCTTTTATTTTAAACAGGTGGGCCCAACATATGGCCGCAAAATGATGAAGGGCTATCTGTCCACAAAAGGGGTACATGCTGCAGAGGGACGAATTGGGTCAATTTTAAGAGAGGTGCATCAACCTTATCATGAAGCAAGACGCCAGGTAGCCTATGTTATTTAATCTTCCACTAGAACTGTATTCCAATGTTCTTTGTCATATTTGTGATATACATCATGTAATGGTAGGGCCTAATTCTGTTTAACAGATGTACGCCCTGCTTTAACAGTTACTTGACTCTTCCTCAAACGTATGATCAAATCTGCCTTTATCCAGTCAGCTGTCATTTATTTTTGTGATTTTTTTGTAAGGGAGCTCGGAATCTTAATCCCACACCGTACCATGCTGAATGCATGGGGCACAAGGTTCACCTGGACCAAAACGAGAAACTTGTAATGTTTGGAGTCACCCATGTTTTAGCTGTAGATGGATTCAGTAAAAAGATTGTGAGTCATTCCACAATGCCAATCAAAAACAACTTGAGCATCTATGAATATGTTTTCAGGTAATACAACCTCTCAAACCATTTATTTCATCTTAAGTGTTTTGATGGACATGTTAGTCATATTGGACATGAGCTGCACCCAAATTTACAATATTTGAATTTAAATTAGACATGCAACAGATGGGTCTGGTTATGTTCCTGAATATAATATATTAAGAACTTACCAAACATTTTGATCAACATTTTCTATTAATGTAAAAATAAATAAAATGGAATTGCACATGAATCATTTAACTACTTTATTGCAATTAATCAGTGTTCATTTATGAATGGAACAAGGTTCTTGGATTTCCACATATCTTTCAATTGTTCTGACATACATCTAAAGTCTGAGCATGACAGTGACATTGCAAAGAAACTTAAGAAATATATGTTGTCCTACTACAACTAAAATATTACCCAAAAAAAACATGAATGAATACATTCAAAATAATAACACCTTTGCTGGTCTTAAAGCAAAATAGTTAATAAATGTTCTTTATTTTTCCTGTACCAGACCTGCAGTGATCACCTATGGTATGTGGGACCAGGTGCGAGTAGACCATGGAAAGGAATTTTATTTAACACTGTTCATGCAAGAGATGCTGTCACATCATCGCTTCAATCAGGAGAGACTGCCTTATTTACAGACCTCATCCACAAGAGTAAGATTTAAGTACCATTAACATCAGCTGAAATTCTTATACTATTACGTGTACTACTACGTACATTTAAGACATGTTTCTTTTAACTCTTTTAGAACCACACAGTTGAAAGGATTTGGCCTGAAATCAACAACCGTGTCAACTACCCACTAAAAACTGCCCTACTCCAGCTGATGGACCAGGAGGAGATAGATATGGAGGATAACCTTGTGCGATACTGTGTGTCCAATCTAACCTGTCAGCTGTGTAACATTGGTCTTGCAAGTGTGGTAGAATCATGGAATGCTCATAGAATCCCAGGTAAAAAAAAAAAAAAAAAAAAGTCAGATTGCTTACAACCCTGATAATGAACATTTAAACACCTCCTCTATTTTTTACAGGAAAAGGCATACCAAATCACTTTGCAGAACATGGGTGTAAAAGAAGAATTTCTCCAGAGCTCTTGCCAAATGCACTTGAAGCAGCAGACCTTTACAGGCAGCACTTGGGATCTGCACTCAAAGAATATTCGACTTTTGGAGTTGATCCCTTCACAACCGAACAGGACAAACTTAGAACAGAGAGTCATTTTGCAGAAAAATATCCTGATATTTCACATTTGTTTTTTAGAGCCGTAAATGGTGACTTTATGCCATACAAAGAAGCTCTGCTCTGTCTCATAAACATAACTCAGAGAAATGTATGAACCACTGCATCTGTAAACTGTACAGAACAGACAAAAAAAAAAATCAACTGACTGTAAACATTTGTGTGTACACACTACATTACTCCTCTGCAAAAAAAGATTTCAATACAGAAAATGCAGCTGTTAGACCAGTAATTTGTAGAACTCCGTTGTTACTCTCCCTGCATTTTGCACAGTGCTGTGATGTCTCTTGCCACTGTTCCACACATGTCTTGCAGCCAATAATGCTTCTGCAGCACAGTGAGAACACTGGATCCTCAATGATGTCTGCAAAAGTAAATCAGATAAGTGAGACTGTTATCCATTTATGTTGAATTTAGTTCAAACTATAGGTTCAAAGTCAGTCTTGACATAAATTTACAGACAGCATGCAGAATATTTTTGGTTATTCTGTAATTCCTCTTGTTCACGCTGTTCTGAGAAAGTCCCTGTCTATATTTTTGTCTATAATTGATGAGGGGCAAAATCAGTACATTTTCTCAATTAGCAAGCAAGAAAAATGAAAAAGTTACAGGTACTTGATTCAATATATGCAACTACAGTCCCATTTTAAATGTGAACTTTTTAGTTTTACATTACTGTGAACAGTGTACCGTCACCCATACTGACATTGTAATCAATTTGAAAAGCTATACTTTCATAGTCAAGATTGCAAGGAGAACCCAAATTAAATGTGCATGTAAACTTTTGAATGTTATGTTACAGTAGACCTGCATCTTGATTGTCTGTGCCTAAGTATTTAAATGGACACTGCTGAATAAAGAGCCTATGTTTGGTAAAAAAATGTTTGTCCAAAGTAATGATTGAATGTGGTTTGACATTGTTTTAATTGTAATTAAAATGTTAGTGTAGATGTAATGTATTTACTAAGCAACATTTGAACATACTCATACAAACCACGCAGCTAAATCCCTCCTTGAGTGTCTGCAGCTTGGGGGTTGTGACTTTCTGGGCAACTGCAAGATCAGTGAGCTCTTTGATTGCTGCTGTGACAGCTGGCAGACTTTGAGATGCCAACACCAACTCTTCTATTTTGTCACTCACTTCTCCCAAACTGGCACTGTCATCATCTTTATGGCTGCTACAAATAAAAATGGATAATCAGATGTCAAAGCTACTTACTGGCTTAAAGAAACATCACATCACTTACTGATAGATGATGATTTATGTAGTGATGTCTTACTGCTATTATAGGATTTAAATCAAATTAATTCTTCTATATTGATGTTCATCCTATAGTATATACATATTTATTCACATACCTCAGTTTCTTCCTCTTTGTTCCCTGGAGGCAATTAAAGTCTTGTTCAGGCACAGCAAGAATTTTTCGTGCATTTTGTCTCCAGTACTGTGACCCTACAGATGAAAAACAAAACCAAAGAAACCTGTTTAGAAGCCAATACCATATTACCCAATAAATATTACAAAGAGTCTGGTAAGACATGTCTCTCCATAAGATATGGGCTTTAGCTGTAATATTATGGCTCACCTGTTGTGCCCTCCGACTCCAGAATTGCATTGCCCTGTGCATCTGTCAAAATTATTGGGTTGTAATTACCAATGGCATCTTGCACTTTTCCTACTATCCCTTGAAGCGTAGCCTCAGACTCCAGGAATCGTACAACCACCATTCTATTGGGAATCAACCTCCCACCAACTACATCTGCAAAGTACACTGATCTGTAAAACAAAACATAATAATTTTACATATCTTGTAAAAGACAGCAGGCCACAAATCCATTCAGTGATTGCTATAGGCAAATTGTACTAAAACAGCTTTGCTATTCTTAACAATTCAACTATCCATGCACCTTATGTTTCTTTTTATTTTGCCTGTTCTGTAATTTAATATTCAAGAACACAGACTCATCCTACCTCTGAAATGTTTTGGAGGACATAGGGGAACTTGAAGTAGCCTGCTGTGAACGTGAAGGTGCAGACGCTGCCACAGCTGGTGCTCGCATAAATGCAAAACGCTGCCCGCTGGAACCTGCTGTTGGAATTGACTCCATGTCTTCTCCGTGGACTTCATAGTGACCTCTGGGTGTAAGGTCTAATGCGCTGAAAACACCAGAGACCGCACCGGGGAACATAGCCACGTTTGAATCATCCGTGATGTACAGAGTATGCGCGGATACCTGTTTAAGAAAAGTTTCCGTAAATCACGTTGCTCTGCTAACGTGTTACTCCTGTGCACACGGTTAATAGGCTCTAAAGGCTTACTTATTAGCTAGTAGCCGGTAAAAGTCAATGAATAACTATTTACACATTAGCACATGTGCACAATTCACATATTAGCACAATGAAGACGGCTAGACATAGTATTAGTAAAAGTAGGCCTACATGAAATCACCAAATGTTAACGTTAGCCGTTCCGCAGTAAGGAAGAACAATAACGTTCATAAAAAAAACTGCTGAAAGCAAAGTTTGCGAAGTTTACATATCTACCTGAAAGATGCGACCCAGTTTTTCTGCAGTCATGTCTTCGTCCCGGAGTGTCACTCTCTTAGTTTTCCTAAAAACAACGTAATGGTCCATCCTCTGTTTATTCCAGTGTAACTTTAAGGCCGTCGATCTCTTGTGTGGGGGACGGTGTGCGCGCGCCATAAAAAAACGCGCAGAAGAAGTACTTCCCGTTTCAGACATTGAAAATGCGTCTATTTTTTTGTTTTTGCGCTAGTATACTTTCATTATTTGAATCACGAAGAAATCCAAAAAAGCACGTCTAATTTTAAGTGTATGATGGCTATTTGTTACCACCGAATGAAAAAACAAGTTATTTTCGCCCATTTTATTCTTTATCAAAAATTTAAAAAATGAAAATTCTTTTAAATATCGTTTTTTCGTTTTGGTTTCTGAAACAAAACTTCAAATACCGAAAAGTACACGGACCATTAATAGTCCATTGTTTTCATTCTAATTCTGTTGTTTTCATTCAAATTCCATTGTTTTGATTCAAATTCAGTTCAATGGAAAAACAATGGAATTTGAATCAAAACAACAGAATTAGAATGTACAGAACAGAGTTTGAATGAAAACAACAGAATTAGAATGAACAGAACTGAATTTGAATCAAAACAATGGAATTTGAATGAAAACAACAGAATTAGAATGTAGAGAACAGAGTTTGAATGAAAACAACGGAATTAGAATGTACAGAACAGAGTTTGAATGAACACAACAGAATTAGAATGTACAGAACAGAGTTTGAATGAAAACAACGGAATTAGAATGTACAGAACAGAGTTTGAATGAAAACAACGGAATTAGAATGTAGAGAACAGAATTTGAAAGAAAACAATGGAATTTGAATCAAAACAAGAGAATTGAAATGTATAGAACAGAGTTTGAATGAAAAAAACGGAATTTGAATGAGAACAAGAGAATTAGAATGTACAGAACAGAGTTTGAATGAAAACAACGAAATTAGAATGAACAGAACTGAATTTGAATCAAAACAATGGAATTTGAATGAAAACAACGGAATTAGAATGTACACAACAGAGTTTGAATGAAAACAACGGAAATAGAATGTACAGAACAGAGTTTGAATGAACACAACGGAATTAGAATGTACAGAACAGAGTTTAAATGAAAACAACGGAATTAGAATGTACAGAACAGAGTTTGAATGAAAACAACGGAATTAGAATGTAGAGAACAGAATTTGAAAGAAAACAATGGAATTTGAATCAAAACAAGAGAATTGAAATGTATAGAACAGAGTTTGAATGAAAAAAACGGAATTTGAATGAGAACAAGAGAATTAGAATGTACAGAACAGAGTTTGAATGAAAACAACGGAATTAGAATGTACAGAACAGAGTTTGAATGAAAACAACGGAATTAGAATGTAGAGAACAGAATTTGAAAGAAAACAATGGAATTTGAATCAAAACAAGAGAATTGAAATGTATAGAACAAAGTTTGAATGAAAAAAACGGAATTTGAATGAAAACAACAGAATTAGAATGAAAACAATGGAATATTAAAACAAACAACAGAATTAGAATGAAAACAACGGAATTAGAGTAGAGAACAGAATTTGAAAGAAAACAATGGAATTTGAATCAAAACCACAGAATTGAAATGTACAGAACAGAGTTTGAATGAAAAAAAACGGAATTAGAATGTACAGAACAGAGTTTGAATGAAAAAAACAGAATTAGAATGTACAGAACAGAGTTTGAATGAAAACAACGGAATTAGAATGTATTAATAGTCCATTGTTTTCATTCTAATTCTGTTGTTTTCATTCAAATTCCATTGTTTTGATTCAAATTCAGTTCAATGGAAAAACAATGGAATTTGAATCAAAACAACAGAATTAGAATGTACAGAACAGAGTTTGAATGAAAACAACAGAATTAGAATGAACAGAACTGAATTTGAATCAAAACAATGGAATTTGAATGAAAACAACAGAATTAGAATGTAGAGAACAGTTTGAATGAAAACAACGGAATTAGAATGTACAGAACAGAGTTTGAATAAAAAAACAACGGAATTAGAAAAAAACAACAGAATTAGAATGAACAGAACTGAATTTGAATCAAAACAACAGAATTAGAATTAAAAAAACAGAATTGAAATGTACAGAACAGAGTTTGAATGAAAACAATGGAATTAGAATGTATTAATAGTCCATTGTTTTCATTCTAATTCTGTTGTTTTCATTCAAATTCCATTGTTTTCATTCAAATTCAGTTCAATGGAAAAACAATGGAATTTGAATCAAAACAACAGAATTAGAATGTACAGAACAGAGTTTGAATGAAAACAACAGAATTAGAATGAACAGAACTGAATTTGAATCAAAACAATGGAATTTGAATGAAAACAACAGAATTAGAATGTAGAGAACAGAGTTTGAATGAAAACAACGGAATTAGAATGTACAGAACAGAATTTGAATGAAAACAAGAGAATTAGAATGTACAGAACAGACTTTAAATGAAAACAACGGAATTAAAATGTACAGAACAGAGTTTGAATGATATCAAAGGAATTAGAATGTACAGAACAGAGTTTGAATGAAAAAAACGGAATTAGAATGTAGAGAACAGAGTTTGAATGAAAACAACGGAATTAGAATGTACAGAACAGAGTTTGAATGAAAAAAAACGGAATTAGAATGTACAGAACAGAGTTTGAATGAAAACAACGTAATTAGAACGTACAGAACAGAGTTTGAATGAAAACAACAGAATTAGAATAAAAAAACAGAATTGAAATGTACAGAACAGAGTTTGAATGAAAACAACGGAATTAGAATGTACAGAATAGAGTTTGAATGAAAACAACAGAATTAGAATATACAGAACAGAGTTTGAATGAAAAACGGAAGTAGAATGTACAAAACAGAGTTTGAATAAAAACAATGGAATTTGAATCAAAACAACAGAATAGAAATGTACAGAACAGAGGTTGAATGAAAAAAACGGAATTAGAATGTACAGAACAGAGTTTGAATGAAAACAATGGAATTAGAATAAAAAAAACTGAATTGGAATGTACAGAACAGAGTTTGAATGACAACAACGGAATTAGAATGTATTAATAGTCCATTGTTTTCATTCAAATTCCATTGTTTTGATTCAAATTCAGTTCAATGGAAAAACAATGGAATTTGAATCAAAACAACAGAATTAGAATGTACAGAACAGAGTTTGAATGAAAACAATGGAATTTGAATCAAAACAACAGAATTGAAATGTACAGAACAGAGTTTGAATGAAAAAAACGGAATTAGAATGTACGGAACAGAGTTTGAATGAAAACAAGAGAATTAGAATAAAAAAAACTGATTTGTACAGAACAGAGTTTGAAAGAAAACAACGGAATTAGAATGTACAGAACAGAGTTTGAATTAAAACAACAGAATTAGAATGTACAGAACAGACTCTGAATGAAAACAACGGAATTATGATGTACAGAACAGAGTTTGAATAAAAAAAACAACGGAATTAGAATGAAAACAACGGAATTTGAATGAAAAAAAGCAGAATTAGAATGAACAGAACTGAATTTGAATCAAAACAATGGAATTTGAATGAAAACAACAGAATTAGAATGTAGAGAACAGAGTTTGAATGAAAACAACGGAATTAGAATGTACAGAACAGAATTTGAATGAAAACAAGAGAATTAGAATGTACAGAACAGACTTTAAATGAAAACAACGGAATTAAAATGTACAGAACAGAGTTTGAATGAAAACAACGGAATTAGAATGTACAGAACAGAGTTTGAATAAAAACAATGGAATTTGAATGAAAACAACAGAATTGAAATGTACAGAACAGAGTTTGAATGAAAAAAAAACGGAATTAAAATGTACAGAACAGAGTTTGAATGAAAAAAACAGAATTAGAATGTACAGAACAGAGTTTGAATGAAAACAATGGAATTAGAATAAAAAAAACTGAATTGAAATGTACAGAACAGAGTTTGAATGAAAACAGAATTAGAATGAAAACAATGGAATATTGAAACAAACAGAATTAGAATGAAAACAACGGAATTAGAATGTACAGAACAGAGTTTGAATGAAAAAAACGGATTTGAATGTACAGAACAGAGTTTGAATGAAATCAAAGGAATTAGAATGTACAGAACAGAGTTTGAATGAAAACAACGGAATTAGAATAAAAAAAACTGAATTGAAATGTACAGAACAGACTTTGAATGAAAACAACGGAATTAGAATGTACAGAACAGACTTTGAATGAAAACAAAAGAATTAGAATGTACAGAACAGAGTTTGAATGAAAACAATGGAATTAGAATGTACAGAACAGAGTTTGAATGTAAACAACGGAATTAGAATGTACAGAACAGAGTTTGAATGAAAACAATGGAATTTGAATCAAAACAACAGAATTTAAATGTATAGCACAGAGTTTGAATGAAAAAAAAACGGAATTTGAATGAGAACAAGAGAATTAGAATGTACAGAACAGAGTTTGAATGTAAACAACGGAATTAGAATGTACAGAACAGAGTTTGAATGAAAACAATGGAATTTGAATCAAAACAACAGAATTTAAATGTATAGCACAGAGTTTGAATGAAAACAACGGAATTAGAATGTATTAGTAGTCGATTGTTTTCATTCTAATTCTGTTGTTTTCATTCAAATTCCATTGTTTTCATTCAAATTCAGTTCAATGGAAAAACAATGGAATTTGAATCAAAACAACAGAATTAGAATGAACAGAACAGAGTTTGAATGAAAACAACGGAATTAGAATGAACAGAACAGAGTTTGAATGAAAACAACGGATTTAGAATGTACAGAACAGAGTTTGAATGAAAACAACGGAATTAGAATGTACAGAACAGAGTTTGAATGAAAACAACGGAATTAGAATGTACAGAACAGAGTTTGAATGAAAAACGGAAGTAGAATGTACAGAACAGAGTTTGAATGAAAACAATGGAATTAGAATAAAAAAAACAGAATTGAAATGTACAGAACAGAGTTTGAATGAAAACAACGGAATTGGAATGTACAGAATAGAGTTTGAATGAAAACAACGGAATTAGAATGTACAGAACAGAGTTTGAATGAAAACAACGGAATTAGAATGTACAGAACAGAGTTTGAATAAAAACAATGGAATTTGAATGAAAACAACAGAATTGAAATGTACAGAACAGAGTTTGAATGAAAAAAAACGGAATTAAAATGTACAGAACAGAGTTTGAATGAAAAAAACAGAATTAGAATGTACAGAACAGAGTTTGAATGAAAACAATGGAATTAGAATAAAAAAAACTGAATTGAAATGTACAGAACAGAGTTTGAATGAAAACAGAATTAGAATGAAAACAATGGAATATTGAAACAAACAGAATTAGAATGAAAACAACGGAATTAGAATGTACAGAACAGAGTTTGAATGAAAACAACGGATTTGAATGTACAGAACAGAGTTTGAATGAAATCAAAGGAATTAGAATATACAGAACAGAGTTTGAATGAAAACAACGGAATTAGAATAAAAAAAACTGAATTGAAATGTACAGAACAGACTTTGAATGAAAACAACGGAATTAGAATGTACAGAACAGACTTTGAATGAAAAAAAAACGGAATTAAAATGTACAGAACAGAGTTTGAATGAAAAAAACAGAATTAGAATGTACAGAACAGAGTTTGAATGAAAACAACGGAATTAGAATGAACAGAACAGAGTTTGAATGAAAACAACGGAATTAGAATGTACAGAACAGACTTTGAATGAAAACAACGGAATTAGAATGTACAGAACAGAGTTTGAATGAAAAACGGAAGTAGAATGTACAGAACAGAGTTTGAATAAAAACAATGGAATTAGAATGTACAGAACAGACTTTGAATGAAAACAACGGAATTAGAATGTACAGAACAGAGTTTGAATAAAAAAACAACGGAATTAGAATGAAAACAACTGAATTAGAATGTACAGAACAGAGTTTGAATGAAAACAACGGAATTAGAATGTACAGAACAGAGTTTGAATGAAAACAAGGGATTTAGAATATACAGAACAGAGTTTGAATGAAAACAACGGAAGTAGAATGTACACAACAGACTTTGAATGAAAACAACGGAATTAGAATGTACAGAACAGAGTTTGAATGAAAAACGGAAGTAGAATGTACAGAGCAGAGTTTGAATAAAAACAATGGAATTAGAATGTACAGAACAGAGTTTGAATGAAAACAACGGAATTAGAATGTACAGAACAGACTTTGAATGAAAACAACGGAATTAGAATGTACAGAACAGAGTTTGAATAAAAACAATGGAATTAGAATGTACAGAACAGACTTTGAATGAAAACAACGGAATTAGAATGTACAGAACAGACTTTGAATGAAAACAACGGAATTAGAATGTACAGAACAGAGTTTGAATAAAAAAACAACGGAATTAGAATGAAAACAACTGAATTAGAATGTACAGAACAGAGTTTGAATGAAAACAACGGAATTAGAATGAAAACAACGGAATTAGAATGTACAGAACAGACTTTGAATGAAAACAACGGAATTAGAATGTACAGAACAGAGTTTGAATGAAAAGAACGGAATTAGAATGTACAGAACAGAGTTTGAATAAAAAAACAACGGAATTAGAATGTAGAGAACAGAATTTGAATCAAAACAATGGAATTTGAATCAAAACAACAGAATTAAAATGTACAGAACAGAGTTTGAATGAAAACAACGGAATTAGAATGTACAGAACAGAGTTTGAATGAAAACAAGGGAATTAGAATATACAGAACAGAGTTTGAATGGAATTCCGAACATTCCGGAACCTTGGTGCATTCCGGAATTCCGAACATTCCCGAACCTTGGTGCATTCCGGAACTCTGAACATTCCGGAATTCCGAACATTCCGGAACCTTGGTTCATTCCGGAACTCTGAACATTCCGGAATTCCGAACATTCCGGAACCTTGGTGCATTCCGGAACTCTGAACATTCCGGAACCTTTGTGCATTCCGGAACCTTGGTGCATTCCGGAACTCTGAACATTCCGGAATTCCGAACATTCCGGAACCTTGGTGCATTCCGGAATTCCGAACATTCCGGAACCTTGGTGCATTCCGGAACCTTGGTGCATTCCGGAATTCTGAACATTCCGGAACCTTGGTGCATTCCGGAACTCTGAACATTCCGGAACCTTGGTGCATTCTGGAACTCTGAACATTCTGGAATTCCGAACATTCCAGAACCTTGGTGCATTCCGGAACCCTGAACATTCCGGAATTCCGAACATTCCGGAACCTTGGTGCATTCCGGAATTCTGAACATTCCGGAACTCTGAACAATCCGGAATTCCGAACATTCCGGAACCTTGGTGCATTCCGGAACGCTGAACATTCCGGAATTCCGAACATTCCGGAACCTTGGTGCATTTTCGGAACTCGACCGAAACAAAGTATAGGTTTTCATTATGTGAATAACTTGGAAATCTTAGCTCAAACAGCTGCAAAACCTGTTTGCCCAGCACGGAGACCTTGAGTTCTATAAGATAAAGCCATAAACATGTTTGTCTGAGTCTTCTATCAAAAGTTACAGCTATTTATATGAAGTTATACAAAAACGCTTTCTTTCGCCAAGACAGTGCGTTTCTCACTGTTACATGCATTTGAATGGGGAACTCGACCGAAACAAAGTATAGGTTTTCATTATGTGAATAACTTGGAAATCTTAGCTCAAACAGCTGCAAAACCTGTTTGCCCAGCACGGAGACCTTGAGTTCTATAAGATAAAGCCATAAACATGTTTGTCTGAGTCTTCTATCAAAAGTTACAGCTATTTATATGAAGTTGTACAAAAACGCTTTCTTTCGCCAAGACAGTGCGTTTCTCACTGTTACATGCATTTGAATGGGGAACTCGACCGAAACAAAGTATAAGTTTTCATTATGTGAATAACTTGGAAATCTTAGCTCAAACAGCTGCAAAACCTGTTTTCCCAGCACGGAGACCTTGAGTTCTATAATATAAGGCCATAAAAATGTTTGTCTCAGTCTTCTATCAAAAGTTACAGCTATTTCTATGAAGTTGTACGAAAACGTTTTCTTTCGCCAAGACAGTGCGTTTCTCACTGTTACATGCATTTGAATGGGGAACTCGACCGAAACAAAGTATAGGTTTTCATTATGTGAATAACTTGGAAATCTTAGCTCAAACAGCTGCAAAACCTGTTTGCCCAGCACGGGAACCTTGAGTTCTATAAGATAAAGCCATAAACATGTGTATCCGAGTCTTCTATCAAAAGTTACAGCTATTTATATGAAGTTGTACAAAAACGCTTTCTTTCGCCAAGACAGTGCGTTTCTCACTGTTACATGCATTTGAATGGGGAACTCGACCGAAACAAAGTATAAGTTTTCATTATGTGAATAACTTGGAAATCTTAGCTCAAACAGCTGCAAAACCTGTTTGCCCAGCACGGAGACCTTGAGTTCTATAAGATAAAGCCATAAACATGTGTATCCGAGTCTTCTATCAAAAGTTACAGCTATTTATATGAAGTTGTACAAAAACGCTTTCTTTCGCCAAGACAGTGCGTTTCTCACTGTTACATGCATTTGAATGGGGAACTCGACCGAAACAAAGTATAGGTTTTCATTATGTGAATAACTTGGAAATCTTAGCTCAAACAGCTGCAAAACCTGTTTGCCCAGCACGGAGACCTTGAGTTCTATAAGATAAAGCCATAAACATGTGTATCCGAGTCTTCTATCAAAAGTTACAGCTATTTATATGAAGTTGTACAAAAACGCTTTCTTTCGCCAAGACAGTGCGTTTCTCACTGTTACATGCATTTTGAATGGGGAACTCGACCGAAACAAAGTATAAGTTTTCATTATGTGAATAACTTGGAAATCTTAGCTCAAACAGCTGCAAAACCTGTTTTCCCAGCACGGAGACCTTGAGTTCTATAAGATAAAGCCATAAACATGTTTGTCTGAGTCTTCTATCAAAAGTTACAGCTATTTATATGAAGTTGTACAAAATAGCTTTCTTTCGCCAAGACAGTGCGTTTCTCACTGTTACATGCATTTGAATGGGGAACTCGACCGAAACAAAGTATAGGTTTTCATTATGTGAATAACTTGGAAATCTTAGCTCAAACAGCTGCAAAACCTGTTTGCCCAGCACGGGAACCTTGAGTTCTATAAGATAAAGCCATAAACATGTTTGTCTAAGTCTTCTATCAAAAGTTACAGCTATTTATATGAAGTTGTACAAAAACGCTTTCTTTCGCCAAGACAGTGCGTTTCTCACTGTTACATGCATTTGAATGGGGAACTCCACCGAAAGAAAGTATAGGTTTTCATTATGTGAATAACTTGGAAATCTTAGCTCAAACAGCTGCAAAACCTGTTTGCCCAGCACGGAGACCTTGAGTTCTATAAGATAAAGCCATAAACATGTTTGTCTGAGTCTTCTATCAAAAGTTACAGCTATTTCTATGAAGTTGTACGAAAACGTTTTCTTTCGCCAAGACAGTGCGTTTCTCACTGTTACATGCATTTGAATGGGGAACTCCACCGAAACAAAGTATAGGTTTTCATTATGTGAATAACTTGGAAATCTTAGCTCAAACAGCTGCAAAACCCGTTTGCCCAGCACGGGAACCTTGAGTTCTATAAGATAAAGCCATAAACATGTGTATCCGAGTCTTCTATCAAAAGTTACAGCTATTCATATGAAGTTGTACAAAAACGCTTTCTTTCGCCAAGACAGTGCGTTTCTCACTGTTACATGCATTTGAATGGGGAACTCGACCGAAACAAAGTATAGGTTTTCATTATGTGAATAACTTGGAAATCTTAGCTCAAACAGCTGCAAAACCTGTTTTCCCAGCACGGGAACCTTGAGTTCTATAAGATAAAGCCATAAACATGTTTGTCTAAGTCTTCTATCAAAAGTTACAGCTATTTCTATGAAGTTGTACAAAAACGCTTTCTTTCGCCAAGACAGTGCGTTTCTCACTGTTACATGCATTTGAATGGGGAACTCGACCGAAACAAAGTATAGGTTTTCATTATGTGAATAACTTGGAAATCTTAGCTCAAACAGCTGCAAAACCTGTTTGCCCAGCACGGAGACCTTGAGTTCTATAAGATAAAGCCATAAACATGTGTATCCGAGTCTTCTATCAAAAGTTACAGCTATTTCTATGAAGTTGTACAAAAACGCTTTCTTTCGCCAAGACAGTGCGTTTCTCACTGTTACATGCATTTTGAATGGGGAACTCGACCGAAACAAAGTATAAGTTTTCATTATGTGAATAACTTGGAAATCTTAGCTCAAACAGCTGCAAAACCTGTTTTCCCAGCACGGAGACCTTGAGTTCTATAAGATAAAGCCATAAACATGTTTGTCTGAGTCTTCTATCAAAAGTTACAGCTATTTATATGAAGTTGTACAAAATAGCTTTCTTTCGCCAAGACAGTGCGTTTCTCACTGTTACATGCATTTGAATGGGGAACTCGACCGAAACAAAGTATAGGTTTTCATTATGTGAATAACTTGGAAATCTTAGCTCAAACAGCTGCAAAACCTGTTTGCCCAGCACGGGAACCTTGAGTTCTATAAGATAAAGCCATAAACATGTTTGTCTAAGTCTTCTATCAAAAGTTACAGCTATTTATATGAAGTTGTACAAAAACGCTTTCTTTCGCCAAGACAGTGCGTTTCTCACTGTTACATGCATTTGAATGGGGAACTCCACCGAAACAAAGTATAGGTTTTCATTATGTGAATAACTTGGAAATCTTAGCTCAAACAGCTGCAAAACCTGTTTGCCCAGCACGGAGACCTTGAGTTCTATAAGATAAAGCCATAAACATGTTTGTCTGAGTCTTCTATCAAAAGTTACAGCTATTTCTATGAAGTTGTACGAAAACGTTTTCTTTCGCCAAGACAGTGCGTTTCTCACTGTTACATGCATTTGAATGGGGAACTCCACCGAAACAAAGTATAGGTTTTCATTATGTGAATAACTTGGAAATCTTAGCTCAAACAGCTGCAAAACCCGTTTGCCCAGCACGGGAACCTTGAGTTCTATAAGATAAAGCCATAAACATGTGTATCCGAGTCTTCTATCAAAAGTTACAGCTATTCATATGAAGTTGTACAAAAACGCTTTCTTTCGCCAAGACAGTGCGTTTCTCACTGTTACATGCATTTGAATGGGGAACTCGACCGAAACAAAGTATAGGTTTTCATTATGTGAATAACTTGGAAATCTTAGCTCAAACAGCTGCAAAACCTGTTTTCCCAGCACGGGAACCTTGAGTTCTATAAGATAAAGCCATAAACATGTTTGTCTAAGTCTTCTATCAAAAGTTACAGCTATTTCTATGAAGTTGTACAAAAACGCTTTCTTTCGCCAAGACAGTGCGTTTCTCACTGTTACATGCATTTGAATGGGGAACTCGACCGAAACAAAGTATAGGTTTTCATTATGTGAATAACTTGGAAATCTTAGCTCAAACAGCTGCAAAACCTGTTTGCCCAGCACGGAGACCTTGAGTTCTATAAGATAAAGCCATAAACATGTGTATCCGAGTCTTCTATCAAAAGTTACAGCTATTTCTATGAAGTTGTACAAAAACGCTTTCTTTCGCCAAGACAGTGCGTTTCTCACTGTTACATGCATTTTGAATGGGGAACTCGACCGAAACAAAGTATAAGTTTTCATTATGTGAATAACTTGGAAATCTTAGCTCAAACAGCTGCAAAACCTGTTTTCCCAGCACGGAGACCTTGAGTTCTATAAGATAAAGCCATAAACATGTTTGTCTGAGTCTTCTATCAAAAGTTACAGCTATTTATATGAAGTTGTACAAAATAGCTTTCTTTCGCCAAGACAGTGCGTTTCTCACTGTTACATGCATTTGAATGGGGAACTCGACCGAAACAAAGTATAGGTTTTCATTATGTGAATAACTTGGAAATCTTAGCTCAAACAGCTGCAAAACCTGTTTGCCCAGCACGGGAACCTTGAGTTCTATAAGATAAAGCCATAAACATGTTTGTCTAAGTCTTCTATCAAAAGTTACAGCTATTTATATGAAGTTGTACAAAAACGCTTTCTTTCGCCAAGACAGTGCGTTTCTCACTGTTACATGCATTTGAATGGGGAACTCCACCGAAACAAAGTATAGGTTTTCATTATGTGAATAACTTGGAAATCTTAGCTCAAACAGCTGCAAAACCTGTTTGCCCAGCACGGAGACCTTGAGTTCTATAAGATAAAGCCATAAACATGTTTGTCTGAGTCTTCTATCAAAAGTTACAGCTATTTCTATGAAGTTGTACGAAAACGTTTTCTTTCGCCAAGACAGTGCGTTTCTCACTGTTACATGCATTTGAATGGGGAACTCCACCGAAACAAAGTATAGGTTTTCATTATGTGAATAACTTGGAAATCTTAGCTCAAACAGCTGCAAAACCCGTTTGCCCAGCACGGGAACCTTGAGTTCTATAAGATAAAGCCATAAACATGTGTATCCGAGTCTTCTATCAAAAGTTACAGCTATTCATATGAAGTTGTACAAAAACGCTTTCTTTCGCCAAGACAGTGCGTTTCTCACTGTTACATGCATTTGAATGGGGAACTCGACCGAAACAAAGTATAGGTTTTCATTATGTGAATAACTTGGAAATCTTAGCTCAAACAGCTGCAAAACCTGTTTTCCCAGCACGGGAACCTTGAGTTCTATAAGATAAAGCCATAAACATGTTTGTCTAAGTCTTCTATCAAAAGTTACAGCTATTTCTATGAAGTTGTACAAAAACGCTTTCTTTCGCCAAGACAGTGCGTTTCTCACTGTTACATGCATTTGAATGGGGAACTCGACCGAAACAAAGTATAGGTTTTCATTATGTGAATAACTTGGAAATCTTAGCTCAAACAGCTGCAAAACCTGTTTGCCCAGCACGGAGACCTTGAGTTCTATAAGATAAAGCCATAAACATGTGTATCCGAGTCTTCTATCAAAAGTTACAGCTATTTCTATGAAGTTGTACAAAAACGCTTTCTTTCGCCAAGACAGTGCGTTTCTCACTGTTACATGCATTTTGAATGGGGAACTCGACCGAAACAAAGTATAAGTTTTCATTATGTGAATAACTTGGAAATCTTAGCTCAAACAGCTGCAAAACCTGTTTTCCCAGCACGGAGACCTTGAGTTCTATAAGATAAAGCCATAAACATGTTTGTCTGAGTCTTCTATCAAAAGTTACAGCTATTTATATGAAGTTGTACAAAATAGCTTTCTTTCGCCAAGACAGTGCGTTTCTCACTGTTACATGCATTTGAATGGGGAACTCCACCGAAACAAAGTATAGGTTTTCATTATGTGAATAACTTGGAAATCTTAGCTCAAACAGCTGCAAAACCTGTTTTCCCAGCACGGGAACCTTGAGTTCTATAAGATAAAGCCATAAACATGTTTGTCTAAGTCTTCTATCAAAAGTTACAGCTATTTATATGAAGTTGTACAAAAACGCTTTCTTTCGCCAAGACAGTGCGTTTCTCACTGTTACATGCATTTGAATGGGGAACTCGACCGAAACAAAGTATAGGTTTTCATTATGTGAATAACTTGGAAATCTTAGCTCAAACAGCTGCAAAACCTGTTTGCCCAGCACGGAGACCTTGAGTTCTATAAGATAAAGCCATAAACATGTTTGTCTGAGTCTTCTATCAAAAGTTACATCTATTTATATGAAGTTATACAAAAACGCTTTCTTTCGCCAAGACAGTGCGTTTCTCACTGTTACATGCATTTGAATGGGGAACTCGACCGAAACAAAGTATAGGTTTTCATTATGTGAATAACTTGGAAATCTTAGCTCAAACAGCTGCAAAACCTGTTTTCCCAGCACGGGAACCTTGAGTTCTATAAGATAAAGCCATAAACATGTTTGTCTGAGTCTTCTATCAAAAGTTACGGCTATTTATATGAAGTTGTACAAAAACGCTTTCTTTCGCCAAGACAGTGCGTTTCTCACTGTTACATGCATTTGAATGGGGAACTCGACCGAAACAAAGTATAGGTTTTCATTATGTGAATAACTTGGAAATCTTAGCTCAAACAGCTGCAAAACCTGTTTTCCCAGCACGGGAACCTTGAGTTCTATAAGATAAAGCCATAAACATGTTTGTCTGAGTCTTCTATCAAAAGTTACAGCTATTTCTATGAAGTTGTACAAAAACGTTTTCTTTCGCCAAGATAGTGCGTTTCTCACTGTTACATGCATTTTGAATGGGGAACTCGACCGAAACAAAGTATAGGTTTTCATTATGTGAATAACTTGGAAATCTTAGCTCAAACAGCTGCAAAACCTGTTTTCCCAGCACGTAGACCTTGAGTTCTATAAGATAAAGCCATAAACATGTGTATCCGAGTCTTCTATCAAAAGTTACAGCTATTTCTATGAAGTTGTACAAAAACGCTTTCTTTCGCCAAGACAGTGCGTTTCTCACTGTTACATGCATTTGAATGGGGAACTCGACCGAAACAAAGTATAAGTTTTCATTATGTGAATAACTTGGAAATCTTAGCTCAAACAGCTGCAAAACCTGTTTTCCCAGCACGGAGACCTTGAGTTCTATAAGATAAAGCCATAAACATGTTTGTCTGAGTCTTCTATCAAAAGTTACAGCTATTTATATGAAGTTGTACAAAATAGCTTTCTTTCGCCAAGACAGTGCGTTTCTCACTGTTACATGCATTTGAATGGGGAACTCGACCGAAACAAAGTATAGGTTTTCATTATGTGAATAACTTGGAAATCTTAGCTCAAACAGCTGCAAAACCTGTTTTCCCAGCACGGGAACCTTGAGTTCTATAAGATAAAGCCATAAACATGTTTGTCTGAGTCTTCTATCAAAAGTTAAAGCTATTTATATGAAGTTGTACAAAAACGCTTTCTTTCGCCAAGACAGTGCGTTTCTCACTGTTACATGCATTTGAATGGGGAACTCGACCGAAACAAAGTATAGGTTTTCATTATGTGAATAACTTGGAAATCTTAGCTCAAACAGCTGCAAAACCTGTTTGCCCAGCACGGAGACCTTGAGTTCTATAAGATAAAGCCATAAACATGTTTGTCTGAGTCTTCTATCAAAAGTTACAGCTATTTATATGAAGTTATACAAAAACGCTTTCTTTCACCAAGACAGTGCGTTTCTCACTGTTACATGCATTTGAATGGGGAACTCGACCGAAACAAAGTATAGGTTTTCATTATGTGAATAACTTGGAAATCTTAGCTCAAACAGCTGCAAAACCTGTTTTCCCAGCACGGGAACCTTGAGTTCTATAAGATAAAGCCATAAACATGTTTGTCTGAGTCTTCTATCAAAAGTTACGGCTATTTATATGAAGTTGTACAAAAACGCTTTCTTTCGCCAAGACAGTGCGTTTCTCACTGTTACATGCATTTGAATGGGGAACTCGACCGAAACAAAGTATAGGTTTTCATTATGTGAATAACTTGGAAATCTTAGCTCAAACAGCTGCAAAACCTGTTTTCCCAGCACGGAGACCTTGAGTTCTATAATATAAGGCCATAAACATGTTTGTCTGAGTCTTCTATCAAAAGTTACAGCTATTTCTATGAAGTTGTACAAAAACGTTTTCTTTCGCCAAGATAGTGCGTTTCTCACTGTTACATGCATTTTGAATGGGGAACTCGACCGAAACAAAGTATAGGTTTTCATTATGTGAATAACTTTGAAATCTTAGCTCAAACAGCTGCAAAACCTGTTTTCCCAGCACGTAGACCTTGAGTTCTATAATATAAGGCCATAAACATGTTTGTCTGAGTCTTCTATCAAAAGTTACAGCTATTTCTATGAAGTTGTACAAAAACGTTTTCTTTCGCCAAGACAGTGCGTTTCTCACTGTTACATGCATTTTGAATGGGGAACTCGACCGAAACAAAGTATAGGTTTTCATTATGTGAATAGCTTGGAAATCTTAGCTCAAACAGCTGCAAAACCTGTTTGCCCAGCACGGAGACCTTGAGTTCTATAAGATAAAGCCATAAACATGTGTATCCGAGTCTTCTATCAAAAGTTACAGCTATTTCTATGAAGTTGTACAAAAACGCTTTCTTTCGCCAAGACAGTGCGTTTCTCACTGTTACATGCATTTTGAATGGGGAACTCGACCGAAACAAAGTATAAGTTTTCATTATGTGAATAACTTGGAAATCTTAGCTCAAACAGCTGCAAAACCTGTTTTCCCAGCACGGGAACCTTGAGTTCTATAAGATAAAGCCATAAACATGTTTGTCTAAGTCTTCTATCAAAAGTTACAGCTATTTATATGAAGTTGTACAAAAACGCTTTCTTTCGCCAAGACAGTGCGTTTCTCACTGTTACATGCATTTGAATGGGGAACTCGACCGAAACAAAGTATAGGTTTTCATTATGTGAATAACTTGGAAATCTTAGCTCAAACAGCTGCAAAACCTGTTTGCCCAGCACGGAGACCTTGAGTTCTATAAGATAAAGCCATAAACATGTTTGTCTGAGTCTTCTATCAAAAGTTACAGCTATTTATATGAAGTTATACAAAAACGCTTTCTTTCGCCAAGACAGTGCGTTTCTCACTGTTACATGCATTTGAATGGGGAACTCGACCGAAACAAAGTATAGGTTTTCATTATGTGAATAACTTGGAAATCTTAGCTCAAACAGCTGCAAAACCTGTTTTCCCAGCACGGGAACCTTGAGTTCTATAAGATAAAGCCATAAACATGTTTGTCTGAGTCTTCTATCAAAAGTTACGGCTATTTATATGAAGTTGTACAAAAACGCTTTCTTTCGCCAAGACAGTGCGTTTCTCACTGTTACATGCATTTGAATGGGGAACTCGACCGAAACAAAGTATAAGTTTTCATTATGTGAATAACTTGGAAATCTTAGCTCAAACAGCTGCAAAACCTGTTTTCCCAGCACGGGAACCTTGAGTTCTATAAGATAAAGCCATAAACATGTTTGTCTGAGTCTTCTATCAAAAGTTACGGCTATTTATATGAAGTTGTACAAAAACGCTTTCTTTCGCCAAGACAGTGCGTTTCTCACTGTTACATGCATTTGAATGGGGAACTCCACCGAAACAAAGTATAGGTTTTCATTATGTGAATAACTTGGAAATCTTAGCTCAAACAGCTGCAAAACCTGTTTTCCCAGCACGGAGACCTTGAGTTCTATAATATAAGGCCATAAACATGTTTGTCTGAGTCTTCTATCAAAAGTTACAGCTATTTCTATGAAGTTGTACAAAAACGTTTTCTTTCGCCAAGATAGTGCGTTTCTCACTGTTACATGCATTTTGAATGGGGAACTCGACCGAAACAAAGTATAGGTTTTCATTATGTGAATAACTTGGAAATCTTAGCTCAAACAGCTGCAAAACCTGTTTTCCCAGCACGTAGACCTTGAGTTCTATAAGATAAAGCCATAAACATGTGTATCCGAGTCTTCTATCAAAAGTTACAGCTATTTCTATGAAGTTGTACAAAAACGCTTTCTTTCGCCAAGACAGTGCGTTTCTCACTGTTACATGCATTTGAATGGGGAACTCGACCGAAACAAAGTATAAGTTTTCATTATGTGAATAACTTGGAAATCTTAGCTCAAACAGCTGCAAAACCTGTTTTCCCAGCACGGAGACCTTGAGTTCTATAAGATAAAGCCATAAACATGTTTGTCTGAGTCTTCTATCAAAAGTTACAGCTATTTATATGAAGTTGTACAAAATAGCTTTCTTTCGCCAAGACAGTGCGTTTCTCACTGTTACATGCATTTGAATGGGGAACTCGACCGAAACAAAGTATAGGTTTTCATTATGTGAATAACTTGGAAATCTTAGCTCAAACAGCTGCAAAACCTGTTTTCCCAGCACGGAGACCTTGAGTTCTATAATATAAGGCCATAAACATGTTTGTCTGAGTCTTCTATCAAAAGTTACAGCTATTTCTATGAAGTTGTACAAAAACGTTTTCTTTCGCCAAGATAGTGCGTTTCTCACTGTTACATGCATTTTGAATGGGGAACTCGACCGAAACAAAGTATAGGTTTTCATTATGTGAATAACTTGGAAATCTTAGCTCAAACAGCTGCAAAACCTGTTTTCCCAGCACGTAGACCTTGAGTTCTATAAGATAAAGCCATAAACATGTGTATCCGAGTCTTCTATCAAAAGTTACAGCTATTTCTATGAAGTTGTACAAAAACGCTTTCTTTCGCCAAGACAGTGCGTTTCTCACTGTTACATGCATTTGAATGGGGAACTCGACCGAAACAAAGTATAAGTTTTCATTATGTGAATAACTTGGAAATCTTAGCTCAAACAGCTGCAAAACCTGTTTTCCCAGCACGGAGACCTTGAGTTCTATAAGATAAAGCCATAAACATGTTTGTCTGAGTCTTCTATCAAAAGTTACAGCTATTTATATGAAGTTGTACAAAATAGCTTTCTTTCGCCAAGACAGTGCGTTTCTCACTGTTACATGCATTTGAATGGGGAACTCGACCGAAACAAAGTATAGGTTTTCATTATGTGAATAACTTGGAAATCTTAGCTCAAACAGCTGCAAAACCTGTTTTCCCAGCACGGGAACCTTGAGTTCTATAAGATAAAGCCATAAACATGTTTGTCTGAGTCTTCTATCAAAAGTTAAAGCTATTTATATGAAGTTGTACAAAAACGCTTTCTTTCGCCAAGACAGTGCGTTTCTCACTGTTACATGCATTTGAATGGGGAACTCCACCGAAACAAAGTATAGGTTTTCATTATGTGAATAACTTGGAAATCTTAGCTCAAACAGCTGCAAAACCTGTTTGCCCAGCACGGAGACCTTGAGTTCTATAAGATAAAGCCATAAACATGTTTGTCTGAGTCTTCTATCAAAAGTTACAGCTATTTATATGAAGTTATACAAAAACGCTTTCTTTCGCCAAGACAGTGCGTTTCTCACTGTTACATGCATTTGAATGGGGAACTCGACCGAAACAAAGTATAGGTTTTCATTATGTGAATAACTTGGAAATCTTAGCTCAAACAGCTGCAAAACCTGTTTTCCCAGCACGGGAACCTTGAGTTCTATAAGATAAAGCCATAAACATGTTTGTCTGAGTCTTCTATCAAAAGTTACGGCTATTTATATGAAGTTGTACAAAAACGCTTTCTTTCGCCAAGACAGTGCGTTTCTCACTGTTACATGCATTTGAATGGGGAACTCGACCGAAACAAAGTATAGGTTTTCATTATGTGAATAACTTGGAAATCTTAGCTCAAACAGCTGCAAAACCTGTTTTCCCAGCACGGGAACCTTGAGTTCTATAAGATAAAGCCATAAACATGTTTGTCTGAGTCTTCTATCAAAAGTTACGGCTATTTATATGAAGTTGTACAAAAACGCTTTCTTTCGCCAAGACAGTGCGTTTCTCACTGTTACATGCATTTGAATGGGGAACTCGACCGAAACAAAGTATAGGTTTTCATTATGTGAATAACTTGGAAATCTTAGCTCAAACAGCTGCAAAACCTGTTTTCCCAGCACGGAGACCTTGAGTTCTATAATATAAGGCCATAAACATGTTTGTCTGAGTCTTCTATCAAAAGTTACAGCTATTTCTATGAAGTTGTACAAAAACGTTTTCTTTCGCCAAGATAGTGCGTTTCTCACTGTTACATGCATTTTGAATGGGGAACTCGACCGAAACAAAGTATAGGTTTTCATTATGTGAATAACTTGGAAATCTTAGCTCAAACAGCTGCAAAACCTGTTTTCCCAGCACGTAGACCTTGAGTTCTATAATATAAGGCCATAAACATGTTTGTCTGAGTCTTCTATCAAAAGTTACAGCTATTTCTATGAAGTTGTACAAAAACGTTTTCTTTCGCCAAGACAGTGCGTTTCTCACTGTTACATGCATTTTGAATGGGGAACTCGACCGAAACAAAGTATAGGTTTTCATTATGTGAATAACTTGGAAATCTTAGCTCAAACAGCTGCAAAACCTGTTTGCCCAGCACGGAGACCTTGAGTTCTATAAGATAAAGCCATAAACATGTGTATCCGAGTCTTCTATCAAAAGTTACGGCTATTTATATGAAGTTGTACAAAAACGCTTTCTTTCGCCAAGACAGTGCGTTTCTCACTGTTACATGCATTTGAATGGGGAACCCGACCGAAACAAAGTATAGGTTTTCATTATGTGAATAACTTGGAAATCTTAGCTCAAACAGCTGCAAAACCTGTTTTCCCAGCACGGAGACCTTGAGTTCTATAAGATAAAGCCATAAACATGTTTGTCTGAGTCTTCTATCAAAAGTTACAGCTATTTATATGAAGTTGTACAAAAACGCTTTCTTTCGCCAAGACAGTGCGTTTCTCACTGTTACATGCATTTGAATGGGGAACTCGACCGAAACAAAGTATAGGTTTTCATTATGTGAATAACTTGGAAATCTTAGCTCAAACAGCTGCAAAACCTGTTTTCCCAGCACGGGAACCTTGAGTTCTATAAGATAAAGCCATAAACATGTTTGTCTAAGTCTTCTATCAAAAGTTACAGCTATTTATATGAAGTTGTACAAAAACGCTTTCTTTCGCCAAGACAGTGCGTTTCTCACTGTTACATGCATTTGAATGGGGAACTCGACCGAAACAAAGTATAGGTTTTCATTATGTGAATAGCTTGGAAATCTTAGCTCAAACAGCTGCAAAACCTGTTTGCCCAGCACGGAGACCTTGAGTTCTATAAGATAAAGCCATAAACATGTGTATCCGAGTCTTCTATCAAAAGTTACAGCTATTTCTATGAAGTTGTACAAAAACGCTTTCTTTCGCCAAGACAGTGCGTTTCTCACTGTTACATGCATTTTGAATGGGGAACTCGACCGAAACAAAGTATAAGTTTTCATTATGTGAATAACTTGGAAATCTTAGCTCAAACAGCTGCAAAACCTGTTTTCCCAGCACGGAGACCTTGAGTTCTATAAGATAAAGCCATAAACATGTTTGTCTAAGTCTTCTATCAAAAGTTACAGCTATTTATATGAAGTTGTACAAAATAGCTTTCTTTCGCCAAGACAGTGCGTTTCTCACTGTTACATGCATTTGAATGGGGAACTCGACCGAAACAAAGTATAGGTTTTCATTATGTGAATAACTTGGAAATCTTAGCTCAAACAGCTGCAAAACCTGTTTTCCCAGCACGGGAACCTTGAGTTCTATAAGATAAAGCCATAAACATGTTTGTCTAAGTCTTCTATCAAAAGTTACAGCTATTTATATGAAGTTGTACAAAAACGCTTTCTTTCGCCAAGACAGTGCGTTTCTCACTGTTACATGCATTTGAATGGGGAACTCGACCGAAACAAAGTATAGGTTTTCATTATGTGAATAGCTTGGAAATCTTAGCTCAAACAGCTGCAAAACCTGTTTGCCCAGCACGGAGACCTTGAGTTCTATAAGATAAAGCCATAAACATGTGTATCCGAGTCTTCTATCAAAAGTTACAGCTATTTCTATGAAGTTGTACAAAAACGCTTTCTTTCGCCAAGACAGTGCGTTTCTCACTGTTACATGCATTTTGAATGGGGAACTCGACCGAAACAAAGTATAAGTTTTCATTATGTGAATAACTTGGAAATCTTAGCTCAAACAGCTGCAAAACCTGTTTTCCCAGCACGGAGACCTTGAGTTCTATAAGATAAAGCCATAAACATGTTTGTCTAAGTCTTCTATCAAAAGTTACAGCTATTTATATGAAGTTGTACAAAATAGCTTTCTTTCGCCAAGACAGTGCGTTTCTCACTGTTACATGCATTTGAATGGGGAACTCGACCGAAACAAAGTATAGGTTTTCATTATGTGAATAACTTGGAAATCTTAGCTCAAACAGCTGCAAAACCTGTTTTCCCAGCACGGGAACCTTGAGTTCTATAAGATAAAGCCATAAACATGTTTGTCTAAGTCTTCTATCAAAAGTTACAGCTATTTATATGAAGTTGTACAAAAACGCTTTCTTTCGCCAAGACAGTGCGTTTCTCACTGTTACATGCATTTGAATGGGGAACTCGACCGAAACAAAGTATAGGTTTTCATTATGTGAATAGCTTGGAAATCTTAGCTCAAACAGCTGCAAAACCTGTTTGCCCAGCACGGAGACCTTGAGTTCTATAAGATAAAGCCATAAACATGTGTATCCGAGTCTTCTATCAAAAGTTACAGCTATTTCTATGAAGTTGTACAAAAACGCTTTCTTTCGCCAAGACAGTGCGTTTCTCACTGTTACATGCATTTTGAATGGGGAACTCGACCGAAACAAAGTATAAGTTTTCATTATGTGAATAACTTGGAAATCTTAGCTCAAACAGCTGCAAAACCTGTTTTCCCAGCACGGAGACCTTGAGTTCTATAAGATAAAGCCATAAACATGTTTGTCTGAGACTTCTATCAAAAGTTACAGCTATTTCTATGAAGTTGTACAAAAACGCTTTCTTTCGCCAAGACAGTGCGTTTCTCACTGTTACATGCATTTGAATGGGGAACTCGACCGAAACAAAGTATAGGTTTTCATTATGTGAATAACTTGGAAATCTTAGCTCAAACAGCTGCAAAACCTGTTTTCCCAGCACGGGAACCTTGAGTTCTATAAGATAAAGCCATAAACATGTTTGTCTGAGTCTTCTATCAAAAGTTACGGCTATTTATATGAAGTTGTACAAAAACGCTTTCTTTCGCCAAGACAGTGCGTTTCTCACTGTTACATGCATTTGAATGGGGAACTCCACCGAAACAAAGTATAGGTTTTCATTATGTGAATAACTTGGAAATCTTAGCTCAAACAGCTGCAAAACCTGTTTTCCCAGCACGGGAACCTTGAGTTCTATAAGATAAAGCCATAAACATGTTTGTCTGAGTCTTCTATCAAAAGTTACGGCTATTTATATGAAGTTGTACAAAAACGCTTTCTTTCGCCAAGACAGTGCGTTTCTCACTGTTACATGCATTTGAATGGGGAACTCCACCGAAACAAAGTATAAGTTTTCATTATGTGAATAACTTGGAAATCTTAGCTCAAACAGCTGCAAAACCTGTTTTTCCAGCACGGAGACCTTGAGTTCTATAAGATAAAGCCATAAACATGTTTGTCTGAGTCTTCTATCAAAAGTTACAGCTATTTATATGAAGTTGTACAAAAACGCTTTCTTTCGCCAAGACAGTGCGTTTCTCACTGTTACATGCATTTGAATGGGGAACTCCACCGAAACAAAGTATAGGTTTTCATTATGTGAATAACTTGGAAATCTTAGCTCAAACAGCTGCAAAACCTGTTTGCCCAGCACGGGAACCTTGAGTTCTATAAGATAAAGCCATAAACATGTTTGTCTGAGTCTTCTATCAAAAGTTACGGCTATTTATATGAAGTTGTACAAAAACGCTTTCTTTCGCCAAGACAGTGCGTTTCTCACTGTTACATGCATTTGAATGGGGAACTCGACCGAAACAAAGTATAGGTTTTCATTATGTGAATAACTTGGAAATCTTAGCTCAAACAGCTGCAAAACCTGTTTTCCCAGCACGGGAACCTTGAGTTCTATAAGATAAAGCCATAAACATGTTTGTCTGAGTCTTCTATCAAAAGTTACGGCTATTTATATGAAGTTGTACAAAAACGCTTTCTTTCGCCAAGACAGTGCGTTTCTCACTGTTACATGCATTTGAATGGGGAACTCGACCGAAACAAAGTATAGGTTTTCATTATGTGAATAACTTGGAAATCTTAGCTCAAACAGCTGCAAAACCTGTTTTCCCAGCACGGAGACCTTGAGTTCTATAATATAAGGCCATAAACATGTTTGTCTGAGTCTTCTATCAAAAGTTACAGCTATTTCTATGAAGTTGTACAAAAACGTTTTCTTTCGCCAAGACAGTGCGTTTCTCACTGTTACATGCATTTTGAATGGGGAACTCGACCGAAACAAAGTATAGGTTTTCATTATGTGAATAACTTGGAAATCTTAGCTCAAACAGCTGCAAAACCTGTTTGCCCAGCACGGAGACCTTGAGTTCTATAAGATAAAGCCATAAACATGTGTATCCGAGTCTTCTATCAAAAGTTACGGCTATTTATATGAAGTTGTACAAAAACGCTTTCTTTCGCCAAGACAGTGCGTTTCTCACTGTTACATGCATTTGAATGGGGAACCCGACCGAAACAAAGTATAGGTTTTCATTATGTGAATAACTTGGAAATCTTAGCTCAAACAGCTGCAAAACCTGTTTTCCCAGCACGGAGACCTTGAGTTCTATAAGATAAAGCCATAAACATGTTTGTCTGAGTCTTCTATCAAAAGTTACAGCTATTTCTATGAAGTTGTACAAAAACGCTTTCTTTCGCCAAGACAGTGCGTTTCTCACTGTTACATGCATTTGAATGGGGAACTCGACCGAAACAAAGTATAGGTTTTCATTATGTGAATAACTTGGAAATCTTAGCTCAAACAGCTGCAAAACCTGTTTGCCCAGCACGGAGACCTTGAGTTCTATAAGATAAAGCCATAAACATGTGTATCCGAGTCTTCTATCAAAAGTTACAGCTATTTCTATGAAGTTGTACAAAAACGCTTTCTTTCGCCAAGACAGTGCGTTTCTCACTGTTACATGCATTTGAATGGGGAACTCGACCGAAACAAAGTATAGGTTTTCATTATGTGAATAGCTTGGAAATCTTAGCTCAAACAGCTGCAAAACCTGTTTGCCCAGCACGGAGACCTTGAGTTCTATAAGATAAAGCCATAAACATGTGTATCGGAGTCTTCTATCAAAAGTTACGGCTATTTATATGAAGTTGTACAAAAACGCTTTCTTTCGCCAAGACAGTGCGTTTCTCACTGTTACATGCATTTGAATGGGGAACCCGACCGAAACAAAGTATAGGTTTTCATTATGTGAATAACTTGGAAATCTTAGCTCAAACAGCTGCAAAACCTGTTTTCCCAGCACGGAGACCTTGAGTTCTATAAGATAAAGCCATAAACATGTTTGTCTGAGTCTTCTATCAAAAGTTACAGCTATTTATATGAAGTTGTACAAAATAGCTTTCTTTCGCCAAGACAGTGCGTTTCTCACTGTTACATGCATTTGAATGGGGAACTCGACCGAAACAAAGTATAGGTTTTCATTATGTGAATAACTTGGAAATCTTAGCTCAAACAGCTGCAAAACCTGTTTTCCCAGCACGGGAACCTTGAGTTCTATAAGATAAAGCCATAAACATGTTTGTCTAAGTCTTCTATCAAAAGTTACAGCTATTTATATGAAGTTGTACAAAAACGCTTTCTTTCGCCAAGACAGTGCGTTTCTCACTGTTACATGCATTTGAATGGGGAACTCGACCGAAACAAAGTATAGGTTTTCATTATGTGAATAGCTTGGAAATCTTAGCTCAAACAGCTGCAAAACCTGTTTGCCCAGCACGGAGACCTTGAGTTCTATAAGATAAAGCCATAAACATGTGTATCCGAGTCTTCTATCAAAAGTTACAGCTATTTCTATGAAGTTGTACAAAAACGCTTTCTTTCGCCAAGACAGTGCGTTTCTCACTGTTACATGCATTTTGAATGGGGAACTCGACCGAAACAAAGTATAAGTTTTCATTATGTGAATAACTTGGAAATCTTAGCTCAAACAGCTGCAAAACCTGTTTTCCCAGCACGGAGACCTTGAGTTCTATAAGATAAAGCCATAAACATGTTTGTCTAAGTCTTCTATCAAAAGTTACAGCTATTTATATGAAGTTGTACAAAATAGCTTTCTTTCGCCAAGACAGTGCGTTTCTCACTGTTACATGCATTTGAATGGGGAACTCGACCGAAACAAAGTATAGGTTTTCATTATGTGAATAACTTGGAAATCTTAGCTCAAACAGCTGCAAAACCTGTTTTCCCAGCACGGGAACCTTGAGTTCTATAAGATAAAGCCATAAACATGTTTGTCTAAGTCTTCTATCAAAAGTTACAGCTATTTATATGAAGTTGTACAAAAACGCTTTCTTTCGCCAAGACAGTGCGTTTCTCACTGTTACATGCATTTGAATGGGGAACTCGACCGAAACAAAGTATAGGTTTTCATTATGTGAATAGCTTGGAAATCTTAGCTCAAACAGCTGCAAAACCTGTTTGCCCAGCACGGAGACCTTGAGTTCTATAAGATAAAGCCATAAACATGTGTATCCGAGTCTTCTATCAAAAGTTACAGCTATTTCTACGAAGTTGTACAAAAACGCTTTCTTTCGCCAAGACAGTGCGTTTCTCACTGTTACATGCATTTTGAATGGGGAACTCGACCGAAACAAAGTATAAGTTTTCATTATGTGAATAACTTGGAAATCTTAGCTCAAACAGCTGCAAAACCTGTTTTCCCAGCACGGAGACCTTGAGTTCTATAAGATAAAGACATAAACATGTTTGTCTGAGTCTTCTATCAAAAGTTACAGCTATTTCTATGAAGTTATACAAAAACGCTTTCTTTCGCCAAGACAGTGCGTTTCTCACTGTTACATGCATTTGAATGGGGAACTCCACCGAAACAAAGTATAGGTTTTCATTATGTGAATAACTTGGAAATCTTAGCTCAAACAGCTGCAAAACCTGTTTGCCCAGCACGGAGACCTTGAGTTCTATAAGATAAAGCCATAAACATGTGTATCCGAGTCTTCTATCAAAAGTTACAGCTATTTATATGAAGTTGTACAAAAACGCTTTCTTTCGCCAAGACAGTGCGTTTCTCACTGTTACATGCATTTGAATGGGGAACTCGACCGAAACAAAGTATAAGTTTTCATTATGTGAATAACTTGGAAATCTTAGCTCAAACAGCTGCAAAACCTGTTTTCCCAGCACGGAGACCTTGAGTTCTATAAGATAAAGCCATAAACATGTTTGTCTGAGTCTTCTATCAAAAGTTACAGCTATTTATATGAAGTTGTACAAAATAGCTTTCTTTCGCCAAGACAGTGCGTTTCTCACTGTTACATGCATTTGAATGGGGAACTCGACCGAAACAAAGTATAGGTTTTCATTATGTGAATAACTTGGAAATCTTAGCTCAAACAGCTGCAAAACCTGTTTTCCCAGCACGGGAACCTTGAGTTCTATAAGATAAAGCCATAAACATGTTTGTCTAAGTCTTCTATCAAAAGTTACAGCTATTTATATGAAGTTGTACAAAAACGCTTTCTTTCGCCAAGACAGTGCGTTTCTCACTGTTACATGCATTTGAATGGGGAACTCCACCGAAACAAAGTATAGGTTTTCATTATGTGAATAGCTTGGAAATCTTAGCTCAAACAGCTGCAAAACCTGTTTGCCCAGCACGGAGACCTTGAGTTCTATAAGATAAAGCCATAAACATGTGTATCCGAGTCTTCTATCAAAAGTTACAGCTATTTCTATGAAGTTGTACAAAAACGCTTTCTTTCGCCAAGACAGTGCGTTTCTCACTGTTACATGCATTTTGAATGGGGAACTCGACCGAAACAAAGTATAAGTTTTCATTATGTGAATAACTTGGAAATCTTAGCTCAAACAGCTGCAAAACCTGTTTTCCCAGCACGGAGACCTTGAGTTCTATAAGATAAAGCCATAAACATGTTTGTCTGAGTCTTCTATCAAAAGTTACAGCTATTTATATGAAGTTGTACAAAATAGCTTTCTTTCGCCAAGACAGTGCGTTTCTCACTGTTACATGCATTTGAATGGGGAACTCGACCGAAACAAAGTATAGGTTTTCATTATGTGAATAACTTGGAAATCTTAGCTCAAACAGCTGCAAAACCTGTTTTCCCAGCACGGGAACCTTGAGTTCTATAAGATAAAGCCATAAACATGTTTGTCTAAGTCTTCTATCAAAAGTTACAGCTATTTATATGAAGTTGTACAAAAACGCTTTCTTTCGCCAAGACAGTGCGTTTCTCACTGTTACATGCATTTGAATGGGGAACTCCACCGAAACAAAGTATAGGTTTTCATTATGTGAATAGCTTGGAAATCTTAGCTCAAACAGCTGCAAAACCTGTTTGCCCAGCACGGAGACCTTGAGTTCTATAAGATAAAGCCATAAACATGTGTATCCGAGTCTTCTATCAAAAGTTACAGCTATTTCTATGAAGTTGTACAAAAACGCTTTCTTTCGCCAAGACAGTGCGTTTCTCACTGTTACATGCATTTTGAATGGGGAACTCGACCGAAACAAAGTATAAGTTTTCATTATGTGAATAACTTGGAAATCTTAGCTCAAACAGCTGCAAAACCTGTTTTTCCAGCACGGAGACCTTGAGTTCTATAAGATAAAGCCATAAACATGTTTGTCTGAGTCTTCTATCAAAAGTTACAGCTATTTATATGAAGTTGTACAAAATAGCTTTCTTTCGCCAAGACAGTGCGTTTCTCACTGTTACATGCATTTGAATGGGGAACTCGACCGAAACAAAGTATAGGTTTTCATTATGTGAATAACTTGGAAATCTTAGCTCAAACAGCTGCAAAACCTGTTTTCCCAGCACGGGAACCTTGAGTTCTATAAGATAAAGCCATAAACATGTTTGTCTAAGTCTTCTATCAAAAGTTACAGCTATTTATATGAAGTTGTACAAAAACGCTTTCTTTCGCCAAGACAGTGCGTTTCTCACTGTTACATGCATTTGAATGGGGAACTCGACCGAAACAAAGTATAGGTTTTCATTATGTGAATAACTTGGAAATCTTAGCTCAAACAGCTGCAAAACCTGTTTGCCCAGCACGGGAACCTTGAGTTCTATAAGATAAAGCCATAAACATGTTTGTCTGAGTCTTCTATCAAAAGTTACGGCTATTTATATGAAGTTGTACAAAAACGCTTTCTTTCGCCAAGACAGTGCGTTTCTCACTGTTACATGCATTTGAATGGGGAACTCGACCGAAACAAAGTATAGGTTTTCATTATGTGAATAACTTGGAAATCTTAGCTCAAACAGCTGCAAAACCTGTTTTCCCAGCACGGAGACCTTGAGTTCTATAATATAAGGCCATAAACATGTTTGTCTGAGTCTTCTATCAAAAGTTACAGCTATTTCTATGAAGTTGTACAAAAACGTTTTCTTTCGCCAAGACAGTGCGTTTCTCACTGTTACATGCATTTTGAATGGGGAACTCGACCGAAACAAAGTATAGGTTTTCATTATGTGAATAACTTGGAAATCTTAGCTCAAACAGCTGCAAAACCTGTTTGCCCAGCACGGAGACCTTGAGTTCTATAAGATAAAGCCATAAACATGTGTATCCGAGTCTTCTATCAAAAGTTACGGCTATTTATATGAAGTTGTACAAAAACGCTTTCTTTCGCCAAGACAGTGCGTTTCTCACTGTTACATGCATTTGAATGGGGAACCCGACCGAAACAAAGTATAGGTTTTCATTATGTGAATAACTTGGAAATCTTAGCTCAAACAGCTGCAAAACCTGTTTTCCCAGCACGGAGACCTTGAGTTCTATAAGATAAAGCCATAAACATGTTTGTCTGAGTCTTCTATCAAAAGTTACAGCTATTTCTATGAAGTTGTACAAAAAAGCTTTCTTTCGCCAAGACAGTGCGTTTCTCACTGTTACATGCATTTGAATGGGGAACTCGACCGAAACAAAGTATAGGTTTTCATTATGTGAATAACTTGGAAATCTTAGCTCAAACAGCTGCAAAACCTGTTTGCCCAGCACGGAGACCTTGAGTTCTATAAGATAAAGCCATAAACATGTGTATCCGAGTCTTCTATCAAAAGTTACAGCTATTTCTATGAAGTTGTACAAAAACGCTTTCTTTCGCCAAGACAGTGCGTTTCTCACTGTTACATGCATTTGAATGGGGAACTCGACCGAAACAAAGTATAGGTTTTCATTATGTGAATAGCTTGGAAATCTTAGCTCAAACAGCTGCAAAACCTGTTTGCCCAGCACGGAGACCTTGAGTTCTATAAGATAAAGCCATAAACATGTGTATCCGAGTCTTCTATCAAAAGTTACAGCTATTTCTATGAAGTTGTACAAAAACGCTTTCTTTCGCCAAGACAGTGCGTTTCTCACTGTTACATGCATTTTGAATGGGGAACTCGACCGAAACAAAGTATAAGTTTTCATTATGTGAATAACTTGGAAATCTTAGCTCAAACAGCTGCAAAACCTGTTTTCCCAGCACGGAGACCTTGAGTTCTATAAGATAAAGCCATAAACATGTTTGTCTGAGTCTTCTATCAAAAGTTACAGCTATTTATATGAAGTTGTACAAAATAGCTTTCTTTCGCCAAGACAGTGCGTTTCTCACTGTTACATGCATTTGAATGGGGAACTCCACCGAAACAAAGTATAGGTTTTCATTATGTGAATAACTTGGAAATCTTAGCTCAAACAGCTGCAAAACCTGTTTGCCCAGCACGGAGACCTTGAGTTCTATAAGATAAAGCCATAAACATGTTTGTCTGAGTCTTCTATCAAAAGTTACGGCTATTTATATGAAGTTGTACAAAAACGCTTTCTTTCGCCAAGACAGTGCGTTTCTCACTGTTACATGCATTTGAATGGGGAACTCGACCGAAACAAAGTATAGGTTTTCATTATGTGAATAACTTGGAAATCTTAGCTCAAACAGCTGCAAAACCTGTTTGCCCAGCACGGAGACCTTGAGTTCTATAAGATAAAGCCATAAACATGTGTATCCGAGTCTTCTATCAAAAGTTACAGCTATTTATATGAAGTTGTACAAAAACGCTTTCTTTCGCCAAGACAGTGCGTTTCTCACTGTTACATGCATTTGAATGGGGAACTCGACCGAAACAAAGTATAGGTTTTCATTATGTGAATAGCTTGGAAATCTTAGCTCAAACAGCTGCAAAACCTGTTTGCCCAGCACGGAGACCTTGAGTTCTATAAGATAAAGCCATAAACATGTGTATCCGAGTCTTCTATCAAAAGTTACAGCTATTTCTATGAAGTTGTACAAAAACGCTTTCTTTCGCCAAGACAGTGCGTTTCTCACTGTTACATGCATTTTGAATGGGGAACTCGACCGAAACAAAGTATAAGTTTTCATTATGTGAATAACTTGGAAATCTTAGCTCAAACAGCTGCAAAACCTGTTTTCCCAGCACGGGAACCTTGAGTTCTATAAGATAAAGCCATAAACATGTTTGTCTAAGTCTTCTATCAAAAGTTACAGCTATTTATATGAAGTTGTACAAAAACGCTTTCTTTCGCCAAGACAGTGCGTTTCTCACTGTTACATGCATTTGAATGGGGAACTCGACCGAAACAAAGTATAGGTTTTCATTATGTGAATAGCTTGGAAATCTTAGCTCAAACAGCTGCAAAACCTGTTTGCCCAGCACGGAGACCTTGAGTTCTATAAGATAAAGCCATAAACATGTGTATCCGAGTCTTCTATCAAAAGTTACAGCTATTTCTATGAAGTTGTACAAAAACGCTTTCTTTCGCCAAGACAGTGCGTTTCTCACTGTTACATGCATTTTGAATGGGGAACTCGACCGAAACAAAGTATAAGTTTTCATTATGTGAATAACTTGGAAATCTTAGCTCAAACAGCTGCAAAACCTGTTTTCCCAGCACGGAGACCTTGAGTTCTATAAGATAAAGCCATAAACATGTTTGTCTAAGTCTTCTATCAAAAGTTACAGCTATTTATATGAAGTTGTACAAAATAGCTTTCTTTCGCCAAGACAGTGCGTTTCTCACTGTTACATGCATTTGAATGGGGAACTCGACCGAAACAAAGTATAGGTTTTCATTATGTGAATAACTTGGAAATCTTAGCTCAAACAGCTGCAAAACCTGTTTTCCCAGCACGGGAACCTTGAGTTCTATAAGATAAAGCCATAAACATGTTTGTCTAAGTCTTCTATCAAAAGTTACAGCTATTTATATGAAGTTGTACAAAAACGCTTTCTTTCGCCAAGACAGTGCGTTTCTCACTGTTACATGCATTTGAATGGGGAACTCGACCGAAACAAAGTATAGGTTTTCATTATGTGAATAGCTTGGAAATCTTAGCTCAAACAGCTGCAAAACCTGTTTGCCCAGCACGGAGACCTTGAGTTCTATAAGATAAAGCCATAAACATGTGTATCCGAGTCTTCTATCAAAAGTTACAGCTATTTCTATGAAGTTGTACAAAAACGCTTTCTTTCGCCAAGACAGTGCGTTTCTCACTGTTACATGCATTTTGAATGGGGAACTCGACCGAAACAAAGTATAAGTTTTCATTATGTGAATAACTTGGAAATCTTAGCTCAAACAGCTGCAAAACCTGTTTTCCCAGCACGGAGACCTTGAGTTCTATAAGACAAAGCCATAAACATGTTTGTCTGAGACTTCTATCAAAAGTTACAGCTATTTCTATGAAGTTGTACAAAATAGCTTTCTTTCGCCAGGACAGTGCGTTTCTCACTGTTACATGCATTTGAATGGGGAACTCGACCGAAACAAAGTATAGGTTTTCATTATGTGAATAACTTGGAAATCTTAGCTCAAACAGCTGCAAAACCTGTTTTCCCAGCACGGGAACCTTGAGTTCTATAAGATAAAGCCATAAACATGTTTGTCTGAGTCTTCTATCAAAAGTTACGGCTATTTATATGAAGTTGTACAAAAACGCTTTCTTTCGCCAAGACAGTGCGTTTCTCACTGTTACATGCATTTGAATGGGGAACTCCACCGAAACAAATTATAAGTTTTCATTATGCGAATAACTTGGAAATCTTAGCTCAAACAGCTGCAAAACCTGTTTTTCCAGCACGGAGACCTTGAGTTCTATAAGATAAAGCCATAAACATGTTTGTCTGAGTCTTCTATCAAAAGTTACAGCTATTTATATGAAGTTGTACAAAAACGCTTTCTTTCGCCAAGACAGTGCGTTTCTCACTGTTACATGCATTTGAATGGGGAACTCCACCGAAACAAAGTATAGGTTTTCATTATGTGAATAACTTGGAAATCTTAGCTCAAACAGCTGCAAAACCTGTTTGCCCAGCACGGAGACCTTGAGTTCTATAAGATAAAGCCATAAACATGTGTATCCGAGTCTTCTATCAAAAGTTACAGCTATTTATATGAAGTTGTACAAAAACGCTTTCTTTCGCCAAGACAGTGCGTTTCTCACTGTTACATGCATTTGAATGGGGAACTCCACCGAAACAAAGTATAGGTTTTCATTATGTGAATAACTTGGAAATCTTAGCTCAAACAGCTGCAAAACCTGTTTTCCCAGCACGGAGACCTTGAGTTCTATAATATAAGGCCATAAACATGTTTGTCTGAGTCTTCTATCAAAAGTTACAGCTATTTCTATGAAGTTGTACAAAAACGTTTTCTTTCGCCAAGACAGTGCGTTTCTCACTGTTACATGCATTTTGAATGGGGAACTCGACCGAAACAAAGTATAGGTTTTCATTATGTGAATAACTTGGAAATCTTAGCTCAAACAGCTGCAAAACCTGTTTTCCCAGCACGGAGACCTTGAGTTCTATAAGATAAAGCCATAAACATGTTTGTCTGAGTCTTCTATCAAAAGTTACAGCTATTTATATGAAGTTGTACAAAAACGTTTTCTTTCGCCAAGACAGTGCGTTTCTCACTGTTACATGCATTTGAATGGGGAACTCCACCGAAACAAAGTATAGGTTTTCATTATGTGAATAACTTGGAAATCTTAGCTCAAACAGCTGCAAAACCTGTTTGCCCAGCACGGAGACCTTGAGTTCTATAAGATAAAGCCATAAACATGTGTATCCGAGTCTTCTATCAAAAGTTACAGCTATTTATATGAAGTTGTACAAAAACGCTTTCTTTCGCCAAGACAGTGCGTTTCTCACTGTTACATGCATTTGAATGGGGAACTCGACCGAAACAAAGTATAGGTTTTCATTATGTGAATAACTTGGAAATCTTAGCTCAAACAGCTGCAAAACCTGTTTTCCCAGCACGGAGACCTTGAGTTCTATAAGATAAAGCCATAAACATGTTTGTCTGCGTCTTCTATCAAAAGTTACAGCTATTTATATGAAGTTGTACAAAAACGCTTTCTTTCGCCAAGACAGTGGGTTTCTCACTGTTACATGCATTTGAATGGGGAACTCCACCGAAACAAAGTATAGGTTTTCATTATGTGAATAACTTGGAAATCTTAGCTCAAACAGCTGCAAAACCTGTTTGCCCAGCACGGAGACCTTGAGTTCTATAAGATAAAGCCATAAACATGTGTATCCGAGTCTTCTATCAAAAGTTACAGCTATTTATATGAAGTTGTACAAAAACGCTTTATTTCGCCAAGACAGTGCGTTTCTCACTGTTACATGCATTTGAATGGGGAACTCCACCGAAACAAAGTATAGGTTTTCATTATGTGAATAACTTGGAAATCTTAGCTCAAACAGCTGCAAAACCTGTTTTCCCAGCACGGAGACCTTGAGTTCTATAAGATAAAGCCATAAACATGTTTGTCTGAGTCTTCTATCAAAAGTTACAGCTATTTATATGAAGTTATACAAAAACGCTTTCTTTCGCCAAGACAGTGCGTTTCTCACTGTTACATGCATTTGAATGGGGAACTCCACCGAAACAAAGTATAGGTTTTCATTATGTGAATAACTTGGAAATCTTAGCTCAAACAGCTGCAAAACCTGTTTTCCCAGCACGGGAACCTTGAGTTCTATAAGATAAAGCCATAAACATGTTTGTCTGAGTCTTCTATCAAAAGTTACAGCTATTTCTATGAAGTTGTACAAAAACGTTTTCTTTCGCCAAGACAGTGCGTTTCTCACTGTTACATGCATTTTGAATGGGGAACTCGACCGAAACAAAGTATAGGTTTTCATTATGTGAATAACTTGGAAATCTTAGCTCAAACAGCTGCAAAACCTGTTTTCCCAGCACGGAGACCTTGAGTTCTATAAGATAAAGCCATAAACATGTTTGTCTGAGTCTTCTATCAAAAGTTACAGCTATTTATATGAAGTTGTACAAAAACGCTTTCTTTCGCCAAGACAGTGCGTTTCTCACTGTTACATGCATTTGAATGGGGAACTCGACTGAAACAAAGTATAGGTTTTCATTATGTGAATAACTTGGAAATCTTAGCTCAAACAGCTGCAAAACCTGTTTGCCCAGCACGGAGACCTTGAGTTCTATAAGATAAAGCCATAAACATGTGTATCCGAGTCTTCTATCAAAAGTTACAGCTATTTCTATGAAGTTGTACAAAAACGTTTTCTTTCGCCAAGACAGTGCGTTTCTCACTGTTACATGCATTTTGAATGGGGAACTCGACCGAAACAAAGTATAGGTTTTCATTATGTGAATAACTTGGAAATCTTAGCTGAAACAGCTGCAAAACCTGTTTTCCCAGCACGGAGACCTTGAGTTCTATAAGATAAAGCCATAAACATGTTTGTCTAAGTCTTCTATCAAAAGTTTTCCCAGCACGGGAACCTTGAGTTCTATAAGATAAAGCCATAAACATGTGTATCCGAGTCTTCTATCAAAAGTTACAGCTATTTATATGAAGTTGTACAAAAACGCTTTCTTTCGCCAAGACAGTGCATTTCTCACTGTTACATACATTTGAATGGGGAACTCGACCGAAACAAAGTATAAGTTTTCATTATGTGAATAACTTGGAAATCTTAGCTCAAACAGCTGCAAAACCTGTTTTCCCAGCACGGAGACCTTGAGTTCTATAATATAAGGCCATAAACATGTTTGTCTGAGACTTCTATCAAAAGTTACAGCTATTTCTATGAAGTTGTACAAAAACGTTTTCTTTCGCCAAGACAGTGCGTTTCTCACTGTTACATGCATTTGAATGGGGAACTCCACCGAAACAAAGTATAAGTTTTCATTATGTGAATAACTTGGAAATCTTAGCTCAAACAGCTGCAAAACCTGTTTGCCCAGCACGGAGACCTTGAGTTCTATAAGATAAAGCCATAAACATGTTTGTCTGAGTCTTCTATCAAAAGTTACAGCTATTTCTATGAAGTTGTACAAAAACGTTTTCTTTCGCCAAGACAGTGCGTTTCTCACTGTTACATGCATTTTGAATGGGGAACTCGACTGAAACAAAGTATAGGTTTTCATTATGTGAATAACTTGGAAATCTTAGCTCAAACAGCTGCAAAACCTGTTTGCCCAGCACGGAGACCTTGAGTTCTATAAGATAAAGCCATAAACATGTTTGTCTGAGTCTTCTATCAAAAGTTACAGCTATTTCTATGAAGTTGTACAAAAACGTTTTCTTTCGCCAAGACAGTGCGTTTCTCACTGTTACATGCATTTTGAATGGGGAACTCGACCGAAACAAAGTATAGGTTTTCATTATGTGAATAACTTGGAAATCTTAGCTCAAACAGCTGCAAAACCTGTTTTCCCAGGACGGAGACCTTGAGTTCTATAAGATAAAGCCATAAACATGTTTGTCTGAGTCTTCCATCAAAAGTTACAGCTATTTATATGAAGTTGTACAAAAACGCTTTCTTTCGCCAAGACAGTGCGTTTCTCACTGTTACATGCATTTGAATGGGGAACTCCACCGAAACAAAGTATAGGTTTTCATTATGTGAATAACTTGGAAATCTTAGCTCAAACAGCTGCAAAACCTGTTTGCCCAGCACGGAGACCTTGAGTTCTATAAGATAAAGCCATAAACATGTGTATCCGAGTCTTCTATCAAAAGTTACAGCTATTTCTATGAAGTTGTACAAAAACGTTTTCTTTCGCCAAGACAGTGCGTTTCTCACTGTTACATGCATTTTGAATGGGGAACTCCACCGAAACAAAGTATAGGTTTTCATTATGTGAATAACTTGGAAATCTTAGCTCAAACAGCTGCAAAACCTGTTTTCCCAGCACGGAGACCTTGAGTTCTATAAGACAAAGCCATAAACATGTTTGTCTGAGACTTCTATCAAAAGTTACAGCTATTTCTATGAAGTTGTACAAAATAGCTTTCTTTCGCCAAGACAGTGCGTTTCTCACTGTTACATGCATTTGAATGGGGAACTCGACCGAAACAAAGTATAGGTTTTCATTATGTGAATAACTTGGAAATCTTAGCTCAAACAGCTGCAAAACCTGTTTTCCCAGCACGGGAACCTTGAGTTCTATAAGATAAAGCCATAAACATGTTTGTCTGAGTCTTCTATCAAAAGTTACGGCTATTTATATGAAGTTGTACAAAAACGCTTTCTTTCGCCAAGACAGTGCGTTTCTCACTGTTACATGCATTTGAATGGGGAACTCCACCGAAACAAAGTATAGGTTTTCATTATGTGAATAACTTGGAAATCTTAGCTCAAACAGCTGCAAAACCTGTTTTCCCAGCACGGGAACCTTGAGTTCTATAAGATAAAGCCATAAACATGTTTGTCTGAGTCTTCTATCAAAAGTTACGGCTATTTATATGAAGTTGTACAAAAACGCTTTCTTTCGCCAAGACAGTGCGTTTCTCACTGTTACATGCATTTGAATGGGGAACTCCACCGAAACAAATTATAAGTTTTCATTATGCGAATAACTTGGAAATCTTAGCTCAAACAGCTGCAAAACCTGTTTTTCCAGCACGGAGACCTTGAGTTCTATAAGATAAAGCCATAAACATGTTTGTCTGAGTCTTCTATCAAAAGTTACAGCTATTTATATGAAGTTATACAAAAACGCTTTCTTTCGCCAAGACAGTGCGTTTCTCACTGTTACATGCATTTGAATGGGGAACTCCACCGAAACAAAGTATAGGTTTTCATTATGTGAATAACTTGGAAATCTTAGCTCAAACAGCTGCAAAACCTGTTTTCCCAGCACAGAGACCTTGAGTTCTATAATATAAGGCCATAAACATGTTTGTCTGAGTCTTCTATCAAAAGTTACAGCTATTTCTATGAAGTTGTACAAAAACGTTTTCTTTCGCCAAGACAGTGCGTTTCTCACTGTTACATGCATTTTGAATGGGGAACTCGACCGAAACAAAGTATAGGTTTTCATTATGTGAATAACTTGGAAATCTTAGCTCAAACAGCTGCAAAACCTGTTTTCCCAGCACGGAGACCTTGAGTTCTATAAGATAAAGCCATAAACATGTTTGTCTGAGTCTTCTATCAAAAGTTACAGCTATTTATATGAAGTTGTACAAAAACGTTTTCTTTCGCCAAGACAGTGCGTTTCTCACTGTTACATGCATTTGAATGGGGAACTCCACCGAAACAAAGTATAGGTTTTCATTATGTGAATAACTTGGAAATCTTAGCTCAAACAGCTGCAAAACCTGTTTGCCCAGCACGGAGACCTTGAGTTCTATAAGATAAAGCCATAAACATGTGTATCCGAGTCTTCTATCAAAAGTTACAGCTATTTATATGAAGTTGTACAAAAACGCTTTCTTTCGCCAAGACAGTGCGTTTCTCACTGTTACATGCATTTGAATGGGGAACTCCACCGAAACAAAGTATAGGTTTTCATTATGTGAATAACTTGGAAATCTTAGCTCAAACAGCTGCAAAACCTGTTTTCCCAGCACGGAGACCTTGAGTTCTATAATATAAGGCCATAAACATGTTTGTCTGAGTCTTCTATCAAAAGTTACAGCTATTTCTATGAAGTTGTACAAAAACGTTTTCTTTCGCCAAGACAGTGCGTTTCTCACTGTTACATGCATTTTGAATGGGGAACTCGACCGAAACAAAGTATAGGTTTTCATTATGTGAATAACTTGGAAATCTTAGCTCAAACAGCTGCAAAACCTGTTTTCCCAGCATGGAGACCTTGAGTTCTATAAGATAAAGCCATAAACATGTTTGTCTGAGTCTTCTATCAAAAGTTACAGCTATTTATATGAAGTTGTACAAAAACGTTTTCTTTCGCCAAGACAGTGCGTTTCTCACTGTTACATGCATTTTGAATGGGGAACTCGACCGAAACAAAGTATAGGTTTTCATTATGTGAATAACTTGGAAATCTTAGCTCAAACAGCTGCAAAACCTGTTTTCCCAGCACGGAGACCTTGAGTTCTATAAGATAAAGCCATAAACATGTTTGTCTGAGTCTTCTATCAAAAGTTACAGCTATTTATATGAAGTTATACAAAAACGCTTTCTTTCGCCAAGACAGTGCGTTTCTCACTGTTACATGCATTTGAATGGGGAACTCCACCGAAACAAAGTATAGGTTTTCATTATGTGAATAACTTGAAAATCTTAGCTCAAACAGCTGCAAAACCTGTTTTCCCAGCACGGAGACCTTGAGTTCTATAAGACAAAGCCATAAACATGTTTGTCTGAGACTTCTATCAAAAGTTACAGCTATTTCTATGAAGTTGTACAAAATAGCTTTCTTTCGCCAAGACAGTGCGTTTCTCACTGTTACATGCATTTGAATGGGGAACTCGACCGAAACAAAGTATAGGTTTTCATTATGTGAATAACTTGGAAATCTTAGCTCAAACAGCTGCAAAACCTGTTTTCCCAGCACGGGAACCTTGAGTTCTATAAGATAAAGCCATAAACATGTTTGTCTGAGTCTTCTATCAAAAGTTACGGCTATTTATATGAAGTTGTACAAAAACGCTTTCTTTCGCCAAGACAGTGCGTTTCTCACTGTTACATGCATTTGAATGGGGAACTCCACCGAAACAAAGTATAGGTTTTCATTATGTGAATAACTTGGAAATCTTAGCTCAAACAGCTGCAAAACCTGTTTTCCCAGCACGGGAACCTTGAGTTCTATAAGATAAAGCCATAAACATGTTTGTCTGAGTCTTCTATCAAAAGTTACGGCTATTTATATGAAGTTGTACAAAAACGCTTTCTTTCGCCAAGACAGTGCGTTTCTCACTGTTACATGCATTTGAATGGGGAACTCCACCGAAACAAATTATAAGTTTTCATTATGCGAATAACTTGGAAATCTTAGCTCAAACAGCTGCAAAACCTGTTTTTCCAGCACGGAGACCTTGAGTTCTATAAGATAAAGCCATAAACATGTTTGTCTGAGTCTTCTATCAAAAGTTACAGCTATTTATATGAAGTTATACAAAAACGCTTTCTTTCGCCAAGACAGTGCGTTTCTCACTGTTACATGCATTTGAATGGGGAACTCCACCGAAACAAAGTATAGGTTTTCATTATGTGAACAACTTGGAAATCTTAGCTCAAACAGCTGCAAAACCTGTTTGCCCAGCACGGAGACCTTGAGTTCTATAAGATAAAGCCATAAACATGTGTATCCGAGTCTTCTATCAAAAGTTACAGCTATTTATATGAAGTTGTACAAAAACGCTTTCTTTCGCCAAGACAGTGCGTTTCTCACTGTTACATGCATTTGAATGGGGAACTCCACCGAAACAAAGTATAGGTTTTCATTATGTGAATAACTTGGAAATCTTAGCTCAAACAGCTGCAAAACCTGTTTTCCCAGCACGGAGACCTTGAGTTCTATAATATAAGGCCATAAACATGTTTGTCTGAGTCTTCTATCAAAAGTTACAGCTATTTCTATGAAGTTGTACAAAAACGTTTTCTTTCGCCAAGACAGTGCGTTTCTCACTGTTACATGCATTTTGAATGGGGAACTCGACCGAAACAAAGTATAGGTTTTCATTATGTGAATAACTTGGAAATCTTAGCTCAAACAGCTGCAAAACCTGTTTTCCCAGCACGGAGACCTTGAGTTCTATAAGATAAAGCCATAAACATGTTTGTCTGAGTCTTCTATCAAAAGTTACAGCTATTTATATGAAGTTGTACAAAAACGTTTTCTTTCGCCAAGACAGTGCGTTTCTCACTGTTACATGCATTTGAATGGGGAACTCCACCGAAACAAAGTATAGGTTTTCATTATGTGAATAACTTGGAAATCTTAGCTCAAACAGCTGCAAAACCTGTTTGCCCAGCACGGAGACCTTGAGTTCTATAAGATAAAGCCATAAACATGTGTATCCGAGTCTTCTATCAAAAGTTACAGCTATTTATATGAAGTTGTACAAAAACGCTTTCTTTCGCCAAGACAGTGCGTTTCTCACTGTTACATGCATTTGAATGGGGAACTCCACCGAAACAAAGTATAGGTTTTCATTATGTGAATAACTTGGAAATCTTAGCTCAAACAGCTGCAAAACCTGTTTTCCCAGCACGGAGACCTTGAGTTCTATAATATAAGGCCATAAACATGTTTGTCTGAGTCTTCTATCAAAAGTTACAGCTATTTCTATGAAGTTGTACAAAAACGTTTTCTTTCGCCAAGACAGTGCGTTTCTCACTGTTACATGCATTTTGAATGGGGAACTCGACCGAAACAAAGTATAGGTTTTCATTATGTGAATAACTTGGAAATCTTAGCTCAAACAGCTGCAAAACCTGTTTTCCCAGCATGGAGACCTTGAGTTCTATAAGATAAAGCCATAAACATGTTTGTCTGAGTCTTCTATCAAAAGTTACAGCTATTTATATGAAGTTGTACAAAAACGTTTTCTTTCGCCAAGACAGTGCGTTTCTCACTGTTACATGCATTTTGAATGGGGAACTCGACCGAAACAAAGTATAGGTTTTCATTATGTGAATAACTTGGAAATCTTAGCTCAAACAGCTGCAAAACCTGTTTTCCCAGCACGGAGACCTTGAGTTCTATAAGATAAAGCCATAAACATGTTTGTCTGAGTCTTCTATCAAATGTTTTCCCAGCACGGGAACCTTGAGTTCTATAAGATAAAGCCATAAACATGTGTATCCGAGTCTTCTATCAAAAGTTACAGCTATTTATATGAAGTTGTACAAAAACGCTTTCTTTCGCCAAGACAGTGCGTTTCTCACTGTTACATACATTTGAATGGGGAACTCGACCGAAACAAAGTATAAGTTTTCATTATGTGAATAACTTGGAAATCTTAGCTCAAACAGCTGCAAAACCTGTTTTCCCAGCACGGAGACCTTGAGTTCTATAATATAAGGCCATAAACATGTTTGTCTGAGTCTTCTATCAAAAGTTACAGCTATTTCTATGAAGTTGTACAAAAACGTTTTCTTTCGCCAAGACAGTGCGTTTCTCACTGTTACATGCATTTGAATGGGGAACTCCACCGAAACAAAGTATAAGTTTTCATTATGTGAATAACTTGGAAATCTTAGCTCAAACAGCTGCAAAACCTGTTTGCCCAGCACGGAGACCTTGAGTTCTATAAGATAAAGCCATAAACATGTTTGTCTGAGTCTTCTATCAAAAGTTACAGCTATTTCTATGAAGTTGTACAAAAACGTTTTCTTTCGCCAAGACAGTGCGTTTCTCACTGTTACATGCATTTTGAATGGGGAACTCCACCGAAACAAAGTATAGGTTTTCATTATGTGAATAACTTGGAAATCTTAGCTCAAACAGCTGCAAAACCTGTTTTCCCAGCACGGAGACCTTGAGTTCTATAAGATAAAGCCATAAACATGTTTGTCTGACTCTTCTATCAAAAGTTACAGCTATTTCTATGAAGTTGTACAAAAACGCTTTCTTTCGCCAAGACAGTGCGTTTCTCACTGTTACATGCATTTGAATGGGGAACTCCACCGAAACAAAGTATAGGTTTTCATTATGTGAATAACTTGGAAATCTTAGCTCAAACAGCTGCAAAACCTGTTTGCCCAGCACGGGAACCTTGAGTTCTATAAGATAAAGCCATAAACATGTGTATCCGAGTCTTCTATCAAAAGTTACAGCTATTCATATGAAGTTGTACAAAAACGCTTTCTTTCGCCAAGACAGTGCGTTTCTCACTGTTACATGCATTTGAATGGGGAACTCGACCGAAACAAAGTATAGGTTTTCATTATGTGAATAACTTGGAAATCTTAGCTCAAACAGCTGCAAAACCTGTTTGCCCAGCACGGAGACCTTGAGTTCTATAAGATAAAGCCATAAACATGTTTGTCTGAGTCTTCTATCAAAAGTTACAGCTATTTCTATGAAGTTGTACAAAAACGTTTTCTTTCGCCAAGACAGTGCGTTTCTCACTGTTACATGCATTTTGAATGGGGAACTCGACCGAAACAAAGTATAGGTTTTCATTATGTGAATAACTTGGAAATCTTAGCTCAAACAGCTGCAAAACCTGTTTGCCCAGCACGGGAACCTTGAGTTCTATAAGATAAAGCCATAAACATGTGTATCCGAGTCTTCTATCAAAAGTTACAGCTATTCATATGAAGTTGTACAAAAACGCTTTCTTTCGCCAAGACAGTGCGTTTCTCACTGTTACATGCATTTGAATGGGGAACTCGACCGAAACAAAGTATAGGTTTTCATTATGTGAATAACTTGGAAATCTTAGCTCAAACAGCTGCAAAACCTGTTTGCCCAGCACGGAGACCTTGAGTTCTATAAGATAAAGCCATAAACATGTTTGTCTGAGTCTTCTATCAAAAGTTACAGCTATTTATATGAAGTTATACAAAAACGCTTTCTTTCGCCAAGACAGTGCGTTTCTCACTGTTACATGCATTTGAATGGGGAACTCGACCGAAACAAAGTATAGGTTTTCATTATGTGAATAACTTGGAAATCTTAGCTCAAACAGCTGCAAAACCTGTTTTCCCAGCACGGAGACCTTGAGTTCTATAAGACAAAGCCATAAACATGTTTGTCTGAGACTTCTATCAAAAGTTACAGCTATTTCTATGAAGTTGTACAAAATAGCTTTCTTTCGCCAAGACAGTGCGTTTCTCACTGTTACATGCATTTGAATGGGGAACTCGACCGAAACAAAGTATAGGTTTTCATTATGTGAATAACTTGGAAATCTTAGCTCAAACAGCTGCAAAACCTGTTTTCCCAGCACGGGAACCTTGAGTTCTATAAGATAAAGCCATAAACATGTTTGTCTGAGTCTTCTATCAAAAGTTACGGCTATTTATATGAAGTTGTACAAAAACGCTTTCTTTCGCCAAGACAGTGCGTTTCTCACTGTTACATGCATTTGAATGGGGAACTCCACCGAAACAAAGTATAGGTTTTCATTATGTGAATAACTTGGAAATCTTAGCTCAAACAGCTGCAAAACCTGTTTGCCCAGCACGGGAACCTTGAGTTCTATAAGATAAAGCCATAAACATGTTTGTCTGAGTCTTCTATCAAAAGTTACAGCTATTTCTATGAAGTTGTACAAAAACGTTTTCTTTCGCCAAGACAGTGCGTTTCTCACTGTTACATGCATTTTGAATGGGGAACTCGACCGAAACAAAGTATAGGTTTTCATTATGTGAATAACTTGGAAATCTTAGCTCAAACAGCTGCAAAACCTGTTTTCCCAGCACGGGAACCTTGAGTTCTATAAGATAAAGCCATAAACATGTGTATCCGAGTCTTCTATCAAAAGTTACGGCTATTTATATGAAGTTGTACAAAATAGCTTTCTTTCGCCAAGACAGTGCGTTTCTCACTGTTACATGCATTTGAATGGGGAACTCCACCGAAACAAAGTATAGGTTTTCATTATGTGAATAACTTGGAAATCTTAGCTCAAACAGCTGCAAAACCTGTTTTCCCAGCACGGGAACCTTGAGTTCTATAAGATAAAGCCATAAACATGTTTGTCTGAGTCTTCTATCAAAAGTTACAGCTATTTCTATGAAGTTGTACAAAAACGTTTTCTTTCGCCAAGACAGTGCGTTTCTCACTGTTACATGCATTTGAATGGGGAACTCCACCGAAACAAAGTATAAGTTTTCATTATGTGAATAACTTGGAAATCTTAGCTCAAACAGCTGCAAAACCTGTTTGCCCAGCACGGAGACCTTGGGTTCTATAAGATAAAGCCATAAACATGTTTGTCTGAGTCTTCTATCAAAAGTTACAGCTATTTCTATGAAGTTGTACAAAAACGTTTTCTTTCGCCAAGACAGTGCGTTTCTCACTGTTACATGCATTTTGAATGGGGAACTCGACCGAAACAAAGTATAGGTTTTCATTATGTGAATAACTTGGAAATCTTAGCTCAAACAGCTGCAAAACCTGTTTGCCCAGCACGGAGACCTTGAGTTCTATAAGATAAAGCCATAAACATGTTTGTCTGAGTCTTCTATCAAAAGTTACAGCTATTTATATGAAGTTGTACAAAAACGCTTTCTTTCGCCAAGACAGTGCGTTTCTCACTGTTACATGCATTTGAATGGGGAACTCGACCGAAACAAAGTATAGGTTTTCATTATGTGAATAACTTGGAAATCTTAGCTCAAACAGCTGCAAAACCTGTTTGCCCAGCACGGGAACCTTGAGTTCTATAAGATAAAGCCATAAACATGTGTATCCGAGTCTTCTATCAAAAGTTACAGCTATTTCTATGAAGTTGTACAAAAACGTTTTCTTTCGCCAAGACAGTGCGTTTCTCACTGTTACATGCATTTTGAATGGGGAACTCCACCGAAACAAAGTATAGGTTTTCATTATGTGAATAACTTGGAAATCTTAGCTCAAACAGCTGCAAAACCTGTTTTCCCAGCACGGAGACCTTGAGTTCTATAAGATAAAGCCATAAACATGTTTGTCTGACTCTTCTATCAAAAGTTACAGCTATTTCTATGAAGTTGTACAAAAACGCTTTCTTTCGCCAAGACAGTGCGTTTCTCACTGTTACATGCATTTGAATGGGGAACTCGACCGAAACAAAGTATAGGTTTTCATTATGTGAATAACTTGGAAATCTTAGCTCAAACAGCTGCAAAACCTGTTTGCCCAGCACGGAGACCTTGAGTTCTATAAGATAAAGCCATAAACATGTTTGTCTGAGTCTTCTATCAAAAGTTACAGCTATTTCTATGAAGTTGTACAAAAACGTTTTCTTTCGCCAAGACAGTGCGTTTCTCACTGTTACATGCATTTTGAATGGGGAACTCGACCGAAACAAAGTATAGGTTTTCATTATGTGAATAACTTGGAAATCTTAGCTCAAACAGCTGCAAAACCTGTTTGCCCAGCACGGAGACCTTGAGTTCTATAAGATAAAGCCATAAACATGTTTGTCTGAGTCTTCTATCAAAAGTTACAGCTATTTATATGAAGTTGTACAAAAACGCTTTCTTTCGCCAAGACAGTGCGTTTCTCACTGTTACATGCATTTGAATGGGGAACTCGACCGAAACAAAGTATAGGTTTTCATTATGTGAATAACTTGGAAATCTTAGCTCAAACAGCTGCAAAACCTGTTTGCCCAGCACGGGAACCTTGAGTTCTATAAGATAAAGCCATAAACATGTGTATCCGAGTCTTCTATCAAAAGTTACAGCTATTCATATGAAGTTGTACAAAAACGCTTTCTTTCGCCAAGACAGTGCGTTTCTCACTGTTACATGCATTTGAATGGGGAACTCCACCGAAACAAAGTATAGGTTTTCATTATGTGAATAACTTGGAAATCTTAGCTCAAACAGCTGCAAAACCTGTTTTCCCAGCACGGGAACCTTGAGTTCTATAAGATAAAGCCATAAACATGTTTGCCTGAGTCGTCTATCAAAAGTTACAGCTATTTATATGAAGTTGTACAAAAACGCTTTCTTTCGCCAAGACAGTGCGTTTCTCACTGTTACATGCATTTGAATGGGGAACTCGACCGAAACAAAGTATAGGTTTTCATTATGTGAATAACTTGGAAATCTTAGCTCAAACAGCTGCAAAACCTGTTTGCCCAGCACGGAGACCTTGAGTTCTATAAGATAAAGCCATAAACATGTGTATCCGAGTCTTCTATCAAAAGTTACAGCTATTTATATGAAGTTGTACAAAAACGCTTTCTTTCGCCAAGACAGTGCGTTTCTCACTGTTACATGCATTTGAATGGGGAACTCCACCGAAACAAAGTATAGGTTTTCATTATGTGAATAACTTGGAAATCTTAGCTCAAACAGCTGCAAAACCTGTTTGCCCAGCACGGGAACCTTGAGTTCTATAAGATAAAGCCATAAACATGTGTATCCGAGTCTTCTATCAAAAGTTACAGCTATTTATATGAAGTTGTACAAAAACGCTTTCTTTCGCCAAGACAGTGCGTTTCTCACTGTTACATGCATTTGAATGGGGAACTCCACCGAAACAAAGTATAAGTTTTCATTATGTGAATAACTTGGGAATCTTAGCTCAAACAGCTGCAAAACCTGTTTGCCCAGCACGGAGACCTTGAGTTCTATAATATAAGGCCATAAACATGTTTGTCTGAGTCTTCTATCAAAAGTTACAGCTATTTCTATGAAGTTGTACAAAAACGTTTTCTTTCGCCAAGACAGTGCGTTTCTCACTGTTACATGCATTTGAATGGGGAACTTGACCGAAACAAAGTATAGGTTTTCATTATGTGAATAACTTGGAAATCTTAGCTCAAACAGCTGCAAAACCTGTTTTCCCAGCACGGAGACCTTGAGTTCTATAATATAAGGCCATAAACATGTGTATCCGAGTCTTCTATCAAAAGTTACAGCTATTCATATGAAGTTGTACAAAAACGCTTTCTTTCGCCAAGACAGTGCGTTTCTCACTGTTACATGCATTTGAATGGGGAACTCGACCGAAACAAAGTATAGGTTTTCATTATGTGAATAACTTGGAAATCTTAGCTCAAACAGCTGCAAAACCTGTTTGCCCAGCACGGAGACCTTGAGTTCTATAAGATAAAGCCATAAACATGTGTATCCGAGTCTTCTATCAAAAGTTACAGCTATTTATATGAAGTTGTACAAAAACGCTTTCTTTCGCCAAGACAGTGCGTTTCTCACTGTTACATGAATTTGAATGGGGAACTCGACCGAAACAAAGTATAGGTTTTCATTATGTGAATAACTTGGAAATCTTAGCTCAAACAGCTGCAAAACCTGTTTTCCCAGCACGGGAACCTTGAGTTCTATAAGATAAAGCCATAAACATGTTTGTCTGAGTCTTCTATCAAAAGTTACAGCTATTTATATGAAGTTGTACAAAAACGCTTTCTTTCGCCAAGACAGTGCGTTTCTCACTGTTACATGCATTTGAATGGGGAACTCGACCGAAACAAAGTATAGGTTTTCATTATGTGAATAACTTGGAAATCTTAGCTCAAACAGCTGCAAAACCTGTTTGCCCAGCACGGAGACCTTGAGTTCTATAAGATAAAGCCATAAACATGTGTATCCGAGTCTTCTATCAAAAGTTACAGCTATTCATATGAAGTTGTACAAAAACGCTTTCTTTCGCCAAGACAGTGCGTTTCTCACTGTTACATGCATTTGAATGGGGAACTCCACCGAAACAAAGTATAGGTTTTCATTATGTGAATAACTTGGAAATCTTAGCTCAAACAGCTGCAAAACCTGTTTTCCCAGCACGGGAACCTTGAGTTCTATAAGATAAAGCCATAAACATGTTTGTCTGAGTCGTCTATCAAAAGTTACAGCTATTTATATGAAGTTGTACAAAAACGCTTTCTTTCGCCAAGACAGTGCGTTTCTCACTGTTACATGCATTTGAATGGGGAACTCGACCGAAACAAAGTATAGGTTTTCATTATGTGAATAACTTGGAAATCTTAGCTCAAACAGCTGCAAAACCTGTTTGCCCAGCACGGAGACCTTGAGTTCTATAAGATAAAGCCATAAACATGTGTATCCGAGTCTTCTATCAAAAGTTACAGCTATTTATATGAAGTTGTACAAAAACGCTTTCTTTCGCCAAGACAGTGCGTTTCTCACTGTTACATGCATTTGAATGGGGAACTCGACCGAAACAAAGTATAGGTTTTCATTATGTGAATAACTTGGAAATCTTAGCTCAAACAGCTGCAAAACCTGTTTTCCCAGCACGGAGACCTTGAGTTCTATAAGATAAAGCCATAAACATGTGTATCCGAGTCTTCTATCAAAAGTTACAGCTATTTATATGAAGTTGTACAAAAACGCTTTCTTTCGCCAAGACAGTGCGTTTCTCACTGTTACATGAATTTGAATGGGGAACTCGACCGATACAAAGTATAGGTTTTCATTATGTGAATAACTTGGAAATCTTAGCTCAAACAGCTGCAAAACCTGTTTTCCCAGCACGGGAACCTTGAGTTCTATAAGATAAAGCCATAAACATGTTTGTCTGAGTCTTCTATCAAAAGTTACAGCTATTTCTATGAAGTTGTACAAAAACGTTTTCTTTCGCCAAGACAGTGCGTTTCTCACTGTTACATGCATTTGAATGGGGAACTCCACCGAAACAAAGTATAGGTTTTCATTATGTGAATAACTTGGAAATCTTAGCTCAAACAGCTGCAAAACCTGTTTTCCCAGCACGGGAACCTTGAGTTCTATAAGATAAAGCCATAAACATGTGTATCCGAGTCTTCTATCAAAAGTTACAGCTATTTATATGAAGTTGTACAAAAACGCTTTCTTTCGCCAAGACAGTGCGTTTCTCACTGTTACATGAATTTGAATGGGGAACTCGACCGATACAAAGTATAGGTTTTCATTATGTGAATAACTTGGAAATCTTAGCTCAAACAGCTGCAAAACCTGTTTTCCCAGCACGGAGACCTTGAGTTCTATAAGATAAAGCCATAAACATGTTTGTCTGAGTCTTCTATCAAAAGTTACAGCTATTTCTATGAAGTTGTACAAAAACGTTTTCTTTCGCCAAGACAGTGCGTTTCTCACTGTTACATGCATTTGAATGGGGAACTCCACCGAAACAAAGTATAGGTTTTCATTATGTGAATAACTTGGAAATCTTAGCTCAAACAGCTGCAAAACCTGTTTGCCCAGCACGGGAACCTTGAGTTCTATAAGATAAAGCCATAAACATGTGTATCCGAGTCTTCTATCAAAAGTTACAGCTATTCATATGAAGTTGTACAAAAACGCTTTCTTTCACCAAGACAGTGCGTTTCTCACTGTTACATGCATTTGAATGGGGAACTCCACCGAAACAAAGTATAAGTTTTCATTATGTGAATAACTTGGAAATCTTAGCTCAAACAGCTGCAAAACCTGTTTTCCCAGCACGGGAACCTTGAGTTCTATAAGATAAAGCCATAAACATGTTTGTCTGAGTCGTCTATCAAAAGTTACAGCTATTTATATGAAGTTGTACAAAAACGCTTTCTTTCGCCAAGACAGTGCGTTTCTCACTGTTACATGCATTTGAATGGGGAACTCGACCGAAACAAAGTATAGGTTTTCATTATGTGAATAACTTGGAAATCTTAGCTCAAACAGCTGCAAAACCTGTTTGCCCAGCACGGAGACCTTGAGTTCTATAAGATAAAGCCATAAACATGTTTGTCTGAGTCTTCTATCAAAAGTTACAGCTATTTCTATGAAGTTGTACAAAAACGTTTTCTTTCGCCAAGACAGTGCGTTTCTCACTGTTACATGCATTTGAATGGGGAACTCGACCGAAACAAAGTATAGGTTTTCATTATGTGAATAACTTGGAAATCTTAGCTCAAACAGCTGCAAAACCTGTTTGCCCAGCACGGGAACCTTGAGTTCTATAAGATAAAGCCATAAACATGTGTATCCGAGTCTTCTATCAAAAGTTACAGCTATTCATATGAAGTTGTACAAAAACGCTTTCTTTCACCAAGACAGTGCGTTTCTCACTGTTACATGCATTTGAATGGGGAACTCCACCGAAACAAAGTATAAGTTTTCATTATGTGAATAACTTGGGAATCTTAGCTCAAACAGCTGCAAAACCTGTTTGCCCAGCACGGAGACCTTGAGTTCTATAATATAAGGCCATAAACATGTTTGTCTGAGTCTTCTATCAAAAGTTACAGCTATTTCTATGAAGTTGTACAAAAACGTTTTCTTTCGCCAAGACAGTGCGTTTCTCACTGTTACATGCATTTGAATGGGGAACTCCACCGAAACAAAGTATAGGTTTTCATTATGTGAATAACTTGGAAATCTTAGCTCAAACAGCTGCAAAACCTGTTTTCCCAGCACGGGAACCTTGAGTTCTATAAGATAAAGCCATGAACAT